>NC_141877.1:671455848-671758878 GCF_056163025.1 Triticum urartu
TTAAAAAATGTGCACATAATTTAAAACAATATTTTGTATCATTCAAAAAAAGTTTCATGTGTATTTTAAAAATGTTTAACATCTATTTCAAAAAAATTTCTAATGCATTAGACAAATGTTCATCTAGTATCAAAGAAATGTTTCCAAGACGCAGCGGTCACAGACGCTACCGCAGGTGTCACTATACCAAGCCTTCCAAGCGACATGGTTGTTCCCTTCGAGCCAATCAGGAATTCAATACTAGTATAATGTAGTACAGTAGTGTTAGAAAGTTATACTAAATGGGCTGGCCAATCCAATAGTGAGCGTCCAGTAGGAGCTCCCTTGCAGCAGCGCATGCTCACCCATCTCAGTTTCAGGCGGGCTGGCTCATCTTGTTCCGATCGGTCGAGAAAAAAGAACAAATCGCTACGTGCGAGCGTCCCAGTGAGGGAGCAACCACTTTGTTTTCTTTATCTGAAAAAGCACTTTGTTTTCTTTTTGGACGCGTCTAGTGGGCGGCCAGCTTCCCACTAGTGCGATCGAGCGGCCTGCCTGAAAAGATAAGGCCTTGCCCCATGGTATAGAAAAGGAAGGACAGGCGGACACCAAACTGAACCGATCGAGCGGCTAATCCCAAACAGAAAAGCGCACTCCCACGTGGCCAGCTGTACCTACCCAGCATCCCAGCCCCTCCCACGCCCGCTCGCCCCCACGCCCGCACGCTGCCTTTTTCTTCTCCACGAAAGAAGGGGATCACAGGCCCTTTTTCCTCCTTCTGTACAGCTGCCATGGCAGCCTCAAAGTAGAAGAAACTGCTTCAAAAAAGAGATCTAAGGGCAGGGTGATCAGAGCCATACCAGGCAGCAACATCAGGCAAGTAATTCCTCTCTGCCGCTCTTCAGTTCCCCCCTTCTTGTACTGCATATGTAAACCCTCTTCTCCATGGATCTAGCACAAATCCATGGAGAAAGTTGCTTCAAGAAAGGAGTGGATTTGGCACATCACCCCATTGTCAACATCACACCCCCACCACCTCCCACCCCCCATGAGTGTCATGTCTAGAAACCAACCATGGACACAAGCCTACTATTTTCTAGTTCGTGTAACTAAACACAAGTCGTTAGGTTTAGTTGCACAAGCACTACATCCTGGTTAATTTCTTGGTTTAATGTGCAACTAAACACAAGTCATTAGGTTTAGTTGCACAACTTTCTACTTGCACACTAAACATGGTTTGAGACCAACTTTAATAAAACTGAGCATGTTCTCTAACATGCATGCCAGCCAAGTTTTCCCCCTGGATGTGTTCAGCAAGCCGATTAGACATATTTTCTGGCCAACTAAAACATGATTCTAGCCAACTCAACATGCATTGTAGCCAAAACTAAACATGCATTCTACCAAGTTGTAGTTATTGTTTGCAAATGAACACATTGTCTGTCCAAAGAATATGTGCAACTAAAAATGCATATATGTGCAACTAAACATACATCCCAGCCAACTGAATCTGTATCAACTAAAACATGCATTGTACCCCACATGAACTGGATGTTTTGTGAGTGAACACTTTAGAAAACCTGAAGTATATGTGCAATAAAAAAGGAATAACAATGACACTTAGGTTGGGATATCAAGCATAGGGGATGAGTTGCAGATAACAACTTGTATACTAGCCAAACTCAACATGCATTGTAGCCAAAACTAAACATGCATTCTACCGACTTAAACTTGTTGTTTGCAAATGAACACACTACAAAACTGTAGAATCTGTGCAACCAAAAGTCCATAAATGTGCAACTGAAAAACATGCATCCTAGCCAGCTGAAACATGTATCTTGGTCAAACTAAAGATGCATGCTGGCTAGCTGAAAAACATGTATCCTGGCCAACTGAACATGCATCCTGGCTAACTGAAACATGCATCCTGGCCAAAACCGAAAATATGTAGTACAACAGTAAAAACACAAAGAACTTTTGTGAAAACCACACAATGATGCATACCAACTTCTCCAGCAATTTGTGCAACAGAAAAATAAAGCAGGCTAATGGAACCACAAACCATAGTAAAATAGTCATGCATATATTCTTGTCCCACACCTATTGGAAAGCTATAGTGTAGAAATATGTTCAATATACTAGAATTAAAAACAGAAGCGACGATGAAACATATATCTATAATCTGTCATCCAAATCTTCTTCCTTCTTTCACCTGGATTTTTCATCTCAATTGTAGCATCAAATTATGTCCAAATTATGTGCAGAAAAATCTAAATCAGCTCCTTACCACATAGAAAACCTGCAAATCATTGTAGCAAACAAAAGAAAAAGTCAGAAAAACACTGAAGTAAAAAAAGTCATGTTCTTTATCTATGCCACATATTTACTGTAAACTGTGCAACTAACATAACCATTCTGTGCAATCAAAAACATGCATACCTGTTATAAAAAAGATTCTGCTATAGACATGTAGCTTTTGCAACTAAGATTTTCATAATGGTGTGTAAGTGCTTATGATTGTGTTGTAGCATACAGAAACAGAAAAGTTTTTAGGTTGTTTGAAACACTCTTACATGATTAAACTGATGACATCACTTCCATCTTTTTTATGTGCAGGGGGGTGTGTGGCAGTAGCAAAGAAAAGGAAAATGATTGATCTCAGTGAGTTGCCTCCTGATCTCAATGAGATTCCTCATGATATGGATCAACAGCAACCCAACGTACCACCAGGAGCTAATGCTGATTATGGGAGAGAAAATGGGCGCTCTGTTTACTACACGCAGACAAGTCGTGGGCCTAACCCTATGGGCCATGGCAATGTGGCAGGGCAGCCATCAACCCGTGGTGCCCCTATAGTGGTGTCTTTGCAGTCAGGGAGCCATACTCTTGATGACACGGGCACCGCGGCAAATGTTCCTGGTCCAACTAGGACTGAGCTAGGAGCTGGTGCTGTTGACGGTGCTCTGCAAGGAGAAGAAGGAGAGGATGAGGCTGGTTCTCAGCCCATGGAACCCTATGTTTGCATGGGGTTTGACAGCCTTCAAATTGCTAAGGATCACTGAGGGAGTCCTGGATTAGGGGTCTCCAGACAGCCGGACTATCTCCATTGGCCGGACTGTTAGACTATGAAGATACAAGATTGAAGACTTCGTTTCGTGTCCGAATGGGACTCTACTTGGCGTGGAAGGCAAGCTAGGCAATACAGATATGGACATCTCCTCCTTTGTAACCGACCTTGTGTAACCCTAACCCTCTCCGGTGTCTATATAAACCGAAGGGTTTTAGTCCGTAGGACAACAACAACCACAACATACAATCATACCATAGGCTAGCTTCTAGGGTTTAGCCTCTCCGATCTCGTGGTAGATCTACTCTTGTACTACCCATATCATCAATATCAATCAAGCAGGACGTAGGGTATTACCTCCATCAAGAGGGCCCGAACCTGGGTAAAACATTGTGTCCCCTGCCTCTTGTTACCATCCGGCTTAGGCGCATAGTTCGGGACCCCCTACCCGAGATCCGCCGGTTTTGACACCGACATTCGTGCTTTCATTGAGAGTTCCTCTGTGTCGTCGCCGTTAGGCTTGATGGCTCCTACTATCATCTATAGCGATGCGGTCCAGAGTGAGACTTTTCTCCCCGAACAGATTTTCGTATTCGGCGGCTTTGCACTGCGGGCTAATTCGCTTGGCCATCTGGAGCAGATTGAAAGCTATGCCCCTAGCTGTCAGGTCAGATTTGGAAGTTTGAACTACACGGCCGACATCCGCGGAGACTTGATCTTCGATGGATTCGAGCCACAGCCGGGCGCACCGCACTGTCACGATGGGCATGACCTAGCTCTGCCGCCGAACAGTACCCCAGAGGCCGCACCCGCATCAGCTCCGACCCTTATCTCGGAGCCAACTGCGCCAATAGAGGACGGGTGGTTAGACACCGCCTCAGGGGCTGCAGTCTCAATGGAGATTGAGCCGAACACCAGCCTAATCCTCTGCGCAGCCCGTGACCCCAAGGTGTCGGACTCTTTTTCTGACTCCGAACCGCCCGCGCCCCTGCCAATCGAATCCGATTGGGCGCCGATCATGGAATTCACCGCCGCGGATATCTTTCAGCACTCGCCCTTCGGCGACATTCTGAATTCACTAAGGTCTCTCTCTTTGTCAGGAGAGCCCTGGCCGGACTATGGCCAACAGGATTGGGATGCGGACGACGAAGAAATTCGACGCCCACCCACCACCCACTTCGTAGCCACTGTCGATGACTTAACCGACATGCTCGACTTCGACTCCGAAGACATCGACGGTATGGACGACGATGTAGGAGACGAATATGAACCAGCGCCTATAGGGCACTGGAAAGCTACCTCGTCATATGACATATACATGGTGGATACACCCAACGAAGGGAATGGCGATGAGATAGCGGAGGATGACCCCTCCAAGAAGCAACCCAAGCGCCGACGTCAGCGGCGCCGCTCTAAGTCCCGCCAAAGCAAAAGTGGTGATACCGACACAGGAGATAATAACACTCCGGATAGTGCCGAAGACAACAACAATCCCCTCCAGCAAGATTTAGAGCAGGAGGATGAAGGAGCCAGCTCTCCTGAGAGAGCGGCAGACGGAGAGGAGGAGGACGACAATTACATGCCCCCCCTCCGAAGACGAGGCAAGCCTCGGTGACGGTGAATTCGCCGTACTAGAGGATCCCGTCGAACAAGAGCGCTTCAAGCGCCGGCTTACGGCCACGGCAAATAGCCTGAAGAAAAAGCAGCAGCAGCTTCAACCTGAGCAAGATCTGCTAGCTGACAGATGGACTGAAGTCCTCGCTGCCGAGGAATATAAACTCGAGCGCCCCTCTAAGAATTACCCAAAGTGCAGGTTACTACCCCGACTAGAGGAAGAAGCGTATGGTACGGTTGATCGGCCACCTCGTGGCCGCGATAGAGAGGCATTCCAGCCAAAAGCTCAGCCTCCACCCCGACGCCATTCAAATAAAAAGGCATGGGGAGATACGCCAGACCTGCGAGACATATTGGAGGACAAAGCAAAGCATGCAAGATCGATCTACGGATCACGACGGCGCACCACTCCGCGAGACGATAAACGTCACGCTGGATACAGTAAAAGCAAATCCAACCGGGCCAAACACAGCGGGTAAGACCCATTCGAGCTGCGTCGCGATATAGCCCAATACAGAGGCATCGCACACCCCTTATGCTTCACAGACGAAGTAATGGAACATCAATTACCAGAAGGTTTTAAACCTGTAAATATTGAATCATACGATGACACAACATATCCCGCAGTATGGATTGAGGATTTCCTCCTCCATATCCACATGGCCCGCGGTGATGACTTACATGCCATCAAATATCTCCCACTAAAGCTCAAAGGACCAGCGCGACATTGGCTTAACAGCTTGCCAGCGGACTCCATTAGCTGTTGGGAAGATCTGGAAGCCGCATTCCTCGACAACTTTCAGGGCACTTATGTGTGACCACCAGACGCCGATGACTTGAGCCACATAATTTAGCAGCCAGAGGAGTCGACCAGACAATTCTGGACTCGGTTTCTTACAAAGAGAAAATCAAATTGTCAACTGGCCGGATGCGGAGGCCTTAGCGGCTTTCAAGCACAACATCCGAGACGAGTGGCTAGCCCGGCACCTTGGTCAAGAAAAGCCGAAATCTATGGCAGCTCTCATGATGCTCATGACCCGCTTTTGTGCAGGAGAAGACAGCTCGCTGGCTCGCAGTAATAACATATCAAAGAACCATGGTACCTTAGATACCAAGGACGGCAATAGCAGGTCACATCTCAACAAACATAAGCGCCGCATTAACAGCGAAAATACTGAGTGAGGGAGTCCTGGATTAGGGGGTGTCCGGATAGCCGGACTATACCTTCGGCCGGACTCTTGGACTATGAAGATACAAGATTGAAGACTTCGTCCCGTGTCCGGAAGGGACTTTCCTTGGCGTGGAAGGCATGCTTGGCGATACGGATATGTAGATCTCCTACCATTGTAACCGACTCTGTGTAACCCTAGCCCTCTCCGTTGTCTATATAAACCGGAGGGTTTTAGTCCGTAGGACGAACATACAATCATACCATAGGCTAGCTTCTAGGGTTTAGCCTCTCTGATCTCGTGGTAGATCTACTCTTATACTACCCATATCATCAATATTAATCAAGCAGGACGTAGGGTTTTACCTCCATCAAGAGGGCCCGAACCTGGGTAAAACATCGTGTCCCCTGCCTCCTGTTACCATCCGCCTAGACGCACAGTTTGGGACCCCCTACCCGAGATCCGCCGGTTTTGACACCGACATTGGTGCTTTCATTGAGAGTTCCTCTGTGTCGTCACTTTTAGGCCCGATGGCTTCTCCGATCATCAACAGCAATGCGATCCAGGGTGAGACCTTTTCCCCGGACAGATCTTCATATTTGGTGGCTTTGCACTGCGGGCAAATTCGCTTGGCCATCTGGAGCAGATCGAAAGCTACGCCCCTGGCCATCAGGTCAGATTTGGAAGTTTGAGCTACACGGCCGACCTCCGCGGAGACTTGATCTTCGATGAATTCGAGCCGCAGCCGAGCGCGCCGCACTGTCACGATGGGCATGATCTAGCTCTGCCGCCGAACAGTGCCCTGGAGGCCGCACCCGCATCAGTTCCGACCCTTAATTCAGAGCCAACTGCGCCAATCGAGGATGTGTGGTTGGACACCGCCTCGGGGGCTGCAATCTCTACGCCGATCGAGCCGAACACCAGTCCTATTCTCTGCGAAGCCCGTGACTCCAAGGAGTCGGAATCCTCTCCAGACTCCGAGCCCGCCGCGCCCCTACCGATCGAACCCGATTGGGCGCCGATCATGGAGTTCACCGCCGCGGACATCTTTCAGCACTCGCCCTTCGGCGATATTCTGAATTCACTAAAGTCTCTCTCTTTATCAGGAGAGCCCCAGCCGGACTATGGTCAGCAAGGTTGGGATGCGGATGTTGAAGAAATTCAAAGCCCACCCACCACCCACTTCATAGCCACTGTCGATGATTTAACCGACATGCTCGACTTCGACTCCGAAGACATCGACGGTATGGACGCCGATGCAGGAGACGATCAAGAACCAGCACCTATAGGGCACTGGAAAGCCACCTTGTCGTATGATATATACATGGTGGACACCCCAAAAGAAGGCAATGGCGATGGAACAGCGGAGGATGACCCCTCCAAGAAGCAGCCTAAGCGCCGGCGTCAGCGGCGCCGCTCTAAATCCCGCCAAAGCAAAAACGGTGATTCTGGCACGGGAGATAATAACACCCCAGACAGTGCCGAAGACAACCACCTCTAGCAAGATTCAACACAGGAGGATGGAGAAGCCAGCCCTCATGAGAGAGCGCCAGACAGAGAGGTCGAGGACGATAATTATACGCCTCCCTCCGAAGACGAGGCAAGCCTCGACGACGACGAATTTGTCGTGCCGGAGGATCCCGTCGAACAAGAGCGTTTGAAACGCAGGCTTATGGCCACGGCGAGCAGCCTCAAGAAAAAACAGCAACATCTTAGAGCTGATCAAGATTTGCTAGCCGACAGATGGACTGAAGTCCTTGCGGCCGAAGAGTATGAACTCGAACGCCCCTCCAAGAGCTACCCAAAGCGCAGGTTGCTACCCCGATTAGAGGAGGAAGCACCTAAACCTACATCACCAGTGCATGATGCGGCCGACCGGCCACCCCGTGGCCACGACAGAGAGGCCTCTCGGCCCTCCACTCAAGCCGCACCCGGCGCCGCTCAAAAAATACCAAGGCACGGGAAAACACGCTAGACCTGCGAGATATATTGGAGGACAAGGCAAGGCAAACAAGATCGATCTACGGATCGCGTGGGCGCCCTACGGCACGAGACGGTAATCGTCACTCCGGATACAGTAAATCCAGCCGGGCCGAACACAATAGACAAAGCTCGTTTGAGCTGCGTCGTGATATAGCCCAATACAGAGGCGCCGCACACCCACTATGCTTCACAGATGAAGTAACGGATCATCAAATCCCCGAGGGTTTCAAACCCGTGAACATTGAATCATACGATGGCACAACAGATCCTACGGTATGGATCGAGGACTATCTCCTTCATATCCACATGGCCCGCGGTGATGACCTACACGCCATCAAATACCTCCCACTCAAGCTTAAAGGACCAGCTCGGCATTGGCTTAACAGCTTGCCAGCAGAATCAATTGGTTGTTGGGAGGACCTGGAAACCGCATTCCTCGACAATTTCCAGGGCACTTATGTGCGACCACCAGACGCCGATGACCTTAGCCACATAATTCAGCAGCCAGAGGAATCGGCCAGACAATTCTGGACACGGTTCCTAACCAAGTAAAATCAAATCGTCGACTGTCCGGACATAGAGGCCCTAGCAGCCTCCAAGCATAACATCCGCGACGAGTGGCTTGCACGGCACCTAGGACAGGAAAAGCCGAAATCTATGGCAGCCCTCACGACACTTATGACCCGCTTTTGCGCGGGAGAAGACAGCTGGCTAGCTCACAGCAATAACATGACCAAGAGCCCTGGTAATTCGGATACCAAGGACAGCAGTGGTAGGTCGCGTCGCAACAAGCAAAAGCGCCGCATTAACGGCAACAATGCTGAGGGTACGACAGTTAATGTCAGATTCAGAGGCTCTAAACCCGGTCAGTGGAAAAAGCCATTCAAAAGAAATACTCCGGGCCCGTCCAGTTTGGACCGAATACTCGACCGCTCATGCCAGATACATGGCACCCCCGAAAAACCAGCCAATCACACCAACAGGGATTGTTGGTGTTCAAGCAGGCAGGCAAGTTAAATGCCGAAAGCAGAGACAAGGGGCTGCATAGCGATGACGAGGAGGAGCCCCGGCCGCCGAACAACAGTGGACAGAAAGGTTTTCCCCAACAAGTGCGGACGATGAACATGATATACGCAACCCACGTCCCCAAGAGGGAGCGGAAGCGTGCGCTAAGGGACGTATACGCAATGGAGCCAGTCGCCCCAAAGTTCAACCCATGGTCTTCTTACCCGATCACTTTTGATCGAAGGGACCACCCCACTAGCATCCGTCATGGCGGATTCACCGCATTGGTTCTAGACCCAATTATTGACGGATTTCACCTCACTAGAGTCCTTATGGACGGCGGCAGCAGCCTGAACCTGCTTTACCAGGATACAGTGCGGAAAATGGGCATCGATCCCTCGAGGATTAAACCCACTAAAACGACCTTTAAAGGCGTCATACCAGGTGTAGAGGCCAACTGTACAGGCTCAGTTACACTTGAAGTGGTCTTCGGATCTCCGGATAATTTCCAAAGCGAGGAGTTAATCTTCAACATTGTCCCGTTCCGCAGTGGCTATCACGCACTGCTCGAGCGAACCGCATTTGCCAAGTTCAATGTGGTGCCGCACTACTCATACCTCAAGCTCAAGATGCCAGGCCCCCGAGGAGTCATCACGGTCAATGGAAACACCGAACGCTCTCTTCGGACGGAGGAGCATACGGCGGCTATCGCAGCGGAAGTACAAAATAGCCTCTCAAGGCAATTCTTCAGTCCGGCCATTAAACGTATGGACACTATCAAGCGTGCCCGGAGTAACCTACATCAAGATCGCCTCGCACGTTCCGAGCAAGCGTAGCAATGCGGCCCCAACCCCAGCCCTCGCGAACTTGCGAAACCAGTGTTGCGCGTACATAACTATGCTCTGGAAATACCATGGGCACAGGGGGAGGGGCACCATCACGGCACGCCCGAAACGCGGCTTAAACCACACTAGGGGCTGCCGATTTCTTAATTTTCTCTTATTTTCAGGACTCCATTCTTCGGAAGGCTTGCCCAGTAGTACAATTGCCGCACAAATGATACAACCAGGGAAGCAGAAAGCTACGCCGCACTATGGAACTCTAAGGTGGTCTCTATAACGAGCAGTATACCTGTTTCACATACCATTCCGCAGCTCGCCCCTGGAAAGGACATGTTAAATAGTCCCATCTTTTGCTTATTGCACTATTTGTATCGTTCTGCTTTGATCGCAGCTTTTTAAAATAAACAATGCATAGCTTCCGTCTATTATTGCATTACTCTTTTTTACGAATATATGTTCATTAATGACATGTTGCACCCGTACACTTTGGTACGGCCAATACTCCAGGGGCTTAAGTACCCCACAATACGGTGTGAGAAGTCCGAACACTTTCACAAGTGCGGCACCCTGAACATATAGCATTATATGCATCGGCTCCGAATCATGTCTTGGGTCAATAGTTGGGTTTGCCCGGCTCCTATGTTTTGGTACCTTACGTTCCGTTATATCGGCTAAGGTAGCACTAGGAGAACTACTGCGATTGTGCCCCAGTTGAGCTGGGCTAAGCACCTCAGTAGAGAAAGCTAAAACTGACCGTCATGATGAGGCGAGAGCTGGTCGCTGTTCGAGAGGTTTTCGAGTCACTAAAGACTTATGCCGCTTAGAGCGAGGAGTCGGCTTTGTCCGGCCTAGGCGTGGATAGCGCCCCGAACTCGGTCTTCCGAACACTAGGGGCTTCGCCGAAATTTAAAATTATAGAATTCTATGGCTAAGTGAGAGTGTTCAAGCATTATAGTCCGATTGCCTTGTTCGTTGTGTTGAGCGCCTCCCTCGAAGGACCCAAGAATGGGAAAAAGAGCGCTCATGTTTATCCCGAACACCCCAGCACTCGTGGCACGGGGGCAGAAGACGACGACTCGCCATCTCTCAAATTTGATAAACAACCGCATAGAAGGTAATATTTTAAATTCAAAAGCGTTGCTTAGCGCATATGAACAAGTTTTCAGCGTACAGGATCACAAATGCGAGTTTACTCAAAAATTACATCTTTGGAGCATTCATCCGCTATAAGGCGGGCACCCTTCAGGACGCCCTCATAATACGCTTCCGGGACACGATGCTCCTTGCCCGGGGGCGGCCCGTCCTTCACCAGCTTCTCCGCATCCATCTTGCCCCAGTGCACTTTAGCACGGGCAAGCGCCCTACGGGCACCTTCGATGCAGACGGAGCGCTTGATTACTTCAAGCCGTGGACAGGCACCCACCAGCCGCGTCACCAGCCCGAAGTAGCTCCCAAGCAGAGCCTCTCCAGGCCAAAGCCGAACCATGAGGCCCTTTATGGCCTGTTCGGCCGCCTTGTGGAGCTCGACCATTTACTTCAGCTGGTCGCTCAAAGGCACCAGGTGTCCGGCCTCAGTATGCTGAGACCAGAACACCTTCTCCGTCGAGGTCCCCTCCTCGGCTCGGTAGTAGGCGGCGGCATCAGACGCACTGCGGGGCAAATCTGCGAATGCTCCTGGAGAGCTCCGGACTTGGGTAAGTAACAAGTAATTCACTTTCACGTGCTTGCTTTGCATAATGAATGCCTTACCCGCCGCTATCTTCTTCATCGCTTCAATTTCTTGGAGGGCTTTCTGGGCTTCGGCCTTGGCAGACTTCGCGCTTTCGAGGGCTGCCGCAAGCTCGGACGCTTGCGTCTTTGAGTCAAGCTCCAAACTCTCATGTTTTTTCACGAGAGTCTGGAGCTCTTTCTGCACCTCCTCCACCCGCGCCTCCTGCTTCCCTCTCTATGTGTGCTCCGCGGCCGCTCTGTTTTCGGCCTCGGACAGCGCTTCCTTAAGGGTTGCCACCTCGGCCGTGGCCCCTATAATAGCACGTTGATCCTGTCATTTTTTGCAACCACATCTTCTCTATATACTTGCACAAGGTATTACTTACCTTCCTGATCCTCGAGTTGCCTCTTGGCATGGCCGAGCTCGTTCTCGGACCGCGCGAGGTTTTGCTTCAGCGTATCCACCTCCGCAGTCAGTGCGGCGAAGGCCAGCAGCGAAGCCTGCATACGCATATTGACTTGATTATGTTAGACTCCTACGAATGTTATTAGATCCTCTATTCGGCTTTTCTTTCCGAACGCCGAACAGAGCATCAGGGGCTACTGTCTATGCGGTAATATTTCTACATATTCTTTACTTACCTCAAAGCCTGTTAGAAGGCTGGCACAGGCTTCAGTCAGTCCGCTCTTGGCGGACTGAACCTTCTGGATCACCGCACTCATAATAGTGCGGTGCTCCTCGTCGATGGAGGCGCCGTTAAGCACCTCCAACAAATTGTCCGGTGCCTCCGGTTGGACGGAGGTCGCCGGCTCGATAGGCTTGCTCCTCTTGGAAGGAGGCTGCCTACCGGAGTCCAGAACCGTTGAAGGTTCCAGCGCGGTGTCCGGCTCAAGGCCGGACTTGGAGCCCTTGGGGGTTCTATCCCCTTTACGCCTGGAGTCCGGGAGGTCGCCTTGCGGCGCCTCCAGGACCACCTCCTCCTGGCTTGGAACCTGTTTGGACGCCACCTTGGCGTCGTTCGTAGGGTGGGGGGAGGTAGCCGTCGGAAGCGAATTCACATCCGACGAATCCAGGGAGCCGCTCGACGACGCGTCGAGCCGGTCTTTGTGTTGACTGCATAAACATGTTTGACGTAAGGAAAAGCTATGCAATGGAGGAAAACTATGAATCACTCTGGTATCTGGATACTTACGATTTCGCCAGGGGCTTGGCCCTGAGTGGCCACTCCTCTTCGCCGTTGTCGGCGTTGGTGGAGTAGTCCGGAGGAAGGGTTTTTCCCTTCTTGGACCCTTCGGCCTCCCCAGTTGGGGCGGCCTTCCTTTTCTTCCCTCCCCCCGCTGGAGGGGGAGAGGTCTCTTCTTCCTCCTCCTCGTCTTCATGGGAGGAGTGCGTCTTGGAGTTGTCGGATGATGAATCCGACACCTCCTGGCACCGGGCACTCTTTCGAGTCCCCGTGGCCTTCTTCTTGGCCTTCTTATCCGGCACCACATAGGGTGCCGGAACCAGCAGCTTCGCCAAGTGAGCGTCCGCTGGGCCTTTGGGCAAAGGATCTGGACAGTTGATCTGTCCGGACATCTCCTGCCAATCCTATCAAAGGTAAGGGAGCATAGATCCCGCATGGAGTCAAACTATGGAAGACTAATACCCTGTAAAAGGTAAAAACAGCTTACCGCACTAGCGTGACGCTGCGTGCTGAATCCGCGATCCTCGGTAGCGGATGCGGGGGCCTCGGCGCCCTTGAAAAGCACCTTCCAGGCATCTTCGTACGTCGTGTCGAAGAGCCTGCTCAGAGTTCGGTGCCGCGCTGGGTCGAACTCCCACAGGTTGAAATCCCGTTGTTGACACGAGAGGATCCGGCGGATGAGCATAACCTGGACTAAGTTGACAAGTTTGAGCTTCTTGTCCACCAGGGTTTGGACGCATGTTTGGAGTCTGGTCAGCTCTCCTTTTTTACCCCACGATAGGCCCATCTCTTTCCAGGAGGTAAGCCGCGTAGGGGGTCCAGATCGGAACTCGGGGGCTACGACCCATTCAGGGTCGCGCGGCTCGGTGATGTAAAACCACCCCGACTGCCACCCCTTTAGGGTCTCCACGAAGGAGCCCTTGAGCCATAGGACGTTGGGCATCTTGCCCACCATGGCGCCTCCGCACTCCGCCTGGGTGCCGCGCACCACCTTCGGCTTGACATTGAAAGTCTTGAGCCATAGGCCGAAATGGGGGCGGATGCAGAAGAAAGCCTCGCACACGACGATAAACGCTGAGATGTTGAGGACAAAGTTCGGGGCCAGATCGGGGAAATCCAGGCCATAGTAGAACATGAGCCCCCGGACAAATGGATGGAGAGGGAAGCCCAGTCCGCGGAGGAAATGGGGGAGGAACACCACCCTCTCATGGGGCCTAGGGGTGGGGATGAGCTTCCCCTCTTCGGGAAGCCAGTGCGCAATGTCATTAGACAAGTATCCGGCCTTCCTCAGTTTTTTGATGTGTCCCTCTGTGACGGAGGAGACCATCCACTTGCCTCCCGCTCCGGACATGGCTGGAGAAGGTTGAGGTGGGGTGTGCGGACTTGGGCGCTGGAGCTCGAGTGCACGGAAATGGATAGGCAACGGAGGAAGAAGGCGTGGATGAAAAGGTGGATCCTTATCCCCTTATATGGGCGGACGCGACTATGCGTCCCCACCAGCCTGGTGAAACTCGCTTATCTCCCAAGCGCCGTAATCAATGGCGCGGTTGGGTTACCCACACCCATATTGATGAGAATCCCGGAATAAGGGGACACGATCTCTGCTTTGACAAGACGTGCCAAGGAAACTGCCTCGCTAAACGCGCTAAGGTGGGACAGTAAAACGATTCGAATAAAGACTTGGCCGTGGTGTGATGTCACGCTACGGAATACGTCAGCAGATTAGATTTGTGTAAATATTATTCTCTCTATGGAAATATGTGGAAACTTATTTTGCAGAGCTGGACACTACCTTTGTGTTCAAAATCTTCTATGAAGTACTTGGAGGAGAAACCCGCCATGCAATGTCGAAGACAATCTGCGCGTCGGACTCGTCGTCATTGAAGCCTGGTTCAGGGGCTACTGAGGGAGTCCTGGATTAGGGGGTGTCCGGATAGCCGGACTATACCTTCGGCCGGACTCCTGGACTATGAAGATACAAGATTGAAGACTTCGTCCCGTGTCCGGAAGGGACTTTCCTTGGCGTGGAAGGCAAGCTTGGCGATATGGATATGTAGATCTCCTACCATTGTAACCGACTCTGTGTAACCCTAGCCCTCTCCGATGTCTATATAAACCGGAGAGTTTTAGTCCGTAGGACGAACATACAATCATACCATAGGCTAGCTTCTAGGGTTTAGCCTCTCTGATCTCGTGGTAGATCTACTCTTGTACTACCCATATCATCAATATTAATCAAGCAGGACATAGGGTTTTACCTCCATCAAGAGGGCCCGAACCTGGGTAAAACATCGTGTCCCCTGCCTCCTGTTACCATCTGCCTAGACGCATAGTTCGGGACCCCCTACCCGAGATCCGCCGGTTTTGACACCGACACTGAGGATACGGCAGTCAATGCCGGATTCAAAGGCTCTAAACCCGGTCAGCGAAAAAAGCCATGCAAACAAAGTACGCCGGGTCCGTCCAGCTTTGACCGTATACTCGATCGCTCGTGTCAAATACACGGCACCCCAGACAAGCCAGCCAACCACACCAACAGGGATTGTTGGGTGTTCAAGCAGGCCGGCAAGTTAATTGCCAAAAACAAGGACAAGGGGCCGCATAGCGATGACGAGGAGGAGCCCCGGCAGCCGCACACTAGAGGACAGAAGAGGTTTCCCCCGCAAGTGCGGACGGTGAACATGATATACGCAACCCACATCCCCAAGAGGGAGCGGAAGCGTGCGCTCAGGGACGTATATGCATTGGAGCCAGTTGCCCCAAAGTTCAACCCTTGGTCCTCCTGTCCGATCACCTTCGATCGCAGGGACCACCCCACTAGTATCCGTCATGGCGGATTCGCCGCACTGGTCCTAGACCCAATCATTGACGGATTTCACCTCACTCGAATCCTTATGGATGGCGGTAGCAGCCTGAACCTGCTTTATCAGGACACAGTGCGCAAAATGGGTATAGACCCCTCAAGGATTAAACCCACAAAAACGACCTTTAAGGGCGTCATTCCAGGTGTAGAGGCCCATTGCACAGGCTCAATTACACTGGAAGTGGTCTTCGGATCCCCGGATAACTTCCGAAGCGAAGAGTTAATCTTTGATATAGTCCCGTTTCGCAGTGGTTATCACGCGCTGCTCGGGCGAACCGCATTTGCTAGATTCAATGCGGTACTGCATTATGCATACCTCAAGCTCAAGATGCCAGGACCTCACGGAGTTATTACAGTTTATGGAAACACAGAGCGCTCTCTCCGAACAGAGGAGCACACGGCAGCCCTCGCAGCAGAAACGCAAAGCAGCCTCTCAAGGCAATCAACCGGTTCGGCGCTTCACAGCCCGGACACCTTCAAGCACACTCGGGGCAATCGGCAAATAGACCGCCTGGCGCGATCTAAGCTCGCGTAGCAATACGGCGGCCACCCCAATCCCAACCCAGCGGCGAAACTCGCGCCTCACATACATAATTACGCATTAAAAATACCATGGGCACAGGTAGGGAGGGGGGCACAACTGCGGCACGCCCCAAGACGCGGCCTAAACCGCACTAGGGGATTCCCATTTGGTTATTTTTCTTTTTCTTTCAGGACCTTAATCTCTGGAAACACAGTCTGGCAGCACTATTGCCGAACACATGATGCAGCAACCAAGGAGGCAGACAACTACGTTATACCACGGAATTCCCAGGTTGATTAGAGTAACGAGTGAAATATTCAATTTAATATCATTCCTCAGCTTGCCCTTGGAAGGAACATAGTCCTACCCTTTGCTTATCGCACTATCTGTATCACTCTGCTTTAACGCAATTTTTTTAATAAACAATGCATGACATTACGACTATTATTGCATTCTTGATTATATATCTATGTGTTCATTAATGACGCCTTGCAACCGTACACTATGGTACGACCAATACACCAGGGGCTTACGTACCCCACAATGCGATGTGAAAAGTCGGAACACTTTCACAAGTGTGGCACCCCGAACTTATAACATTATATGCATCAGCTCCGAATCATGTCTTTGGTCAAATGTTGGGTTTGCCCGGCTCCTATGTTTTGGTACCTTACGTTCCGCTCTATCGGCTAAGGTAGCGCTAGGAGAACTACCGCGATTGTGCCCCGGTTCTGCTGGGTTCAGCACCTCAGTAGAGAAAGCTAAAACTGACTGTCATGATAAGGCGCGAGACTGATCGCTGTTCGGCGAGGTTTTCAAGTCCCTAAAGACTTATGTCTCTCAGAGCGAGGGGCCGGCCCTGTCCGGCTTAAAGGCATGTATCGCGCCCCGAATTCGGCCTTCCGAATACCAGGGGCTTTGCCGAAATTTAAAATTATAGAATTCTATGGCTAAGTGAGAGTGATAAAGCCTTATTAGTCCGGTTGCCTTGTTCGCTGTGTTGAGCACCTCCCTCGAAGGACCCAAACATGGGAACAAGAGTGCTCAGGTTTATCCCAAACACCCCAGCACTCGTGGCATGGGGGCAGAAGCCGAGGACTAGCCATCTCTCAGATTGGATAAACATCCAAACAGAAGGTAATATTTTAAATTCCAACAAGCGTTGCATAGCGTATATGAAACAAGTTTTCATACATACAGGATAAAACGAGCAAGTCTCATTCAAATATTACATCCTTTGAACACTCGTCCGCGATGAGACGGGCACCCGGCAGAACACCCTCGTAGTACATCTTGGGGTGGCGGTGCTCCTTGCCCTCCGGCGGCCCCTCCTTGATCAGCTTCACGGCGTCTAGCTTGACCCACTGCAATTTCACACGGGCGAAAGCCCGGCGTGCACCTTCAATGCAGAAAGATCGCTTAACGACCTCCAGCCACGGGCAGGCATCCACAAGCCGCCTCACCAGGCCGAAGAAGCTGTTCGGAAGGGCGTCGCCAGGCCACAGCCGGACTATAAAGCTCTTCATGGCCTGATCGGCCGCCTTATGTAGCTCGACCATCTGCTTCAGCTGGTCGCTCATTGGCACCAGATGTCCGGTCTCAGCATACTGAGACCAGAACAGCTTCTCCGTCGAGCTTCCATCCTCGGCTTGGTAAAATTGTGCGGCATCGGACACACTGCGGGGCAAATCTGCGGATGCTCCTGAAGAGCTCTGGATCCGGGTAAGTAATCGGTAATTTACTTTTACATGCTTGCTTTGCACATAGAAAGCCTTACCCGCCGCTATCTTCTTCATCGCGTCGATCTCTTGGAGGGCCTTTTGGGCTTCGTCCTTGGCACTTTTTACACTCTCGAGGGCCGCGGCAAGCTCAGACTCCCGCGTCTTTGAGTCAACCTTCAATGCCTCGTGCTTCGCCACGAGAGCCCGGAGCTCTTGCTGCACCTCGCCCACCCGAGCCTCGTGCTTCTCTCGCTCGGTGCGCTCCTTGGCCGCTTTATCTTCGGCCTTGGTTAGCGCTTGCTTCAGGGTCACCACCTCAGTCGTGGCCCCTGGCAAACATACGATGATCCTGTCATTTTGCAATCGCGTCCTCTTTTATATATACATATCTATAGACAGGGTATTACTTACCCTTGTTCTCCTCGAGCTGCCTCTTGGCAAGGCCGAGCTCTTTCTTGGACCCCTCGAGGTCCTGCTTCAGTAAGGCGACCTTTGTAGTCAGTGCGGGGGATGCCAGCAGCGAAGCCTGCATATGCATATTGACACACTTATATTATACTCCTGCGATATTATTTGATCCTCTGTTCGGCTTTTCTTTGTGAACACCGAACAAAGCATCAGGGGCTACTGCCTATGCGGTAATATTTCTACTACATTTTAAAACACTTACCTCGAAGCCTGTTAGAAGGCTGGCACAAGCTTCAGTCAATCCGCTCTTGACGGACTGAACCTTCTGGATCACCGCACTCATAATAGTGCGGTGCTCCTCGTCGATGGAAGCGCTACAAAGCGCTTCCAGCAGATTGTCCGGCGCCTCTGGATGGACAGAGGTCACCGACACAGGCGTCTTGCCCCTCTTAGAAGGAGGCCGCCTGCCCGAGCCTGGAACCGCTGGAGGTTCCAGCGCGGTGTTCGGCTGAGGGCCGAACTCGGAGCTCTCAGGGGCCCCGTCCCCTCGGCTCCCGGAGTCCGGAAGGTCGCCTTGAGGCGCCTCCGGGACTGTCTCCCCTCGATCCGGTGCCTCTTAAGACAACACGTCGGCGTCGTCGGCAGGATGAGGGGAGGTGGCGGTCGGGACTGGGTCGCTATCCATGTCCGACAAGCCCAAGGAGCCGTCCGATGATACCTCGATATTGACTCGTGGCGGCCTGCATAATTATGTTCGGCGATTAGGGAAAACAGTGCGACAAAGGAATTCCATGAGTTACTCTGGTATCCGAATACTTATGATCTCCCAGGGGGCTTGGCCCTGGGCAACCACTCGTCTTCGCCTTCGTCGGCGGCGGTGGAACTGTCCGGAAGGAGAGTCCTTCCCTTCTTGGACCCTTCGGCCTCCCCAGTTGGGGCGGCCTTCCTTTTCCGGTCTCCCCCAGTCGGTGGGGGATCTTCTTCTTCTTCTTCTTCTTCTTCCTCGTCTTCGGGGGAAGAGTGCACCACAGAGTCATCGGACGGTGAGTCCGACGACGCCTGGCGTCGGGAACTCTTTCGTGTTCACTTGGCCTTCTTGGTCTTCTCCGGCACCGTATAAGGCGCCGGAGTCAACATCTTCGCCAGAAGAGCGTCTGCGGGGCCTTCGGGCAAAGGAGCCGGACAGTCGATCTGTCCGGCCATCTTCTGCCAGTCCTGTCAAAGGTACAGGAGTTTAGATCCCGCATAGAGTCAATCTATAAAAAAATAAGTATCCTGTGAAAGGTAAAGCAGCTTACCTCACTGGCTTGGCACTTCGCGCTGAATCCGCGATCCTCAGTAATAGGAGGGGGGACCTCGGCACTTTTGAACAGCACCCTCCAGGCATCTTCATGAGTCGTGTCAAAGAGCCTGTTCAGAGTTCGGTGCTGCGCTGGGTCGAACTCGCACAAGTTGAACTCCCGTTGTTGGCACGGGAGGATCCGGCGGATGAGCATAACTTGGACTATGTTGACAAGCTTGAGCTTCTTGTTCACCATGTTTTGAATACATGTTTGGAGTCCGGTCAGCTCTTCCGAACTACCCCAGGACAGGCCCTTCTCTTTCTAGGAGGTGAGCCACGTGGGGATGCCAGATCGGAACTCGGGGGCAGCTGCCCATACAGGGTCGCACGGCTCGGTGATGTAGAACCACCCCGATTGCCACCCCTTTATGGTTTCCACATAGGAGCCCTCGAGCCATGTTACGTTGGGCATCTTGCCACCATGGCGCCTCCGCACTCCGCCTGGCGGCCGCCCACCACCTTTGGCTTGACATTGAAGGTCTTCAACCATAAGCCGAAGTGGGGCTTGATGCGGAGGAAGGCCTCGCACACGACGATAAACGCCGAGATGTTGAGGATGAAGTTCGGGGCCAGATCGTGGAAATCCAGGCCGTAATAGAACATGAGCCCCCGGACGAATGGATGGAGAGGGAATCCCAGTCCGCGGAGGAAATGGGTGACGAATACTACCCTCTCATGGGGCCCGTGGGTGGGGATGAGCTGCCCCTCATCTGGGAGCCGGTGCGCGATGTCGTCGGGCAGGTATCCGGATCTCCTCAGTTTCTTGATGTTTCCCTCCGTGACGGAGGAGACCATCCACCTGCCTCCCACTCCGGACATGGTGGGAGAAGGTTGAGGTGGGAAGTGTGGACTTGGGCGCTAGAGCTCGAGTGTGCGAAAATGGATGAGCAAAGGAGGAAGAAGGCGTGGATAGAAAAATGAATCCTTATCCCTTTATATGGGCGGACGAAGCTAAGCATCCCCACTTGCCTGGTAAAACTTGCTTATCCCCCAAGCACCGCAATTGATGGCGCGGTTGGGTTACCCACGCCCGTATTGATGAGAATCCCGTAATAAGGGGACACAATCTCTGCTTTGACAAGACGTGTCAAAAAACTGCCTCGCGTTATGTGCGGGGCTGGTTAAAGGGAATGGTTCGAATAATCACCGGGCCATGACATGACGTCATACTGTTAAGACAAGTCAGCAAATTAGATGCGAGAAAATATTATTCTCTCTACGGTGGAATGTGGAACCTATTTTGCAGGGTCGGACACTATCCTCGTATTCAAATTCTTCTGTGATGTATTCGGAGAAGGAACCCGCCTTGCAATGCCGAAGACAATACTGCGCGCCGGACTCATCGTCATTGAAACCTGGTTCAGGGGCTACTGAGGGAGTCCTGGATTAGGGGGGTCTCCGGACAGCCGGACTATCTCCATTGGCCGGACTGTTAGACTATGAAGATACAAGATTGAAGACTTCGTCTCGTGTCCGGATGGGACTCTACTTGGCGTGGAAGGCAAGCTAGGCAATACGGATATGGACATCTTCTCCTTTGTAACCGACCTTGTGTAACCCTAACCCTCTCCGGTGTCTATACAAACCGAAGGGTTTTAGTCCGTAGGACAACAACAACCACAACATACAATCATACCATAGGCTAGCTTCTACGGTTTAGCCTCTCCGATCTCGTGGTAGATCTACTCTTGTACTACCCATATCATCAATATGAATCAAGCAGGACGTAGGGTATTACCTCCATCAAGAGGGCCCGAACCTGGGTAAAACATTGTGTCCCCTGCCTCCTATTACCCACCGGCTTAGACGCACAGTTTGGGACCCCCTACCCGAGATCCGCCGGTTTTGACATCGACAATCACTGCAACAACTACGCCCTACGGATGGGTTTCTCTGTCAAGATGAACACCTCTAGGCGGACAGCTCGCACCACTTTATTGGTAAAATAGCAGTTTTGTTGCAGCAAGTACAAGAAGCCCAAAGCTGATGATGGAGGAGCTGAGGCTCCTCCTGTCCTGGGCCCTATACCAGATCCAAAACCTATTGACGATGATGAGGAAATGGAAGATGGACCTCCAATCTTTGCTGAAGAGGAGGCTGGTCCTAGTAAGAAAAAAGAAGAAACGGAAATGGAGACAATAAAGCAGACTCAATGCAAGGCAAAAATGTTGGTGAAGCTGCTAGATGGGCGATGGGAGGTGACGCACTTTGTTCGTGACCACAATCATCTGCTGGTGAACAAACCTTCGTTGTCCAAATACTTGACATCCCACCAAGGCATCTCTCCTGATGAAAAGGAGTTTTTGCGCATCTTGTATAACTGCAACTTGATTACAGGTGTGTTTCTATACCCCTTACATAATTAAGTTTCCCTCTAGGCAGCCCAGTGTGCAATTATTATGGTACTGGTGTGCAACTAAAATGTCTTAAGTGTGCAACAAGTGTCCAACTTCCCATGCTGTTTCTATATCACTTTGGTGCTTGTTGTGTAACTAGATTACCTTCACTGTGCAACTACACAATGTCCTGTGTGCAAAATACAAGTGTTTTTAAAGGTGTAACTACTTGTCCATTTCCCGCGACTATCCTCTGTGCCAACACATGTCATATTACTGTGCAGCTGGAAGTGTGCATTCGTGCGACTAAAAAAAGATATATTATTTCTTTTTGTATTATGTAGGACGTATGATGCATATAATGGCAGAGTTCTATGGATCTGAGATGACGATGCTGTTCACACCAAAGGCAATAAGAAATCTGTGTACAAGTTTCCGTAGAGATGGCACAAAGGAGGGTGACATGATTGAGACAATTGCGCACTTCAAGGATATACAGAAAACCGATCCAGACTTCTTCTATAATGTAAAATATGGTGAAGAGGACAGAGTTGTCAATATATTTTGGGTGGATGGCTTCGCTCGAAAAGCTTATGCAGAGGCATACCATGATTGCATATCGTTTGACACCACCTACATGACCAAAATGTACAATATGCCGTTCGCGCCCTTCATCAGAATAAACCGACATGGCCAATCTTTCATGCTGGGTTGCGCGTTTGTGAGGCAGGAGTTGGCATCGAGCTTTGATTGGGTCTTCCGAGCATTCCTAGAGAGTATGGATGGCAAACCTCCTAATAACTTCATAACCGATCTGGATGGTGTGATGAAGCAGTCGATAGAAAGCATCTTTCCCACCACCGTGCATCGTTGTTGTCGATGGCACATCATGAAAAAGGCTCAGGAAAAAGTTGGTTGGCTATTGTGCCAGAATCCAGGGCTCTCTGATGATTTCAACTACTGTGTTGACTTCAGCTTCACTCCAGACAAGTTTGAGCAGAATTGAGCTGGGTTAATGATGAAGTATGAGGCTATGACACACACACACACGCACACACTTTGAGAAGTTGTACGAATACATGTCAACTTGGGTGCCGTGCTACTTCAAACACAGGTTCTTCCCCTTTCTGCAGTCTACACAGCGTAGTGAGGGATTCAACACCGTCCTAAAAAGATATGTGAACCCACACAACTTAATGTTGAACTTCGTCAAGCAATATGAAAAAAATTCAGAACCACATCCTTGCCAAGGAAGGCTGCAATGATTACATGATAGAACACCTTGAGATTGAGCTATGGTCCAACTTCCCAATAGAGAGGCAAGCTTACGAAACCTACACTAGGGACCTTTACCGCAAGTTCCGAGAAGAGTTTGAGCTGATTGGATGTTATAATGCGTTCCAAGTTGGTGCTGATATTTTTGAGCTCAGAACGAACCAAGAATTTGGTGCCAAATATGGTTCTCGAAACTACTTGGTGCAGGCAAGGGTGGGGGAGGGTTCATATTTGTGTGAGTGCTGCAAAATGAACAAGGACGGCATGCTTTTTTGCCACATCCTTAAGGTATTCACCCATCTTGGAGTTGATGTCATACCGGAAAGGTACATGCTAAGACGGTGGACACCTACTGCTATCCCTAGTGCGCCAGGGATCGGGTATGAGCAACCGGATGAAATGCCTACTCAATCAAAGAAGCAGATAAGGGAGAGAAACATGATATACGATTTTCGTAAACTAGCCAAGTTTACGAGTGGCTCTGATGCATCACATGCCATTGTATACAAGTCTATGCGCGGAGCACGTACCGAGATCGGCCACCTGAACAAGTCCAAGAAAAAGAAAAAATGGGCTGCTGTTACGGGCCCATCAGATGATGGCAACCCTTGAGATCCTCCTCCACCTCCTCCCTCGCCTGGCCCAACAAGCTGTGCCCTGCGTGCTCCTCCCAGTGGCCCTACAGGAAGTACTCAGGGAGCTCACCATCCAGGTAATTACCTGCCCAAACTCCCCATCTAACTAGGTGTGTAACTTCAGTTGCACACATCATGGTGCCCATTTGCATAGAACAGGCTACCCAGTTGTGCACGCGCATAAACTCATTCGGCCTACGTGCACCACCCCGAAACCCTGTTGAGCACGCTATGTTAGTTCAAGCATGAAGATAAACAACTAACTTGTTTTTCTTGTTCTGGCTATAGGTGATTACCATCCAAGTGCCATGACGGGCCGTGCTACTACATGTATTCTTTTCAACTTAGCTTGCACACAACAACCAGTTAGTTGCACAACATGAGCTGTGTGGTTGCAGAGAACATCAGTCCTGGTTGCACAAAAAAAAACTGAACTTTTTATATGATTATTCCGCAGGTGATCAAACACAACCTTGTGATGGTCGAGCGCCCACTGTCGGTGTCAAAACCGGCGGATCTCGGGTAGGGGTGTTTGACGAGATTTTGTCGCGCCAAAGTATCTATGTGCGTGGAAAGTATTTTTATAATGTTTTTCCGAACTATTTTCTTAGAATCACAGGAAGAACAAATGTGATAGTGCTTTGCATGTACACGTATATGGGAAAACTTTCCCATGCCTACGTGTATCTAGTTAAGGCTCACAAGATGGCCATTGTTGATGCACTAGCTATTTTTCTAGTGTGGACAAAACAATCAGAACCGAATGCATGCATGCATTGCATGCTAATTGGCATGCTTAATCATGGATATATTAATTAAATATTCCGGCCAGCCCGTGACACGGTGTTTTGAAGCATTAACAACTCGGTTGCTTATCTTCTGAAGCTACATGCACGCGTATTGCTTGGGCCCGTCTAACAGCCAGGAAAATACATGAGAGGTAGATACGTCCGGTTGGTAGCAATTGGATAAGCATGCACCTTAAACTCACACGGTTTGAATGGATTATCATCGCCTCCGCGTATCTTGCGAGCGACCTGTTCGTCTAACAGAAAACTGGCGGCGGCTTGCGCTGCACCACCGCAGCATCCAGCCCTAGCTCCTTGCCTATATAAAGGCAGAACTCCACGCGCACGGGAGGCTCACACATATGGCTGGCTGCAAGGCCGCTCTCAAGATACGCACGTATACATGGCTGGCCGCTCCCACGCACGCGGCCGCCGCCGGCAACAGGGCTACACACAGAGGCACAAGGTGGGCCGCCAGGCCGCTCACGAGGGGCATACACGGAAGGCTGGCCGCAAGGCCGCTTTGCAGTACACGCGGACGCGGTGGCCGCGGCAGGGCTGCGCACACGGGGGAGGCCGCTCATACGCACGCAGTTGCAGCTGATACGTGGCCAGCCGCAAGGGCGCTCACGCGCATGTAGTAGATCAGGGGCAAGCCGTCCGGCGACGACGGCCACGTCGGTACGGCCATGCATCCAATGGTAGCTAATGGTGAGAGCAACACAAGTCTCTTCTTTATCTCCTGCCGTTTCTCACTGCCTCGGATAAATGATTGGTTTGTCCAATCTTATTGCTGCCTCGGAATATGTAAGATCGATTTATCGGTCTCTATATTGTTGCCTCGGATCAAGATTGCTTCATACAATCATGTTGCCTCGGAAAATAGATTGGTTCACACCAGTCAAATATGTTGCCTTGGAAAAATTCTAAAATCTTAAAAGTGCACGCGCACTCGTTGAAGAAAACGAGCGGCCGTTCTGTCACTCACATGCATACATGCATGTATTGTCTGCTATGCATGTGACTACTAGCATTAAATGCGCTCATACTTGTCACATGTGACGAAAAACAGATCCACGTCTATTTATTTCGGGTTTTTAAATTTTTTAAAAAGTCATATCTTTCAAACCATGCGTCGGAATTTAGATCCGTCTTCACTGTTGGATTTCTTGTGACGAGATCTTTGAAACTACATCCCACATGGGTATATTTCGATGAAATTTTTTCGATGCCAACTTTCGTGCTATATGGTGCAACTAGTCTACTGTCCTGACCAACTACTTAGTAGTCGTTGTGCAACCATCCTCCCTACTCGTGGATGCATAGTTTTTCACTGTTGACACACCCTACCCCCACCTCCTCCGCAAGGGATATGTGCAACTTAGTCTATTATTCAAGCCAACTGCCTATTAGTTAATAGCTCTGTTTGGATACTCTAACACAGTTAGAGTAAAAGTTATTTTCTAACCCACTCTAACCCAAATAAGCACCTCTCCACCAGGATAGTTGGGTTAGATGAAACTAACCCACTCTAACCCTCCTTGTTTGGATACTTTTGGGTTATTTGAGCCTCCAACTAACCGAAACTAGCTCTAAGCCCATGATCCAAACGGGGCCAATGTGCAACTCCCTACGTTCTTTATTTGTGGACCTGTATTTTCAATTGGCGGAACCAACAAACAGAGTTGCACATAGTCTGCTAGGTAGTTGGCCACGGGCGATATACAAAGTTGCACATCAGTTGAATGATAAAAAGTTGCATATAAACAGAGTGCTAAAGTTGAAAAACTCACTAGGGGGTGGTTTGGGCCGTGTGCTAGCAGGAAAACTACACATCCATGGGATACAAGAGAAAGTTGCAAATCACAGTTAGACAGTTGGCTGTGGTAGTATACGAAGTTGCACATCCACTGTTAGGTTGTTGGCCGATGCAGCAAATAGTGAAGCACATCCACGGACAGGGAAAAGTTGCAGATCAACTACTATGCAGTTGGCCTGGGTAACAGACGAAGTTGCACATCTCATTGGAAGAAGTTAGTTTTGCACCATCATTGAAATCTGCATGTTTACAGTATAGGAGAAAAGTTGCACATCCCTGTCAGGTAGTTGCACACCGACGACTAGGCAGTTGCACAAAACAGGGAGAAAATTGCACAATTTTTTTTCCGTCAAAACATAACCATGCGGGATCTAGTTTCGAAAAGCACGCCACGAGGGTTCCAAAAGTGAAAACGGATCTTAATTTCGACGCGCGGTTTGAAAGTTATGATTTTTAAAAAAAGTGAAAACACAAATTAAATACGTCCACATCAGTTCACATGAATAATTTACAATTATTTATCCTCTTCACATATGTCCACACCTGTTTACTTTTTCTAATATGAGTTAGGGAGACAAAAACTTACCTTTTTCAGCCGGCCACCACAGAGTGCTAGTGGGCAGCCGGCCACCGGCTAGACGCGTCCTGGAAAAATAGATTGGTTTATCCGATCTTTGTGCCTCGGAAAATTAGATTGGTTCACACCAGTTAAATATGTTGCCTTGAAAAAATAGATTGGTCTATCCGATCTTTGTTGCCTTGAGAAAATAAGATTGGTTTATCCAGTCTACAAAATTGTTACTCATAGGTACAAATTACAAGATTTGGCGTTGATGCTTGTCACTCAAAGTAAACAAGTAGAATATAGGCACAAGGCAAAGATAATAGGCGATGAGCAGGAGCGGCGGATTAGATCGGTTTCTTCGATCATGGGTTTGCTTGTCAACCCAAATACAGATGCAGGGATGATTAAGGACAAGATGGATTAGACCGGTTTACACCGGTCGTGGGTGTGCTTGTTAACCCAAATACAGGTGTAGGGCCACAACAGATTAGATCACTTTACATAGGTCGTGGGTGTGCGTGTCAAACAAAATATTGGTGCAGATAATGAACATGGCAGCTACATATTAGATTGATTTACACCGATCATGTGTTTGGTTAGCCAGTCTAAATACAGGTATAGATGGAAGAAATGGCTCACAAAATTTGATCGGTTTACACCGATCTAAACACAGATGCAAGTGCTCTTTGATCTAAAAAGGTGTTGGCATCTTGACGGAAAAGAGACAAAATAAGATCATATAGCAACAGTAGCACTCTAGTTTTGAGGCACAAAATAAGTTAGTAGCAGACACAAAGGTGCAGACTACGCAAAGATGAAGTGCATACATGAGTCCATGCACTATGCAAATTAGTACAAGCAGTAGAAGAAGATAAAGGCAGCCGCCCACATGCAGAGTCGGTCACATGGCCGCCGGGCCGCCGAGGCACAAGCAGCACCTGTTAGGCGTGCACGAATGCAAGGCTGGCCTCGTACATAGCTGGCCGTCACCTCACCCATGCATGCACGTCTTGTGCCTTGGAGACCCCTGGTCCCTTTCTAGATGTATAGCATATACGTGTTGTTCGTCACTGGTGGTCGTGTCCATACAGAGATATGTGGGAGGCAGATTATTGGTGCTTTATTTGAACTCAAGCCGTGCGGTGGTCGAGTGGTGCGATGAGGAGTTCCTTTAGCTCCATGTTATATTTCTGAGCGAATTGAGCTGCGGCAAAGTCCCGTATTTTGATAGCACACTCAAGATCATGCGGCGATCGAGTGATAAATTGAGGACCGTGGCTCCATGGTTTAAGATAAATTGGTTCACACCATTTGCAAATAATTAACAGTGCCAACGCACCTTATTTGATCTTTCGATACTGACGAGGCCGGATATTTTATAGCAAGTCTCTTGCAGCACAATGCTTTTCCACGATCGACGAGGCCGGAATATTCACAAGTACTCGTTGATGAGGCTAGACATACTTCTCCTTGGCCGACCAGGCCAAGAGATCATTTCTCTTTTCCGCGACCAACCAGGCCGGAAATTATTTGTCCTGACCGATGAGGTTGGACGCACCTTCTCCTTGGCCGACGAGGCCAAGAGATCATTT
Source organism: Triticum urartu (assembly GCF_056163025.1). Classification (NCBI taxonomy): domain Eukaryota; kingdom Viridiplantae; phylum Streptophyta; class Magnoliopsida; order Poales; family Poaceae; genus Triticum; species Triticum urartu. The sequence goes on from NC_141877.1 coordinate 671,484,269, forward strand.
CCCTTTTCCGCGACCGACGAGGCCGGAAATCATTTGTCCCGACTGACGAGGCTGGACGCACTATCTCCTCGACCGACGAAGCTTGGAGTCATTACCCCTTTCCGTGACCGACGAGGCCGGAACCCTTTTGTCCTGGCCGACGAGGCCGGACTCACTTTGTTCGCGACCAACGAGGTCGAACACAATTTTGAGGCTTCACTATGAACCCGGCGCCAACGAGGCCGGGCGCTTCATACCTGGGATGATGAGGCCTTAGAACATTCATATCTGCCACTTTTACCTCTCAACATGTCATGAGGATATTTCAAGTTACAAGATGACGACCATCATCGCAGCTTAATCGGAGGTGTTTCGTGGATTACCCCGTGGATGTAATTAACCGGATTGTCTTACGAGGCTCCGGGAACCAGAACCCCCACTTTCGTTGGATATTAGTCAGATGTACTTGTCCATGTCGCAATATTTGTAATCAGTGGGAAACTGCACTTTGTAATTCTCATGAGAATTAATAAAGCAGTATTTCGCTATGTGATTGTTCATTTTATTTATTTGTATACTATTGTATACTGGCACGCCCGCATTTCATTTTTATTGTCGTTACGCATTAGGAAATACCCCAACGCGGGGGACGTTTCTTTTTCGCGAAACAAGGGGGTTCCGAACTGTGCGTCTAAGGCTGATGGTAACAGGAGGTGGGGGACACAATGTTTACCCAGGTTCGGGCCCTCTTGATGGAGGTAATACTCTACTTCCTGCTTGATTGATCTTGATGATATGAGTATTACAAGAGTTTATCTACCACGAGACCGTAGAGGCTAAACCCTAGAAGCTAGCCTATGATTATGATTGTTGTTGTCCTACGGACTAAACCCTCCGGTTTATATAGACACCGGAGGGGGCTAGGGTTACACAGAGTCGGTTATAGAGAAGGAGATCTACATATCCGAATCGTCAAGCTTGCCTACCACGCAAAGGAGAGTCCCACCTGGACACGGGACGAAGCCTTCAATCTTGTATCTTCATAGTCCAACAGTCCGGCCAAAGTATATAGTCCAGCTGTCCGAGGACCACCTAATCCAGGACTCCCTCAGTAGCCCCTGAACCAGGCTTCAATGGCGATGAGTCCGGCGCGCAGATTGTCTTCGGTATTGCAAGGCGGGTTCCTTCTCTGAATACTCCATAGAAGATTTTGAACACAAGGATCATGTTCGGCTCTGCAAAACAAATTCCACATACCACCGTAGAGAGTACAATATTCCACAAATCTAATCCGCTGACAACTGATACGTCACCGTCGTATCTATAATTATTGATTGTTCCATGCCAATATTCTACAACTTTCATATACTTTTGGCAACTTTTTATACTATTTTTGGGACTAACATATTGATCCAGTGCCCAGTGCCAGTTCCTGTTTGTTGCATGTTTTTTGTTTCGCAGAAAACCCATACCAAACGGAGTCCAAACGGAATAAAAACTGACGGAGATTTATTTTGGAATATTTATAAATTTTGGGAAGTGGAATCATCGTGAGACGGTGCCCGAGGGGGCACGAGGTAGGGGGGCGCGCCCCAAGGTGTCAGGCGCGCCCCTGACTCTCGTGGCCACCCCTTAAGGCGGTTGGAGCCCTTCTTTCACCGCAAGGAAGCTAATATCCAGATAGATATCGTGTTAAAATGTCAGCCCAATCGGAGTTACGGATCTCCGGGAATATAAGAAACGGTGAAAGGGAAGAATCTGAGAACGCAGAAACAGAGAGAGACAGAGAGACAGATCCAATCTCGGAGGGGCTCTCGCCCCTCCCACGCCATGGAGGCCATGGACCAGAGGGGAAACCCTTCTCCCATCTAGGGAGAAGGTCAATGAAGAAGGAGGAGGAGGGGGGCTCTCCCCCCTCGCTTCCGGTGGTGCCGGAACGCCACCGGGGGCCATCATCATCACCGCGATCTACACCAACACCTCCGCCATCTTCACCAACATCTCCATCACCTTCCCCCCTCTATCTACAGCGGTCCACTCTCCCGCAACACGATGTACCCTCTACTTGAACATGGTGCTTTATGCTTCATATTATTATCCAATGATGTGTTGCCATCCTATGATGTCTGAGTAGATTTTCGTTGTCCTATCGGTGGTTGATGAATTGCTATGATTGATTTAATTTGCTTGTGGTTATGTTGCTGTCCTTTGGTGCCCATCATATGATTGCGCGCGTGGATCACACCCTAGGGTTAGTTGTATGTTGATAGGACTATGTATTGGAGGGCAAGAGTGACAGAAGCTTCAACCTAGCATAGAAATTGATGCATACGGGATTGAAGGGGGACCAATATATCTTAATGCTATGGTTGGGTTTTACCTTAATGAACATTAGTAGTTGCGGATGCTTGCTAATAGTTCCAATCATAAGTGCATAGAATTCCAAGTCAGGGATGACATGCTAGCAGTGGCCTCTCCCACATAATACTTGCTATCGGTCTAGTAAAGTAGTCAATTGCTTAAGGGGCAATTTCGCAACTCCTACCACCACTTTTCCACACTCGCTATATTTACTTTATTGTTTCTTTACCTAAACAGCCCCTAATTTTTATTTACGTAATCTTTATTATCTTGCAAACCTATCCAACAACACCTGCAAAGTACTTTTAGTTTCATACTTGTTCTAGGTAAAGCGAACGTCAAGCGTGCGTAGAGTTGTATCGGTGGTCGATAGAACTTGAGGGAATATTTGTTCTACCTTTAGCTCCTCGTTGGGTTCGACACTCTTACTTATCGAAAACTGTTGCGATCCCCTATACTTGTGGGTTATCAAGACCTTTTTCTGGCGCCGTTGCCGGGGAGCAATAGCGTGGGGTGAATATTCTCGTGTGTGCTTGTTTGCTTTATCACTAAGTAATTTTTATTTTGCTGTTCTTAGTTGTTTTCTATCTTTAGTTATGGGTAGGAAATGCAAAATACCAAAAAAATTGGTTGTACCTACTGAACCAATGGTTGAAGAACCACTCAAAATCTATCACACCGCTGAAACTTATTACTTGGATCATCTTCGATCCCCATGTGCTCGTGCTGAAACCCCAACTAGACTAGTTGAGGGCAAATCTTTAGATGAGAATGCTTGTTATGTGCGACACCGAATATCTCAAAAAGGGAAACTTTTACAGCATCAAATTAATACTATGCAATGCTATGCTTGGAATTTATGCTATCATTATGATTTTACTTGTTGTTCTGAAAACCCTAAGAAACACCTTCCCTACCAATGTGAGTTTATTGATAATGGAATATTATCTTCATATGCTAAGGGTGTTTATAATTACTATGATGTTCAACAAATTGAAGAATTTGTTGCTTTTAAGGGTGCTTTTGAAATTGCTTCTTTGATTGAAAAGTATGATGCTACTCTTTACAAATCTGAAAATTTTGCTATACTTGAATATTGTTATGAGAATTATGCTTCTAATACCTATGTTAAACAATATATTGAGGAATACTCCGCTGTCCAAGAAGAGACTAATATTTTGCAGGAGTCTATGGTAGAAGAAATTCATGAAACTGTGAGCTCATTGGATGAAAAAGATGAGGAGGAGAGCGAAGAACAAAAGGAGGAAGAGAGGATTGATCACCCGTGCCCACCTTCTAATGAGAGTAACTCTTCAACTCATACATTGTTTAATTCCCTTTCGTGCTTACCGAAGGATGATTGCTATGATGATTATTATGATCCCGTTGATTCTCTTGAAATATCCCTTTTTGATGATGTTTGCTATGCTTGTGGCCAAGATGCCAATATGAATTATGCTTATGGAGATGAAATTGCTATAGTTCCTTATGTTAAACATGAAATTGTTGCTGTTGCACCCACACATGATAGTCCTATTATCTTTTTGAATTCTCCCGACTACACTATATCGGAGAAGTTTGCTCTTATTAAGGATTATATTGATGGGTTGCCTTTTACCGTTACACATGATGATTTTAATAGATATAATATGCATGTGCTTGCTGCTCCTACTTGCAATTATTATGAGAGAGGAACTATATCTCCACCTCTCTATGTTTCCAATACGATAAAATTGCAAGAAACTGTTTATACTATGCATTGGCGTTTACTAGGTGTGCATGAATTGTTCTTTTATGACATGCCAATGCATAGAAAGAGAGTTAGACTTCGCCATTGCTTGATATATGTTGCTTTGTGCTCACTACTAAATGCCAAATCATTGCTAATTAAAATTGGCTTCGATATACCTTGGGATCCAGGTGGATTCACTACTTGAGCACTATATGCCTAGCCTAACGGCTTTAAAGAAAGCGCTGCCAGGGAGACAACCCGGAAGTTTTAGAGAGTCATTTATTTCTGTTGACTGCTTTCATATAGTTTAAAAACAACAAAAATAAAGAGGGGAACCCAAAACTTTTTCAAAAAGGAAAGCGAAAGTGAGAAAGACAAACATTGTTGAAGTGGGAGCTAGCCTTGAACTTTGTTCATGCTCATGGAAGCTTTGTGAATCTTGATTACAAAAACTTTTCAATAAAAATAATTATCCCCTTATACAATTACATTGTATTAGAAAAATAATGTGCCAAGGTTTGCCTTTAGGATGTTTACATTTGCTTGATGGTTTGTACGGTGCAAGACAGAAACTTTGGCTGTAGTGCGCGATTTTACATTTTTAGCTGGAATGTCAAATGGTTCTGATTATTTTTGCACTGTCTTCATATACAAATTGTTTATTTTTCCTAATTTTTGTAGAATTTTTTTAAAGTATCAGAAGTATGGTGAATGTTCAGATTATTATAGACTGTTCTGTTTTAGACAGATTCTGTTTTTGATGCATAGTTTGCTTATTTTGATAAAACTATCAATTTATATTAGTGGATTAAGCCATGAAAAAGTTATCTTACAGTAGAAACAATGCAAAAACAAAATATGAATTGGTTTGCAACAGTACTTAGAGTAGTGATTTGCTTTATTATACTAACGGATCTTACCGAGTTTTCTGTTGAAGTTTTGTGTGGATGAAGTGTTCGATGATTGAGAAGGTCTCGATGTGAGAAGAAGGAAGAGAGGCAAGAGCTCAAGCTTGGGGATGCCCGAGGCACCCCAAGTAAATATTCAAGGAGACTCAATCGTCTAAGCTTGGGGATGCTGGGGAGGCATCCCCTCTTTCTTCAACAAGTATCGGTATGTTTTCGGATTCGTTTCGTTCATGTGATATGCACAATCTTGGAGCGTCTTTTGCATTTAGTTTTCATCTTTCTTTTATGCACCATGCTGGTATGAGATAGTCCTTGGTTTATTTATAGAATGCTCTATGAACTTCACTTATATCTTTTGAGTATGGCTTTATAGAATGCTTCATGTGCTTCACTTATATCATTTGAAGTTTGGATTGTCTGTTTCTCTTTACATAGAAAACCACCATTTGTAGAGTGCTCTTTTGCTTCACTTATATTTGTTAGAGCGTGGGAATATCTTTTGTATAAAGAATTAAACTCTCTTGCTTCACTTATACCTATTTAAAGAGATGACAGGAATTGGTCATTCACATGGTTAGTCATAAAATCCTACATAAAACTTGTAGATCACTGAATATGATATGTTTGATTCCTTGCAATAGTTTTGCGATATAAAGATGGTGATATTAGAGTCATGCTAGTGGGTAGTTGTGGATTTTAGAAATACTTGTGTTGAGGTTTGCGATTCCCGTAGCATGCACGTATGGTGAACCGTTATGTAACGAAGTCGGAGCATGATTTATTTATTGATTCTCTTCCTTATGAGTGGCGGTCGGGGACGAGCGATGGTCTTTTCCTACCAATCTATCCCCCTAGGAGCATGCGCGTAGTACTTTGTTTCAATGACTAGTAGATTTTTGCAATAAGTATGTGAGTTCTTTATGACTAATGTTGAGTCCATGGATTATAAGCACTCTCACCCTTCCACCGTTGCTAGCCTCTCTAGTACCGCGCAACTTTCGCCGGTACCATAAACCCACCATATACCTTCCTCAAAACAGCCACCATACCTACCTATCATGGCATTTCCATAGCCATTCTGAGATATATTGCCATGCAACTTCCATCATCATCGTATACATGACTTGAGCATTCATTGTCATATTGCTTTGCATGATTGTAAGATAGCTAGCATGATGTTTTCATGGCTTGCCCGTTTTTTATGTCATTGCTATGCTAGATCATTGCACATCCCGGTACACCGCTGGAGGCATTCATATAGAGTCATATCTTTGTTCTAGTATCGAGTTGTAATATCGAGTTGTAAGTAAATAAAAGTGTGATGATCATCATTATTAGAGCATTGCCCCAGTGAGGAAAGGATGATGGAGACTATGATTCCCCCATAAGTCGGGATGAGACTCCGGACTTTACAAAAAAAATAAAAGAGACCAAAGAAGCCCAAATAAAAAAAGAGGCCAAAGAAAGGTCATAACGTGAGGGAGTATGTTCTCTCTAAAGAATGGCATCAAAAGAAAGAAATAGATCATTGAGAGTCTTGGTTGATGAATGTCTTTCATGTACTCTCTATGAAGAAGTTTTTTTTTTCTAGTCAACATGATCTGATATGAAACAAGCAACATGCGTGTTTAATTTGACCAACGTCGGATTAAGCATGTGTGTAAAAGAGCATTTGGATTTATTCCTAAATTTGATGATTGAATATGCAGTCAAAAGAGCCAATTCTGGCATTCATATTCCCTTACAGGGAATTACCCGCATGGCGGGAAAAGATATTATGATAAAACCTGCATGGCAGGAAAAGTCTGGGAAAATACCTGCGTAACGGGGTAAAGCTGACATAATATTATGTAAAAAATCCCGTATGACGGGAGAAATTCTGGCAAGAGAAAGATATGATAACTCATGTGCTTTTAATGTATCCCACTATGGAAGAAAAGAATGGAGTAGCTGAAAGGCTCAACCGTACACTTATGGATATGGTGTGCGGCATGATGAGTTATTCAAACTTGCCATTGGGATTATGGATGGAGGCGCTTAAACCGCCATTCACATTCTCAATAGAGTACCAAGCAAGTCGGTGCCCAAAACACCGTACGAGCTATGTACAGGAAGGGTGCCCTCCCTACAACACTTCAGGGTGTGGGGGTGCCCTACTGAGGCCAAATGTTTAATCCAAACATTGCAAAGTTAGATCCCAAAACTGTAAGTTGCCACTTCATTGGCTATCCAGGCAGATCAAAAGGTTTTCGTTTCTACTGCCCAGACAGATGTACAAAGTTTGTAGAAACGAGACATACAGTCTTCTTAGAGGACGAAATGATGAGGGGGAGCTTGGTAGCTCGGAAAATTGATCTCGAGGAGAAGAGGGTACATGCACCTAATCCGATGATTCAGGATCCATTTTTCTCACTACCAGTTGCAACTCCACCCATGACAACTATGGGGGTAGACCCGGAACCTGTCCGTCAGGAGCCGACTGAACCCGTTGTTGATCATGAAAGGGAGGTGCAACAACAAATTTTAGAAGAAGTGCCAGAAGTTGAGGCACAGAATGTGCCAGAAACTGAGGCCCTCAGAAGGTCTACAAGACCAAGAAAGTCAGCTATTTCTACTGACTTTAAAGTTTATAACACAGAAATAGTTCATAAAGAAAAAGATCCCACCTCATATGAAGAAGCCATGAGAAGCCCTCATTCATCGAAGTGGATGAAGGCAATGGAAGACGAGATGAAATCGATGAGTTCCAAAGATGTTTGGGACTTAGAGGAAATTCCTAAAGGAGCCAAAACAGTAGGCTGTAAATGGGTCTACAAAATTTAGTATGACTCTAAAGGGAATATAGAAAAGTATAAAGCACGACTCGTGGCAAAAGGATTTACACAAAGAGAAGGGATAGATTACAATGAGACATTTTCTCCAGTCTCATGTAAGGGTTCCTTCAGAATCATAATGACATTAGTTGCTCATTTTGATTTAGAGTTACATCAAATGGATGTTAAGACGACATTTTTGAATGATGATTTAAAAGAAAATGTCCACATGAAACAGCCTAAGGGTTTTACCATGAAAGGCAAGGAAAATATGGGATGCCACCTGAAGAAATCCATTTATGGATTAAGACAAGCCTCTCGGCAATGGTATCTAAAGTTTAATCAAATGATTAAAATTTTTGGATTTAAAGAAAACATTGAGGATAATTGCATTTATGCAAAGTTTAAAAATAGGACATATATTTTCCTAATCTTGTATGTGGATGATATCCTGCTTGCTAGCAGTGATGTTAGTCTACTACAAGAAACAAAGAAATACTTATCCTCAAATTTTGACATAACAGATCTTGGTGAAGCATCATATGTTTTGGGCATAGAAATTCACCGAGATAGGAACAATGGAGTCTTAGGACTATCGCAGAAAGCATATTTAGAAAAGCTTCTTAAAAAGTATAATATGCATGCGAGTAAAGCCACACCTGCTCCTATAGTCAAGGGCGATAGTTTTGGGAAATTCCAATGTCCCAAGAACCAGTACGAGATCGATCAAATGAAAGTAGTACCATATGCTTCGGCAGTTGGCAGCTTACAGTATGCACAACTGTGCACTCGCCCTGACCTAGCTTTTATCACCGGGGTACTCGGTAGATATCAAGAGAATCCAGACATGGATCACTGGAAGATGGTAAAGAAAGCATTGCGTTATGCGCGAGGCACGAAGGACTACATGCTAATATACAGGAGAAGTGATTCCCTAGAGATAAAAGGGTATTCAGACGCAGATTTTGCGAGGGACAGAGATAATAGAAAATTCACGTCAGGATACGTCTTCACTCTCGCTGGGGGAGCTATTTCGTGGAAAAGCTCCAAACAGTCGATAGTTGCATCATCCACGATGTATGCAGAATTCATAGCATGCTTCGAAGCCATGGGGCAGGCGATATGGCTAAAGAAATTTGTACCCGACTTGAAAGTGGTAGATTGTATTCACAAACCACTAAAGATGTACTGCGACAACCAACCCGCGGTATTCTATCCTCACAACAACAAGCCGAGTAATGCTGCCAAAACAATAGAGATAAGGTATTATGTTGTGAAAGATAAAATCCAGGATCAAACTATAAGTCTCGAGCATATAAGGACAAAGGATATGCTTGCGGATCCGCTACACTTAGCCGGCTTGGGTTTAAGGGAAAGCTTCCTGGATAGGCCCAAAAGGAACAGAATTTGTTTCTGAACAAAACGTATGTTGTAGCTGTATGATTCTATCGGCAATTAAGCTGTGACGATGAAACATGCTCTATGTACCAATATGTGACGAAACAAATAAACTAGAAAGTATAAGGTTAAAAGTAAAGTTGAGATCAAGGGGAAGAATGTTAGGTTGATCTCCTCCTGATCGAGCCCAACGGCTCGACGGGCCCTTGACCCGTGCCTGATTGGGGGCGCCCAACCAAACCATGGTTGGTGGGCCCCTGTCGCCGCGCTATATAAAGGGGTGGGAGAGTCGGCCGCACGCAACACGAGATTCACCATGCGTCCAGAATCCCACCTACATCCCTACCGATCTAGGGTTAGCGTGATACAACGGGAAGCTCCACCACCGCTGCCATCTCTGTCCACATCGCCGCCGTCACCACACCACCATGGCCGGCGCTGGATCGAGATCATCCGCACCTGGAGTAGGTAGGTTCACCGGATCTACTAGCCTACTCCGATCTAAGTTCCATCAAAAGCACGCAGTGGCCGCCCTTGCCGCCGCCTGGCGGAGCCGCCATGCCAGGCGGATCGATGTCGGCTTGCCGGCCAACTCGCCCAAGGTCTCCGACGACGAGGACGAGACTGCGATGGAGACGGGCTCCGACGACACCGCCCTGGCTCCCACGCCTCCTGTGCACGCCAACTTCACCATGGAGCAGGCGCAGGCGCACTACAATGCCGCCATGGCGGAGGTTCCGCTTGCGCCGACGCCTTTGTCGGCGTTGCGGCAGCGTGGGAGGAATAAGGGTACAACATGGTACTCCTGGAGTAGCACCGGCTGGCGGACGGCCAGATCTACGGCGAGCGAGCTAGCGAGGAGGCCGTGGCAGGCCCGAGCCTAAGGGTGTGCTACCTGTGCGCTTGCACAGGCCCCCCTCGCTTCAGGGGCCTCCAAATTCATACGCAACAGTATATATACTAAGCTAAAAAAATGTAACCTTTTGGGCCTCTTGGCCTGGTGTCCTGGACCTGGAGCAGCCCCGACTAGTCAACGCCTCATCCAACGATAAGATTGATCCGATGAAAAAGAAAAAAAAATCAGTGATCGATCGTCATCGACACGAGCGAAGCGACGAGGTGTCTCTTCGTCTATTCGTCTGGCACGGCAGCAGGTTAGGGTTCCTCCGATCTTTCCTTTCCTTCCTCACAAATCTCATGATTCCGTCCCAACTTCCAACACTGTAGGTCCTTTTCAGGATTCAAGAGGACAGTAGCAGCAGGAACGGCCGGGCAACAGCCGACAGGGAGGACCTGAACTGAATCACCTGAAAGGCAAGGGAAGTTCAGGCCAATCTCCCGATCTTCATTTTTTAAGCGTCGTCGCGTCAATACCTAGTAATCCTGCGAGCCCTTTACTTTGAATTTTGATTTCTGTCAGTTGTTTGATTCTTCCAAAATCTTACAGTTAATTTTAATATTCTTTTCATCTATTAGGTGTCTAGTATTGCAAGATCCAAGTCATGTCTGCATTTAGAAAACATGAATTTGGTTACAAAAAGCGTTTGAAGAAACTAAAAATAGAGGATTTAACTCTGTCTCAAAAAGGAGATATGGATAAATTTTTTCATAAAAAAACCACAAGTGTCCTCCGATAAGCAGTCACTTGATAGAGAGCATGCTCCGGATAATAATGTTGACAATGATCCTAGCCCTAGAGATGTCGAGACAGAGATAGAAAATAATGTTGAGAGTGAAGAAAATTGTGATGACATTGGGGCTAGTAATACCGATGGTAACTTGAATACTTCACCTACTGGAGAAGTTGGTGATTCTTTTCAGTTTGACATATTTGATCCAAGAAATTGGGATTCCCTTAATTCTAAGCAAATTGAAATTTTAGCACAAAAGGGCCCTCAAAGGGACACGCCATTTAAGAAAGGTCGTAAGGATAAATATAAAAGGAGGTTTCTGCACTATTCTACACTAGAATTCTATCGAATGGAGAGCATTGCGATAGGGATTGGCTTGTCTAGTCTGAGGAACTCGATAAAGTATTTTGCTTCGGTTGTACTGTTTATGTACTTCTTTTCCTTAGTGAGATAAGGCCCATTTTAGAGTTTCGCACAGGGCCTCTGATTTTGTCGGCTCGGCCCTGGGCCGTGGCGTCCATGGCCATGACAAACCCCAACTTTGAAGCCAAGCAGCGTGCCATCTACGATACCATCCGTGCTCAAGCTGCCGCTCGTCGGGAAGTGTCTGCCAAGGAGGCGCTGTTGTAGACGATCGCGTAGGAGAACAATGCCAGCTGCGCCGCCGACGAACCATCAGGTGGCCCGGTGGGACGAGGACAGCGCCGGCGCCACCATTTCCAGCGTGGACCTCGCGTCCACCGGCGACGGATAGGTCGCAGACACCTCAAAGGATGCGTAGGCCATGGGAGGGGTTAGGGCTTGGTGTCCCATGTGGGGCGATCTGTCCCTCATGTTCTACTCTTCCTCACCGGAGACCGGGTCTTCACTTCATCGGTCTTATCGCCGGTGCTCATGAAGACGGCGAATGGAGGACGACATAGGCTTGGACGCCGGGCGCCGCCTCCGTAGGATAGGTTTAGGGTCAGGTCTTTTTTTGTTCTAGATGTTCGAAATGTAATGAAATCCACCGTGTTTGTATGAAATCTGTCATGTTTGGATGAAATCCGTCTGAGTTTGCATGAATTTCATCTGGTTTGTTGAAAAGTTGTTTGAAATGTATGCGGCTAGCGTTTGATGACTGTCTTCCGCATCTGTGTCCGCGGACTGATCCTCTCTGTCTGCAGATGGATGCGGGAGAAAATTTACGGTTTGCCGTTGAAGATGTGCCCTAGACATCCACTGTATGTTCGCCCCCCTCTTTTTGTCACCATGTCAAATTTTCGACCGCACATTTAGTACTTACAAAAAAATGCAACCAAAAGCATCAGAAGTTCAAATGCAACAAGTTTAGCAATCCACATCCATCAAATAAACAAAAGGACCGGATGTAAATTACTCTTTCTGCCCCTTCTTTTCTGGATACGTGCGACCTTTAAGTAAAAGTCATTTTCTTCGTCACACCCTCACTTTGTCGCAAGCTTTCTCTCGTAGAGCTTCATCTTCCTCTTTTATTTTACCATTAACATGTTGAACCTCTCCGCCTTCTTTTTTCTCCTCGAGATCGTTGCGCTTGGCACATGTCTCCTCCTCCTTCGTCATCATGTCCTCCAACTTTTCCATCATTTATCCCCCTCGACCTCACCACATGGGTGCACGTTGCAACTCCTTCTCCAACTCCACCGGTCCAGTCATCAACATCTTCCCTTTTTGAGTTGCCGTTCTTGATGGAATTGGCAATGTCAGTCAGCATTATCCTATAAAACCGTGTTAAGAGCGATCCATTACGGAAACCCTTAAATAATACAGAAAGCGGTGGAGGTAGGGGGGTTGTATGTTAGTGGAAATATATGGCTCTTAGCTAGTTTTTCTCTGCAAATTCTCATCACAATGAGGCCGCATGTCGAGATGCAAGGCTGTTTGCTAAATAAATTAAATGCAACAACACTTAGAGCATATTCAATAGTTTGTTAGTTAGGGCATTCCCAATGCTTATATCTCAGGATGATTTCATAGGTAAAAATGTGATGTGACACCACATTTATAGAGGAAAGAGGTAAAACCATATCTTAATCTAGATATAGGTGGTGTTTGGTTCTCTAGTCCTATGACTTTTTCTAGTCCCTAGGATTTTTTGAAAAAGACTTCCAAGGAGGTGCTTCTAAGGACTTTTAGCAAAAAGTCCTAAAAAAGTCCCACCCTGTTTGTTTTGCTAGGGACTTTTTCTAGTCCCAACACAAAAAAGTCCCTGGAACCAAACACCCCCATAGATATTAGCACCAAATCCAAGACATCTCATAAATATTCTCTCAAAAAAGGCATTAAATGATGTTGTTTTAGAAAAAAGAACATGCATGCTATTTGTCCGTGAACACATTCGGATGCGTCAGACAGTGATGCTGGAGCCGGCCATCCAATCGTACATGCATACCTTTCAAAGTGAGTTTGAACAAACCGGACAATTTTCATGCAAACACGATGGAATTCAATGAAGTCCGGACATAATTTATATGAAACTGACAATATATTTCGTATGTTGACTTAAAACATAAAAAACTAAACTAGCTTGTAGGGGACCGTGACCACGTACGTGTGGACGACCTGGTTATCATCATCCTCCGCGTGGTCCTCCCAGGGATGGAAGGGCACGGCAGCCCTGCCTGGCAACCGTCTTGCGCACGTAGAGGAGCCACTCGGCTTCCTCATGCGCCCTGCGGTGGGCCGCAATAGCCAGCGCCGACCCTGGGGATTCTTGCCCTTGGCCCTGCCGGCGGTGGTCGTCTCATTGAGAGACGACTCCTTTTTGTATTTGGTGAGCTCCCCATAGCGTAACGCACTAAGGGCATTTACAATGCATGGCGCTAAGGCAGGCGCCAGGCTCAGAATCCTGGTCATTTTGGTCGGTTCTCAGCGTAATCTGGGAACTCGCCTGGCATCGATGTCATACTAGTCCTCGGGCGCCAGCCCAGCTTCCTGTTTTATTTTTATATATGTAGCGCTCGTGCATGGCTCTTAGCGATGGAAGAAGGGACTCTTAACCCAGGTGCTAGGAGTACAATACTATTTTATTGCCGATTAAGCGCCTGATTAGGAGTCTTTCATTGGAGATGCCCTAATTGAGTACTTTTGTATACTAGAAAATTTATTCCACCATCCGTCATCTATCTTTGTTGGGGACTTCGCTAGATCATCAACCAACAACTCATAATCCATCCATCTAGTAGAGTGTATCTAGTTTGCCCAATGGGAGATGAGAGACTGAACAAGCTTACTCTCTTATTCTACACTAGAACTTTTGCAAGGGTCATTGCGGTTCATATAGATATGATCTCTCTCTCTCTCTCATCTGTAAAAACTTACGAAATACTTTTAGGGCATCTCCAACACTGACCTGGCCTGGTATTCGTGCGCGGACATGGGAAGACCAGTCCGTGCACACTGATGCGGGAGCCCGCCATCTGGACTTGTATCATTTGGAATAGCCCCGAAGAAACTAGGTTTCATTTCTTTCAAATTTCCATTCAAGTATTTCTATCTATTTTCACTTTTTTGAGACATCTAAACATAAGGACGACTTTCTTGTTGAAACAAACATAAAGATGAATTAGTTCTCTTATTATGAACTATAGAATGGTCCTGCCAAAAAAGGAACCGTAGAATGAAAATCATCTTTTTTTAACACGGTACAGAGGCATGCACTCATGTATAGGCGCATACTCTCATCCTAGGAACACACACCCTATCCCTATGAACACCTTCAAGAGACTGAGTTGGCGTATCATCTTGAGATTGATGAAATAACCAAAGGCGTTTCGTATTCGACAAGAACGTCTTCTCCCACTGAACGCGCATCGCCGAAAATTCTAAAATAAATTCAGAAATAAATGCGAGCTGATGGGCTAGGATACCACTGCTCACCTAACCATCAAATCATATATTGATTAGCACGGAAAGCATCTTCTAAACAACTAGGTGGTACTTACTTTGGAGCAATCTCAACACGGAGACCCATTTTGTCCATGGGCGTCCGTTTGGTTTCCCTTATCACTCTTTCTTTACAACTACAAGTGAGTGTTACTGTCTTGTGCACATTCGGTTTCCCTTATTACTCGAGGTTATAGTAATGTAACTGATGAGTTATGCATGCGTGAGCAGCTACCATTTTATTCTCGTAGAGATTAAGCTTGAGCGGGGAGAAGTAATCGTCTTAGACTCGAGACGAAAAGATCCACAGGAGTATGCGAACATGACTGAGATGCTCCAGAAGTAAGTTCAATCGATCATTATATCGCACCATATCGGCAACTTTATTCATTTCTTGATATCAAGTAATCATTTTCTTTGTCTGGCAGGGTTTGGAAAGAGTTCACCGCAATTTCTCCAGGACTGCCGACCGAGCTGCGATTTAAACACCCAAAAATAAGTACTACTACCTAGTTCCGCGCATCTCCCATTGATTCTAGCTAGTTTCATCAATACCATTTAGCATCCTTGCTTATCAGTTTGATTGACCTCTATTTCTCGTAAAGTGCTTGTGGCAGGAAGCCGGGAATGATTTCTGTGGATACCACATTTGCGAGTTCATCTACAACGCGACGACCTCTAATAAGCGGGGCTACTTTGAAAAACAATATGAAGTGTGTAAGCAAAATTATTCACAATTTATTTTATTACCATCATTTGTGTTGAGTTTCATTCATACACATGTATTGACCCTCTTCTTCAATTTAGATCTGGCAGATGCAGGATGAACTCCTAGCACATGATCACATAAAAGCAATTCAAGAGGAAATCGCGGGATTCTTTCTTGACCACGTCATCAATAAAGCCGGAGAATACCATGTGGCACTTGACTTCAGATGTTAGGGATTGTAAGATATCTTATATTGTATATATGTAGCTATTAGCATCGGATAGATATACAAAAACTTGTTGTTCGATCAATCTCTCGGAGAAGGAGGAGGTCGATCACTTCTCTCTGTATATGTTCATGACGATCTTGTGTACTTAATGCTTTCCTTCATTTGCTTACTAGCCAGCGTGTCGCGAGTTCTCTCTATACGTATAGTACGTAGCGTTGACCAAGCACAGAGATAAGAGATGTCACTTCTCTCTATTAGCTAGCTAACACAATATATGAGACCCCTAAATTAACCCTCCAAAACCTCCTCCCCCCCCCCCAATTAAAAAAAACAAAAACCCCAGTCCCTAAACTGCTGACGCGTGGATGCTTTTTGGTTCCGGTTGGTGCCTTCCTGCCTGGGCTCGCCGCAGCGGCCACGTGAAGCCCTATCTGTCCCGGTTCGTAAGCGAGACAAATGGACCTTTTACTACTGGTGCAAGGTATTGGACTTTAGTCCCGATTTCAGAATGGAGACAAATTGGTCTCTGAAAACGAGACAAATGGACCTTTTTCTACTGGTGCAAGGTCCCGCGGCCTGCCGATCCTACCCCAAGCCACTTTGCAGTGGCCACCGTGACATTCCTCTTGCCCTTTCCATAGCCAGGCACGGCGAGCATGATCAATGGCACGACGCGCCAAGGTCGGCAACACGCCGCGCGCTGCACTGTCTCGTCGTTGAAATAGTGCTGCAACATGCATGCCTGGCAAAATGCAGGCGCATGCTAGCTACAGTAGGTTTATTATTAGTTGGTTAGTTGGTCGATGTATGGATCCATCTGTACATGTGTACGACGATAATTTGTCGTACTAGCTGTATCTAGTCTCGAGCATATGCGTGCATATGGACCCGGCTGAGGGCCTAGCCAAGCTACCTAGCAACTGCATGCACCACATAAGTTCGTGAGTGTGAAACCAAGGTATGTACGTTACGTAGGTACAGTTTGATGGTAGATGTTTGTGCACAGTGTGATGCTAAGGTAAGGGTACGTATAGGATTATTAGGTCCTTTAGTCTTTGGATCTGATCTATTTCGGGCAACATGGACGAGCTAGCCATAATTAGCTTTGTCCGGTCAAATTAAAGTAGAGGACAAGCAGCTAGCCGGCGATCAAGTCGCAACGCCCCGACCACGTGGGATAGCCAGCTAAATACAAAATCCAACTCGAGCTAATATAAGGCATCGCCTTCCGTGCATATATACCTGCATCCCCAGCACTGCATTGCACTGCTTGCTACTAGTCGCTACGTACGTGGATCACCGGCGGCCATGTAACAAGTCTCCGATTAACGCCGGCCACCGGCACCGGCACCCGCCTGTACATGAGGTGACATGCATGCGTCGTACGGACACGGACATGCCCAGCATCAACGTGAAGCTCACGTGGGCGCTCGTACGGGGATCCATCACATTTGTCTCATTTCCTCGGAGGTACCACACCGAAGGACATCAGCGCCAGTGTCCCAGCTTGATGAGTGTGGTGTCCCTTGACTGCGCAGGCGGATGCGTATGGACGGATGGACGACCATGGAGACACGTACGTACGGTGGCTTTACGTCCGTCTCATCCATTCAAAATTATGTTCGTGCTGACAGGTGACAATTCAGCCGATGGCCAGGCGGACGCAAATCCATACTAAGAGCCCAGGTCTCCAATCTCCAGTTAATCAGCGGCAAGTGGGACGCGAATTTACTGCTCGCGAGCACAATTGCACCCAGATGAACAGTAGCACCAAAAAACATTAAAAATAGTTTAAAAAATTCTGATTTCTTTGTGTGACAAACTTTCACAAATGTTCTAAGCGCTTGCAAAGTTTTGTCGTGGAATCACATTCATGGATGCCGTGCAAAAAAAAAATCGATGCTCCGAAAATGCTACTTTTGAAAGCATTTTGGAGCACTAATTTCGTTTTTTATTTTGCCACGACTTCCACGGATTTGATTTCATCATGAAACTTTGCGAGCACATATAACATTTTTCAAAATTTTCCACAAAGAAAAATAGATTTTTTTGAACTTTTTTCCATGCTTTTCATTGTTACTGTTCATCGCAAGCTCATTTGAGTCGCGAACAGAAAGGGACATCCGCAGCCAGAGGAGAACACTGGATTGCTAAATATATCAGCCTGGCAATGTTGCACCCACGGTACTTATAATATAGCAAGATGTAACATGTCTTTTGGGTGTCTTTTCTTAAAAAAAAGTATAGTATGGTTTAAACTTTTTTCGTTTTGGTATTTTCAGTAAGTAGTAGGTTATGGGCTGTTACCGGTTCTCCCGTTCCCTCCCAGGAAACTATCTTATTGCCTGAAAAAAATTCAATAAATTCTTGGCGGGTTTTTTCTATAGACTAGATCTTTTAGTAAAGTTTCATTTGAAAGAATCCTAAATTTTAATTATTTTGGAACGGAGGGAGTAACTGCCACCTAACTTCAAGCTGGCAAACATCAGCGGTAGCATTTCCATGCGAAAAAAAGAGTGGCCTTTGATATCACAAAGTTGTCTGTCTCCTGTAAGTCTAATTGTTTGTTAGAAGGTGACGTTATATCCAGTGTGACGTGGGTGTAAGGGATGGTTATAATAACACTTCTTGATTAATACTAGCAAACATGCCCGTGCGTTGCAACGGGAGAGTAAATATTTTTTATGCGAGCCAATATTGTCATTTCGATTCAATTTTGGTTCCGATTCGTAATATTACTGACGTGCACCTACGGCCGGACTCAGATAGAAACCAGTTGGTGCCGTTCGACACTAAGGAGGCTGCATCTATAAATTAAGTCTTTTTTCAGAAAGTCTATATGTGTCACTGTCACATGTAGAGGATAAAACATAAATTAAGATCATACGTATCGGTTTCGATATTAACATTCATGACTATCACAATTTCTTTTGTATATTTTCAAAATAAATCTTCATGTACTTCCAATGTTCATGAATTTTATAAGTGTATGTATGTGCTATAAATTATTTTTGTGTATTCATTATAAAAAAAGAATTATGTACTCCGTTGGTAAGTACGCGTGTGGATTTCACCCAAAAAATACATACGTAGGGTCTTCTATAATGGGACATGTACAAAGAGAGAAGCTGGTGTAAGTACAACATGCCTACAGATTGTAATTGATTCATTATAATCATTTTCCTCAATCGCTCCTTGCCAAGCAGCACAGAGCAATGCATGCGGCATGTTCATTTGCAATACGAGTCCACGCCGGTACCAAATAATGGCAGATCATGTGCCATTGATTTAGGTTGCACCCTAAATAAATTTTTTTAATAGTTAAGAGATAAAAATAACATCATATCCAGATTCTACTCATTTTCCTAATCAAATTTCATATATGATATGTTGAAATTGGAGTTAGGGTTTAAGAGATATGATTATTTTGAAAAATATTGAGAGTTATGTACAATGAAAAATGATTTGTCTTGACTTTATGATGGACTGCGGGTTGACTTCAACAAACTATATGGCTTTTTTGCAAAACTATGCAACATCAATCCGAACTTTATTAATAGATAGAGATACCATGGGTTTAGAAAAATACACATGAAAAATAACCATTGTGGGTTGTGAAAATAACAGGAAAAAAACTTGTCGTGACTCGTGAGACTGAATCATTTGTGTAGCACGGGGCACTTTTAGCTGTCATTTTTTATGGCCGTCGTGCAGGCAGCTAATTAGACACATCTCGTGAATGCCATATGGGCGAAGAGACGGCAGGCTATCAGTCATTCACTCCAGGTCTCTTGTCTTGTGCTGGGTTTACATGCAAAGAGAGTGGATAGTGGGTGCGTGACAAAGCAGTTACTATGGCCCACACTGGTTACGGATAGGATTCCTAGCTGGCTAACACTTTTCTCTGTTGGAGTAATTCTACGGTCGGCACCTTTTTTCACCCGTCATTTTCGATCGATGCCTCCAGCCTAGTGCATATCATGTCATGTGCAGGAACTTAATTAGACACGTCTTCTCCCCCTAGCCGTACTGGAGGAGGCAAATCCTCATACCCTGATTTCACACTCGACAAGGTAACCTTGATGCGTTCACCGGACATCGGCTGGCCTTGGAACGTGAGTTCCAAGGGCTTGGTTATCACCGTCTTTCCCACGTTCAACTTCTGGCCTTTGATTAAGTAGAGTACGATGCAAGGCGTTTCGTCGACCTGCAAAGACATGTCTGCGGCGTAAAACATCCAAAAGGTAACGAAAATGAAATGTTCTAGACATATGTTGCACTAGTAGAAAATAGGGCTTTGGTTGGGGCTCGGCCAGCCCATTACTCCCGGTTCAGTCACGAACCGGGACCCATTGGGGGCATACGTCCCGGTTCATGCGCCAGGGGGCCGGCCGGACCTCGGGAGGCATTTGTTCCGGTTCGTGTGGACCCATTTGTCCCGGTTCTAGGCACGAACCGGGACCAATGATCCTCGCTCCTGGCCTACAGCCATTGGTCCCGGTTTGTGTCTAGAACCGGGACAGAAGGGGGGCCTTTAGTCCCGGTTCCAGCCATGAATCGGGACCAATGAGGTGGCTATATATAACTCTCGCCCGCGAGTAGAGCACTCCAGTGCTCTATTTTTTTGGCCGGGGAGGGGAGAGCTTTGCGGTGCTCTAGCTCACCTCCTATGCACATGAGGTGTTCGATGAAATGCCCGGGCCAGACTAGTTAAGCTTTGTCCTCTCGAAGCTCGACCTCCAAACTTCATTTTCCTCGAGATTTGTCTAGGTTTAGCGGTCCGTCACGTCCCGTCCCCGTCTTCACCGCCGTCGATCGCCCGTGCCGATCTCGTCGCTGGCACCATCGTGGTGAGCCTCTTGTTCATATTTTCTTTCTGAAAGAAAAAAGTTCTTACTTTAGATAGATACTTGTCTATTTTTCTTACTTTTATTATAGCTTGTTATTATAGTGCGATGGTTTTGGTATCCACCCCCGTCGGCCCTCGTCCTGGCTATGATTCGGATGTGGTATATATTATCTTTTATAACTATTTGGTTCATTTATTGTTTATGACAATTATGCCAACCAACGTGACATAGATTTTATTTATCTAGGAGGTATGTGAACCGGAAATTCCAACCGACCCTATTGTTGAGAGGTTAAATTTAGTTGAAGAAGAAAAAAATTACTTGAAGGAAAAAATAATAAAATTGAGGAGGAGAAGATGATATTGGAGTTGCATGTTGCGGATGTCGTCGATGATCACAAGATCAAGATGGATGCAATGCGTTTGAAGATTAGAAAGATTAGAAAATATGCCATTCATACCGAGGCTTGGTATCATTATGCCGTTGGATCAATTGTTACCTTGGTTGTGGTTATGATCGCATTTGTTGTTGCATTGAAAGGTTTTACATAGTTTCAATGTATGGTTTAATTAGATGCTCTGGAGAGCTATATGTTGTTCAATGAGAACTATGTCTGTACTTTGGTTTTAATGTGATGATGAACTTTTATTAATTTGGTCACTTATCTATCCATGTGAATCTGTAATGGTTTTTGACACACACAATTATATATAATGCACGCAGATGAACCAGCAATGGATGTACGGTGACAGACACACCTCCGAGTACATTAAGGGCCTGCATAATTTTCTCGAAGTGGCTGAGGCAAACAAGCAGAATGGTTTTATGTGTTGTCCATGCCCTATATGTGGGAATACGAAGTCTTACTCTGACCAGAAAATCCTTCACACCCACCTACTTTATAAGCGTTTCATGCCACACTATAATGTTCGAACCAAGCACGGAGAATTAGGGGTTATGATGGAAGACAACGAAGAAGAAGAGGACGATGAAAACTATGTGCCCCCTGAATACGGTCATACTGCAACGGGGGAAGCTGCCGAAGATCTAGAGGAACCAGACGATGTGCCCGATGATGATGATCTCCGCCGGGTCATTGTTGATGCAAGGACACAGTGGGAAAGTCAAAAAGAGAAGCTGAAGTTCGATCGCATGTTAAAGCATCACAAAAAAGGGTTGTACCCCAATTGTGAAGATGGCAACACAAAGCTCGGTACCGTACTGGAATTGCTGTAGTGGAAGGAAGAGAATGCTGTGCCTGACAAAGGATTTGATAAGCTACTGAAAATATTGAAGAAGAAGCTTCCAAAGGATAACGAATTGCCCGACAGTACGTACGCAACAAAGAAGGTCGTATGCCCTCTAGGATTGGAGGTGCTGAAGATACATGCATGCCCTAATGACTGCATCCTCTACCGCGGTGCGTATGAGGATTTGAAAGCATGCCCGGTATGCGGTGCATTGCGGTATAAGATCAGACGAGATGACCCTGGTGATATTGACGGCGAGCCCCCTAGGAAGAGGGTTCCTGCGAAGGTGATGTGATATGCTCCTAAAATACCATGGTTGAAACGTTTGTTCAGAAATGAAGAGGATGCAAAGTTGATGCGATGGCACAGAGAGGACTGTAAGAAAGACGGGAAGTTGAGAGCACCCGCTGACAGGTCACAATGGAGAAAAATCGAGAGAAAGTACTGGGCCAAGTTTGCAGGTGACCCAAGGAACGTATGGTTTAGTTTAAGCGTGGATGGCACTAATCCTTTCGGGGAGTAGAGCAGCAATCGCAACACCTGGCCCGTGACTCTATGTATGTATAATCTTCCTCCTTGGATGTGCATGAAGCGGAACTTCATTATGATGACAGTTCTCATCCAAGGCCCTAAGCAACCCGGCAATGACATTGATGTGTACCTAAGGCCATTACTTGAAGAACTTTTACAGCTGTGGAATGGAAACGGTGTATGTGTGTGGGATGAGCACAAATAGGAGGAATTTAACCTACACGTGTTGCTATTTGTAACCATCAACGATTGACCTACTCTCAGTAACCTTTCAGGATAGACAAACAAGGCATACCACGCATGCACGCACTGTTTAGCTGACACCGAAAGTATATACCTAGACAAATGCAGTGAGAATGTGTACCTGGGCCATCGTCGATTTCTTCCGACCAACCATCAATGTCGAAAGAAAGGCAAGAATTTCAAAGGCGAGGCAGATCACCAGAAGAAGCCCGCCATGCTATGGTCAATGATTTACATGTAATCTTTGGAAAGGGTCCTGGCGGACTATCCGTTCCGAATGACGCTGAGGGACGCGCACCCATGTGGAAGAAGAAATCTATATTTTGGGACCTACCCTACTGAAAGACCTAGATTTCCGCTCTTCAATCGACGTGATGCACGTGATGAAGAACCTTTGCCTGAACCTGCTAGGCTTCTTAGGCGTGTATGGGAAGAAAAAAATACACCAGAGGCACGGGAGGACCTGCAACGTTTGCACGAAAAAGACGGCATGCCTCCAAAGCAGTATGAAGGTCCTGCCAGCTACGCTCTTGATACGTCTCCAACGTATCTATAATTTTTGATTCTTCCATGCTATTATATTATCTGTTTTGGATGTTTAATGGGCTTTAATATACCTTTTTATATTATTTTTTGGGACTAACCTATTAACCAAAGGCCCAGTCCAAATTGTTGTTTTTTTGCCTATTTCAGTGTTTTGCAGAAAAGGAATATCAAACGGAATGAAACCTCTGGGAGAGTTATTTTTGGAACAAACGTGATCCAGGAGACTTGAAGTGGACGTCAAGAAATAAGCGAGGAGCCCACGAGGCAGGAGGGTGCGCCCAAGGGGGTAGGCGAGCCCCCCACCCTCATGGGCCCCTTGCAGCTCCACCGACATACTTCTTCCTCCTATAGATACCCCGAAAACATCCAGGAGCACCACGAAACCCTATTTCCACCACTGCAACCTTCTGTACCCAAGAGATCCCATCTTGGGGCCTTTTTCGGCACTCTGCCGGAGGGGGAATCGATCACGGAGGGCTTCTACATCAACACCATAGCCTCTCCGATGATGTGTGCATAGTTTACCACAGACCTTCAGGTCCATCGTTATTAGATAGATGGCTTCTTCTCTCTCTTTGGATCTCAATACAAAGTATTCCTCGATTCTCTTGGAGATCTATTGGATGTAATTCTTTTTGCGGTGTGTTTATCGAGATCCAATGAATTGTGGGTTTATGATCAAGATTATCTATGAACAATATTTGATTATTCTCTGAAATCTGTTATACATGATTTAAACATCTTTGCAAGTCTCTTTGAATTATCAGTTTTGTTTGGCCTACTAGATTGATCTTTCTTGCAATGGGAGAAGTGCTTAGCTTTGGGTTCGATCTTGTGGTGTCCTTTCCTAGTGACAGCAGGGGCAGCAAGGCACATATTGTATTGTTGCCATCGAGGATAAAAAATGAGGTTTATATCATATTGCTTGAGTTTATCCCTCTACATCATGTCATATTGCCTAATGCGTTACTCTATTCTTATGAATTTAATACTCTGGATGCATGCTGGATAGCCGTCGATGTGTGGATTAATAGTAGTAGATGCAGAATCATTTCGATCTACTTGTCGCGGACGTGATGCCTATATACATGATCATGACTAGATATTCTCATAACTATGCGCTTTTTCTATCCATTGCTCGCTAGTAATTTGTTCACCCATCGTAGAATTTGCTATCTTGAGAGAAGCCACTAGTGAAACCTATGCCCCCCCGGGTCTATCATCCATCATATTATTTTCCTATCAACTTGCTATTTCTATTTTGCAATCTTTATTTTCCAATCTATACAACAAAAATATCAAAAATATTTATCTTATTATTTTTATCAGATCTCACTTTCGTAGGTGACCGTGAAGGGATTGACAACCCCTTTATCGCGTTGGTTGCGAGGTTCTTGTTTGTTTGTGCAGGTACGAGGGACGTGCGTGTAGTCTCCTACTGGATTGATACCTTGGTTCTCAAAAACTCAGGGAAATACTTACGCTACTGCTGCAACACCCTTTCCTCTTCAAGGGAAAACAAATGTAAGCTCAAGTGGTAGCAAGAAGGATTTTTGGCGCCATTGCCGGTGTAACATCCCAAATTTTCAATTTGGAATGTTACACATAGATCATTCTTGCGTATCATATTTTATTGCATTTCGTCTCTCGATCCTCGAAATCCTAAGCAACTCAAGGACCCTCGAAGAGAGTTGGGGATTTTCCAGATTTCATATTTGATTTATATCAAATGCTGAATCGAGGATTTTGGTTTTAATTATTTTTCTCTCCGAAAATATTTCATATTAATATATGAGAGGAGATAATATGACTTCTCGAAAATAAATGGAATATTAGAGGAAAAATATTAAAATCAAATTTTGCTTTTATTTTGCTTTTATTTGTAGTTTTGGTTGCATTAGAAAAATTGCACGTTTTCAAAAATTGCATTTTAGGGCCAAGAAAATGTTCATCTCGTTCTAAATATTTTATTTAGACGGAGAAAATTTGTTTTTACATTTTTAGAATTTTATTTTATTTTCTAGGATTTTTCGGAGTTTCGGCGGAATTGTTTTTAAAAAAAACGCGCCTAGGCCTAGCTGGGCCGAAGCCCAGCACCGGCCCACCTCGCCCCCGCGCCGCCATCTCCTAGCGGGACTGCGCCGCCGCCGCCGCCCACAGGGAGTCCGGCTCGGACTCCTGTTCCCAAGGCACCTCCGCCCTGCCCCTTTTAAAGCCGCACCCCCCCGTCGTCCTTGGAGCCCCACCCCGGCGCGAGCCGCCGCCGAAGCCGCCGCCGCCCACCGCTGCTGCCGAGCCGCTGCCGCCACCGCCTTCGCCGCGAGTCGCCGCCCCTCACCGGAGCCCCGCGGTGTCGGACCTCGCAGGAGGTTAGCGCCGCTCGGTTTTTTTAGAAAACCGGATCAGTTTTCCTTAGAAAACCCTAGCCGTTTTTTTTCGGTTCGCCGGTTTTCTTTTCGGTTTTTCTTTTTAGCGGACGTTTGTTTTAACGAATGATTTTCGCCCGTTAGTTATAGATAACGAACGCTCATTCGTTAGCATGTTCGTCAGTTTTCTTTTATCGGTTTAATCCACGATTATTTCTGATCGCGATTTCTGATCCGATTTTCATTTTAGTTTTTCTTTTCGCTCGTTAGTCGGAATCAGGCGATTCAAGCGCCTAGATCTTCGTCTCGAGACCCTCTTTTCGTTTAACCAACTTGCACAAGTTTTTGCTACTGTAAAATTTGATCTAGGTCCATATTAGTAAATGGATCTTGTTTCTTTCGCCGTTTGAGTTTCGTTGCTCTGTTTGATTCGTTTCTTTTTGCAAACTTGAGTTCTTAAGTTGAACTTTATGGTTAGATCTTCTTATTTGAGATTTACCCGTGTTTCTTAGCTTGATTGCTTATGTATGCTATTGTTTGTTTGCGATAGAATTCCCGGAGTGCGAAGCGTGTTATTTGGAGTCTCTAGGTTACGCGGATCGTCAGCAAGGCAAGTAACACTTTGATCATACCCCTTTATCACCCAGTTTTTATGCATTAGTTTCAATCCTCAAACATTGCATGGTTAGGATGTCATTAACATATGGGTTGAGATGTAGTTGATGAGGTAGAACCTATTGCCCTGTTACATTCAAACCATTGGGAGTTACTTGTACGCGTTGCTTATATTGCTATGCTATGCTCGTAGACGTGGTTTGGGTGAGTGAAATCCATGACAGATGTGAGATTGTTAATTAATGGTTCAACTTAAGGTGGCAACTTAAATACACATCTGGGTGGATTGAGGCACCTGGAGTACCAGTTGTTGCCTGTATTTTTGGAAATCCCGGAGTACCCGTGTGATCTTCCTATGGACCGCCACCCAGGCTCAAAGGGAACTGAGATGATTCATGCTAGAAACTTCCGTGTGTAGCCACAAGCTATTATGGGCTCTAGCATAGTTGAGTAAGTTACGTGAAGCTCTTGAAGAGGTGGATCAGCAGGTAGTGGGTTTGTAGGTTTGGTATGGTCTGCCCGGAGTAGAGAGTTAATGTTTCTGAAAGACTGTGTCTCGGTCATCCGTTTCTCAAACACCCTGTAGTGCGAGAAAACCAACGGAGGAGATCGATTCTTGTGAAGAAAAGTGCGCAAACCTCTGCAGAGTGTATAAACTAATCATGGTTAGCCGTGTCCCCGGTTATGGACAATCTTGAGTATCTAGTACTTGGAGTATCTTAAGTATCTCATCACTCTAAATTAATATTGTTGGGTTGTTAATTACCTTAATTGGGATTGAGTTGGAGGAACCTTCTCAATGATGTTTCAACTACCATGATAGTTAAATTAAAATCTATTCCTTTGTTGTAGGGAAAAATTGGCTTTTCGCAAAACTATAACCATAGAGTTTTCCACCAGCCAAATATGCATGTAGTGATAGCATTATCCTGTTCTTGCTCTACTGGGTTATTTTGCTAGCATATTCCATGTGCTGACCCGTTATCGGGCTGCAACGTATTATGTTGCAGACTTTTCAGACGAGGAGTAAGGTTCGTTAGGTTGTTGCCATGCAGCTCAGCTATGCCGATGGAGTTGATGGACTCACTTAATCTTCCAAGCCTTCCACTGTTATCGTATTAGATGGCCTTAAGCCATATTTATTGTAATAAGTTCTCTTTTGAGACACTCGATGTAATAAGTGTGTGATTGCTACTCTGTTATGAACCCTCGAGTACTGTGTGTGTCAGCATTACCGATCCAGGGATGACACTAAAGCACAGAGACTTGACTGTTTGAGGCCGGCTCGCTACAAGATGGTATCAGAGCACACGCTGAGTGTAGGACACGACCACTAAGCTAAAGCCATAGATCACTATTCTCTTCTCACTTTTGACTCCTCTCCATTTTCTACTCTTTAGGATGGCGGTTGTAAGGAACAAGTTTGCACAATCGGAGGAAGAATCACCTTTTGGACGACACCTGAAGGAAGTCACTAGGTACCTGAACATAGGAATACCAAGCTTCACCGGGACCTACAACGCCACTTTACCAGAAGAGGAGCCATGGATGATTCAAGTTCAAGTTCCAGGAAGGACCTTCATGCCAGTCACTAAACCCATAGAGTTTTCCTTCAACGCACCAACCTGGAGTTTAGGAAAGAGTATGGCAGCTCACATCACCATGGGACGCATTGGAGAAGTTTACCAAAAGGAGCTTAAGGATACTATCTACCAGATTTGTGGGTGCCGAGATGAACAATGGGAGATGATCAACACCAGAAATGAAAGATCAATTGCAGCTTTCATCCAGGAATTAAACCAGCACATTCAACGCTAGGAAAATCAGATGTGCGCAGGCATGATAGATCTGAAGAAGGCAATGACTAGGATTGCGGAACTAGAGGAAGAACTCAAGGTTACACGTGAAGATTATGAGGAGGAAATCGCCGTGCTAGTGGAGAAGAATGACGACCTAATTAATAAGATTGGAATATTCATGGGAGACCCCACACCAGTAGAAGAAGACGAAGAACCCCAGGAGATTCACCCGGAAGACTACATCATCATCGACGACACCGACTCCGACCTTAGCGATGATGACTTCGAAGACGAAGCTGGAGCAGATATCATGGAGTCTGCAACCGAGGAGTATTTTTAGTAGACCACCATATCAGTAGTAATATTCCACCATGTAAACAGAGTAGTCCGAGCACTTTTGCGATATTTAGACCGCTTGTATGACTTGATTGATTATTTGAGTGAAATGTTTGTGTTTGTCTCATGTGCATATGGGTAGTGCTTTCTCATTAGGCCTCATTCTATTCTAATCTCTCCCCTCTAAACCCATCAGATGCCTCTGAGACGTGACCCCGGATTTGCATTCCCACCGGAGCTCACTCAGTTGATTCAGCGGTAGAATACCCTGATGCAGTTGTTAGTTCAGAATCAAGGCAACAACAACAACAACAACAATCCACCACCACCACCAGTTGACAACTTAACCCGTTTTTTGAGGTTGCAACCACCGGTGTTTTCCAGTAGCACCGAGCCTATAGTAGCAGATGATTGGCTCCGCAAGATTGGAAGGGAGTTAACCACTGCAGGATGTACTGCTGAGAAGGTGCGTTTTGCCGCACATCAGTTGGATGGACCAGCAGCATCATGGTGGGAGAATTACACTGTCACCTACCCTATAGCCACGGTGACATGGGACCAATTCCAGCAAGCTTTCCGTACAGCCCATGTCTCCACTGGAGCCTTGAATTTGAAGAAGCGTGAGTTTCGCAACTTACGCCAAGGGAACCGTACTGTGGCTCAGTATGCGGATGAGTTTAGCAAGTTATCTCGCTATGCCCCTGATGATGTGGCCACAGATGCCGCAAAGCAGGAGAAGTTTATGGAAGGGCTGAATGATGAGATGAGTATGCAGTTGATGGTGGCAACATTCACCAACTACCAGGAGTTGGTAGATAAGGCTCTTATGATTGAAGGGAAGCAACAGCAGATTGCGAGCCGTAAGAGGAAGTATGGACAAGGGAGGTATAACTCAGGAGCTCAGCAGAAGCCTCACCTAACCCCGAACTCGGGAGGACTTGTTCATAACCATGGAGGCCACAACCATAATGGAGGAAGTAACCATAATCATACTAGCACAAGGAATGGGAATGGGAATGGAGCAAGCAACAATCAGAACCGCCCCAATCCAGCCACACCCACCAAGAGAGACCTAAGCTACGTTACTTGTTTCAAGTGCGGGAAGACTAGACACTATGCCACGGAGTGCCCTGAAGGGAAGAATGGAAACGAAAACGGGAGCGCTAGGAAGAAGCCCAATCCATTCAACAAAGGAAAAGTGAACCACGTTAACGTGGAGGAGGTTGAAGATCAGCCAGACGTGGTTATAGGTAAGTTTCTGGTTAAGTCATTTACCGCTCTTGTTAGCCTACACGTGTTGCTATTTGTAACCATCAACGATTGACCCACTCTCAGTAACCTTTCAGGATAGACAAACAAGGCATACCACGCATGCACGCACTGTTTAGCTGACACCGAAAGTATATACCTAGACAAATGCAGTGAGAATGTGTACCTGGGCCATCGTCGATTTCTTTCGACCAACCATCAATGTCGAAAGAAAGGCAAGAATTTCAAAGGCGAGGCAGATCACCAGAAGAAGCCCGCCATGCTATGGTCAATGATTTACACATAATCTTTGGAAAGGGTCCTGGCGGACTATCCGTTCCGAATGACGGTGAGGGACGCGCACCCATGTGGAAGAAGAAATCTATATTTTGGGACCTACCCTACTGAAAGACCTAGATGTCCGCTCTTCAATCGACGTGATGCACGTGATGAAGAACCTTTGCCTGAACCTGCTAGGCTTCTTAGGCGTGTATGGGAAGAAAAAAATACACCAGAGGCACGGGAGGACCTGCAACGTTTGCACGAAAAAGACGGCATGCCTCCAAAGCAGTATGAAGGTCCTGCCAGCTACGCTCTTGATACGTCTCCAACGTATCTATAATTTTTGATTCTTCCATGCTATTATATTATCTGTTTTGGATGTTTAATGGGCTTTAATATACCTTTTTATATTATTTTTTGGGACTAACCTATTAACCAAAGGCCCAGTCCAAATTGTTGTTTTTTTTGCCTATTTCAGTGTTTTGCAGAAAAGGAATATCAAACGGAATGAAACCTCTGGGAGAGTTATTTTTGGAACAAACGTGATCCAGGAGACTTGAAGTGGACGTCAAGAAATAAGCGAGGAGCCCACGAGGCAGGAGGGTGCGCCCAAGGGGGTAGGCGAGCCCCCCACCCTTGTGGGCCCCTTGCAGCTCCACCGACATACTTCTTCCTCCTATATATACCCCGAAAACATCCAGGAGCACCACGAAACCCTATTTCCACCACTGCAACCTTCTGTACCCAAGAGATCCCATCTTGGGGCCTTTTCCGGCACTCTGCCGGAGGGGGAATCGATCACGGAGGGCTTCTACATCAACACCATAGCCTCTCTGATGATGTGTGCATAGTTTACCACAGACCTTCAGGTCCATCGTTATTAGATAGATGGCTTCTTCTCTCTCTTTGGATCTCAATACAAAGTATTCCTCGATTCTCTTGGAGATCTATTGAATGTAATTCTTTTTGCGGTGTGTTTATCGAGATCCAATGAATTGTGGGTTTATGATCAAGATTATCTATGAACAATATTTGATTATTCTCTGAAATCTGTTATACATGATTTAAACATCTTTGCAAGTCTCTTTGAATTATCAGTTTTGTTTGGCCTACTAGATTGATCTTTCTTGCAATGGGAGAAGTGCTTAGCTTTGGGTTCGATCTTGTGGTGTCCTTTCCTAGTGACAGCAGGGGCAGCAAGGCACATATTGTATTGTTGCCATCGAGGATAAAAAATGAGGTTTATATCATATTGCTTGAGTTTATCCCTCTACATCATGTCATCTTTCCTAATGCGTTACTCTATTCTTATGAATTTAATACTCTGGATGCATGCTGGATAGCCGTCGATGTGTGGATTAATAGTAGTAGATGCAGAATCATTTCGATCTACTTGTCGCGGACGTGATGCCTATATACATGATCATGACTAGATATTCTCATAACTATGCGCTTTTTCTATCCATTGCTCGCTAGTAATTTGTTCACCCATCGTAGAATTTGCTATCTTGAGAGAAGCCACTAGTGAAACCTATGCCCCCCCGGGTCTATCATCCATCATATTATTTTCCTATCAACTTGCTATTTCTATTTTGCAATCTTTATTTTCCAATCTATACAACAAAAATATCAAAAATATTTATCTTATTATTTTTATCAGATCTCACTTTCGTAGGTGACCGTGAAGGGATTGACAACCCCTTTATCGCGTTGGTTGCGAGGTTCTTGTTTGTTTGTGCAGGTACGAGGGACGTGCGTGTAGTCTCCTACTGGATTGATACCTTGGTTCTCAAAAACTCAGGGAAATACTTACGCTACTGCTGCAACACCCTTTCCTCTTCAAGGGAAAACAAATGTAAGCTCAAGTGGTAGCAAGAAGGATTTTTGGCGCCATTGCCGGTGTAACATCCCAAATTTTCAATTTGGAATGTTACACATAGATCATTCTTGTGTATCATATTTTATTGCATTTCGTCTCTCGATCCTCGAAATCCTAAGCAACTCAAGGACCCTCGAAGAGAGTTGGGGATTTTCCAGATTTCATATTTGATTTATATCAAATGCTGAATCGAGGATTTTGGTTTTAATTATTTTTCTCTCCGAAAATATTTCATATTAATATATGAGAGGAGATAATATGACTTCTCGAAAATAAATGGAATATTAGAGGAAAAATATTAAAATCAAATTTTGCTTTTATTTTGCTTTTATTTGTAGTTTTGGTTGCATTAGAAAAATTGCACGTTTTCAAAAATTGCATTTTAGGGCCAAGAAAATGTTCATCTCGTTCTAAATATTTTATTTAGACGGAGAAAATTTGTTTTTACATTTTTAGAATTTTATTTTATTTTCTAGGATTTTTCGGAGTTTCGGCGGAATTGTTTTTAAAAAAAACGCGCCTAGGCCTAGCTGTGCCGAAGCCCAGCACCGGCCCACCTCGCCCCCGCGCCGCCATCTCCTAGCGGGACTGCGCCGCCGCCGCCGCCCACAGGGAGTCCGGCTCGGACTCCTGTTCCCAAGGCACCTCCGCCCTGCCCCTTTTAAAGCCGCACCCCCCCATCGTCCTTGGAGCCCCACCCCGGCGCGAGCCGCCGCCGAAGCCGCCGCCGCCCACCGCTGCTGCCGAGCCGCTGCCGCCACCGCCTTCGCCGCGAGTCGCCGCCCCTCACCGGAGCCCCGCGGTGTCGGACCTCGCAGGAGGTTAGCGCCGCTCGGTTTTTTTAGAAAACCGGATCAGTTTTCCTTAGAAAACCCTAGCCGTTTTTTTTCGGTTCGCCGGTTTTCTTTTCGGTTTTTCTTTTTAGCGGACGTTTGTTTTAACGAATGATTTTCGCCCGTTAGTTATAGATAACGAACGCTCATTCGTTAGCATGTTCGTCAGTTTTCTTTTATCGGTTTAATCCACGATTATTTCTGATCGCGATTTCTGATCCGATTTTCATTTTAGTTTTTCTTTTCGCTCGTTAGTCGGAATCAGGCGATTCAAGCGCCTAGATCTTCGTCTCGAGACCCTCTTTTCGTTTAACCAACTTGCACAAGTTTTTGCTACTGTAAAATTTGATCTAGGTCCATATTAGTAAATGGATCTTGTTTCTTTCGCCGTTTGAGTTTCGTTGCTCTGTTTGATTCGTTTCTTTTTGCAAACTTGAGTTCTTAAGTTGAACTTTATGGTTAGATCTTCTTATTTGAGATTTACCCGTGTTTCTTAGCTTGATTGCTTATGTATGCTATTGTTTGTTTGCGATAGAATTCCCGGAGTGCGAAGCGTGTTATTTGGAGTCTCTAGGTTACGCGGATCGTCAGCAAGGCAAGTAACACTTTGATCATACCCCTTTATCACCCAGTTTTTATGCATTAGTTTCAATCCTCAAACATTGCATGGTTAGGATGTCATTAACATATGGGTTGAGATGTAGTTGATGAGGTAGAACCTATTGCCCTGTTACATTCAAACCATTGGGAGTTACTTGTACGCGTTGCTTATATTGCTATGCTATGATCGTAGACGTGGTTTGGGTGAGTGAAATCCATGACAGATGTGAGATTGTTAATTAATGGTTCAACTTAAGGTGGCAACTTAAATACACATCTGGGTGGATTGAGGCACCTGGAGTACCCAGTGTTGCCTGTATTTTTGGAAATCCCGGAGTACCCGTGTGATCTTCCTATGGACCGCCACCCAGGCTCAAAGGGAACTGAGATGATTCATGCTAGAAACTTCCGTGTGTAGCCACAAGCTATTATGGGCTCTAGCATAGTTGAGTAAGTTACGTGAAGCTCTTGAAGAGGTGGATCAGCAGGTAGTGGGTTTGTAGGTTTGGTATGGTCTGCCCGGAGTAGAGAGTTAATGTTTCTGAAAGACTGTGTCTCGGTCATCCGTTTCTCAAACACCCTGTAGTGCGAGAAAACCAACGGAGGAGATCGATTCTTGTGAAGAAAAGTGCGCAAACCTCTGCAGAGTGTATAAACTAATCATGGTTAGCCGTGTCCCCGGTTATGGACAATCTTGAGTATCTAGTACTTGGAGTATCTTAAGTATCTCATCACTCTAAATTAATATTGTTGGGTTGTTAATTACCTTAATTGGGATTGAGTTGGAGGAACCTTCTCAATGATGTTTCAACTACCATGATAGTTAAATTAAAATCTATTCCTTTGTTGTAGGGAAAAATTGGCTTTTCGCAAAACTATAACCATAGAGTTTTCCACCAGCCAAATATGCATGTAGTGATAGCATTATCCTGTTCTTGCTCTACTGGGTTATTTTGCTAGCATATTCCATGTGCTGACCCGTTATCGGGCTGCAACGTATTATGTTGCAGACTTTTCAGACGAGGAGTAAGGTTCGTTAGGTTGTTGCCATGCAGCTCAGCTATGCCGATGGAGTTGATGGACTCACTTAATCTTCCAAGCCTTCCACTGTTATCGTATTAGATGGCCTTAAGCCATATTTATTGTAATAAGTTCTCTTTTGAGACACTCGATGTAATAAGTGTGTGATTGCTACTCTGTTATGAACCCTCGAGTACTGTGTGTGTCAGCATTACCGATCCAGGGATGACACTAAAGCACAGAGACTTGACTGTTTGAGGCCGGCTCGCTACAAGATGGTATCAGAGCACACGCTAAGTGTAGGACACGACCACTAAGCTAAAGCCATAGATCACTATTCTCTTCTCACTTTTGACTCCTCTCCATTTTCTACTCTTTAGGATGGCGGATGTAAGGAACAAGTTTGCACAATCGGAGGAAGAATCACCTTTTGGACGACACCTGAAGGAAGTCACTAGGTACCTGAACATAGGAATACCAAGCTTCACCGGGACCTACAACGCCACTTTACCAGAAGAGGAGCCATGGATGATTCAAGTTCAAGTTCCAGGAAGGACCTTCATGCCAGTCACTAAACCCATAGAGTTTTCCTTCAACGCACCAACCTGGAGTTTAGGAAAGAGTATGGCAGCTCACATCACCATGGGACGCATTGGAGAAGTTTACCAAAAGGAGCTTAAGGATACTATCTACCAGATTTGTGGGTGCCGAGATGAACAATGGGAGATGATCAACACCAGAAATGAAAGATCAATTGCAGCTTTCATCCAGGAATTAAACCAGCACATTCAACGCTAGGAAAATCAGATGTGCGCAGGCATGATAGATCTAAAGAAGGCAATGACTAGGATTGCGGAACTAGAGGAAGAACTCAAGGTTACACGTGAAGATTATGAGGAGGAAATCGCCGTGCTAGTGGAGAAGAATGACGACCTGATTAATAAGATTGGAATATTCATGGGAGACCCCACACCAGTAGAAGAAGACGAAGAACCCCAGGAGATTCACCCGGAAGACTACATCATCATCGACGACACCGACTCCGACCTTAGCGATGATGACTTCGAAGACGAAGCTGGAGCAGATATCATGGAGTCTGCAACCGAGGAGTATTTTTAGTAGACCACCATATCAGTAGTAATATTCCACCATGTAAACAGAGTAGTCCGAGCACTTTTGCGATATTTAGACCGCTTGTATGACTTGATTGATTATTTGAGTGAAATGTTTGTGTTTGTCTCATGTGCATATGGGTAGTGCTTTCTCATTAGGCCTCATTCTATTCTAATCTCTCCCCTCTAAACCCATCAGATGCCTCTGAGACGTGACCCCGGATTTGCATTCCCACCGGAGCTCACTCAGTTGATTCAGCGGTAGAATACCCTGATGCAGTTGTTAGTTCAGAATCAAGGCAACAACAACAACAACAACAATCCACCACCACCACCAGTTGACAACTTAACCCGTTTTTTGAGGTTGCAACCACCGGTGTTTTCCAGTAGCACCGAGCCTATAGTAGCAGATGATTGGCTCCGCAAGATTGGAAGGGAGTTAACCACTGCAGGATGTACTGCTGAGAAGGTGCGTTTTGCCGCACATCAGTTGGATGGACCAGCAACATCATGGTGGGAGAATTACACCGTCACCTACCCTATAGCCACGGTGACATGGGACCAATTCCAGCAAGCTTTCCGTACAGCCCATGTCTCCACTGGAGCCATGAATTTGAAGAAGCGTGAGTTTCGCAACTTACGCCAAGGGAACCGTACTGTGGCTCAGTATGCGGATGAGTTTAGCAAGTTATCTCGCTATGCCCCTGATGATGTGGCCACAGATGCCGCAAAGCAGGAGAATTTTATGGAAGGGCTGAATGATGAGATGAGTATGCAGTTGATGGTGGCAACATTCACCAACTACCAGGAGTTGGTAGATAAGGCTCTTATGATTGAAGGGAAGCAACAGCAGATTGAGAGCCGTAAGAGGAAGTATGGACAAGGGAGGTATAACTCAGGAGCTCAGCAGAAGCCTCACCTAACCCCGAACTCGGGAGGACTTGTTCATAACCATGGAGGCCACAACCATAATGGAGGAAGTAACCATAATCATACTAGCACAAGGAATGGGAATGGGAATGGAGCAAGCAACAATCAGAACCGCCCCAATCCAGCCACACCCACCAAGAGAGACCTAAGCCACGTTACTTGTTTCAAGTGCGGGAAGACTGGACACTATGCCACGGAGTGCCCTAAAGGGAAGAATGGAAACGGAAACGGGAGCGCTAGGAAGAAGCCCAATCCATTCAACAAAGGAAAAGTGAACCACGTTAACGTGGAGGAGGTTGAAGAGCAGCCAGACGTGGTTATAGGTAAGTTTCTGGTTAAGTCATTCGTGGCTAAGTTTAAACTACCGACCCAAACCCTTAGGACCCCTCTGTTAGTAAGTTCACCTGGAGTGGAGTATATGGCTAGTTGATGGTGCGACCAGATACCCTTAACCATTGGCAACCATGTTTTTCTGTCCGACCTAATTATCTTGGAGTCACAAGGATTGGATGTGATATTAGGAATCGACCGGATGTCAAACTACGGAGGAAGCATTGACTGTGTTAGTAAGTCAATTTGTCTCATCACCCCGGAGGGAAAAAGGATCAAGTATATATCTAGGCATGCGCCATGAAGTAGCCAAGTAAATACCCTCACGGGAGTTGTTCAGGAGGAAGTGCCTGTAGTAAAGGATTATCCGGATGTTTTTCCAGAGGAGTTGCCAGGCATGCCACCGGATCGAGATATCGAGTTTTTGATTGAGTTATTGCCAGGCACAGGGCCAATATCCAAGAGACCCGACAGGATGCCCGCAAATGATTTTGAGTAGATTAAGAAACAGATCAAGCACTACTAGGAAAACGGCTATAGATGAAATGGACACTAATGGCGCACCATGTGTGTGGTGCGCCATTAGAATATAGTAATGGCGCACCACATACAGGTACGCCATTAGTAATATATTACTAATTGCGCACCTGATGTGCGGTGCGCCATTAGAAGTTTTGAAGAAAAAACAAAATTTATTACTAATGGCGCACCGTGGGTGTAGTGCGCCATTACTAGTTGACATAGTCATGGCACACCACACCCACGATGCGCCATTAGAAGTTTTGAAAAAAAAGTAAAAAAACAAAACAAAATTTGTTAGTAATGGCGCACCAGTGGACAATGCGCCATTACTAGTTTTTAACTAGTAATGGCGCACTATCCACTAGTGCGCCATTACTAGTAGTAATGGCGCACTGTCCAGTGGTGCGCCATTACTAAGTTTTTTTCAAAAAAAATTCAAAAAAAATTTCAAATTTTTTTATATTTTTTTTTCAAAACTAGTAATGGCGCACCATGGGTGTGGTGCGCCATTACTAGTTTAACTACTAATGGCGCACCACCCCACGGTGCGCCATTACTAGTTTGCCCGGCTTCCACCGAATGCACCCCCCCTGGGCCGCCTTTTTCAGTTTTAAAAAAAATAAAAAAATGATAAAAATGTCAAAAAATGAAAAAATAATAAGTTTGCCATTGATATGTGGTCTAGTTGTTGGGAAAATTTACAAATATAAATTTCGACTTTATTTGCAAAATCTCTCTGGAAATTTGTAAAATGGGCATAACTTTTGCATACGAACTCGGATTAAAAAGTTTTATATATGAAAAATCATCTACTCGAAAAGTTACATCCGAATTTACCCCATTAATCATTTTCAAAATCCCCAAAAACCTAACACAAAAAAAGTTACGGGGCTTTCAAGATCTAGAGGCAAAAAAATTCAAAAAAAAAGGTTTTGATTTTTTTTAATTTTTTTTTCAAAAAATGATACGTAATATGACCGGGAAGTTTGAAATATTTTTCAAAATTTCATCATAGTCATGAACATGAACAAAGTCCTAGACATCAATAAGGTATAATAGAATTGATATGCTAGATATATCAACAAGTGCCTGTGAAGTGAGCTGTTGCTGAGGTTGGATAGAACTTTGAAGTTAAGCGTGCTTGGGCTAGAGTAGTGTGAGGATGGGTGACCTTTCAGAAAGTTTGACCACAGAGTGCAATTTGACCTGAGATTAAGCATATTTACCCGAGATTAAGACATAATGACCTGAGATTAAGAAAAAAACGAAAAAAAAATTTGAATTTTTTCTGAAAAAAAATTTAAAAAAAATCTGAATTTTTTTTTGAAAAAAAATTGTTACTAATGGCGCACTTCTATGTGGTGCGCCATTAGTATACCAGATACTAATGGCGCACCGTGGGCCATACTAATGGCACACCAGCGGTGCGCCATTGAATACCAGATTCTAATGGCGCACCACAGGTGCGCCATTAGAAAAAATTCTAATGGCGTGATGCTAGTGGCGCACCAGTAGTGCGCCATTAGTAGCGAAAATAGGTGCGCCACTAGCAGCCCATTTTCTAGTAGTGAAGGAGTTATTGGAGAAAGGTTACATTCGACGGAGTTCATCACCATGGGGAGCCCCAGTGCTTTTGGATGAAAAGAAGGATAAGTCCCTAAGGATGGTTGTTGATTATCAGGCCTTGAACGAGGTAACGATTAAGAACAAGTACCCATTGCCGATGATCAATGATCTGTTTGACCAGCTGCAAGGAGCTAAGGTGTTTTCGAATATCGATCTGCGATCAGGATATCACCAGCTAAATATACGGGAGAAGGATATACCAAAGACAACATTCACCACACGGTACGGGCTATACGAATATACAGTCATGTCGTTTGGACTGACTAACGCCCCTGCCTATTTCATGAGCATGATGAACACGGTGTTCATGGAATATTTGGATAAGTTTGTTGTGGTGTTCATTGATGATATAATGGTATATTCGAAGAATGAAGAGGAACACAAGGAGCATTTGCGTTTAGTTCTCGAGAAACTCAGGGAACATCAGTTATATGCCAAGTTCAGCAAATGCGAGTTTTGGTTGAAGGAAGTCAGATTCCTTGGACATGTTATATCAGGAGAAGGTATAGTAATAGATCCCACCAAGGTTCAGTCGGTCACTGAATGGTTGGCACCCACTTCAGTTAGCGAGAGCCGCAGTTTTCTTGGACTCGCAGGGTACTATCGTAGATTCATTGAGAATTTTTCAAAGACTGCAAAGCCAATGACAGAATTATTAAAGAAGGATACCAAGTTTAAATGGACGGAAGATTGTGAGGCAAGTTTCCAGGAGCTGAAGAAACGTTTGACTACAGCCCAAGTGCTGACACTGCCAGATATACGTAAGGATTTCCAAGTGTATTGCGACGCCTCTCGCCTAGGACTTGGAAGTGTGCTTATGCAGGATGGAAGAGTTGTTTCGTATGCCTCGCGACAACTAAAACCACACGAGTTGAATTATGCCGCGCATGATTTGGAGCTAGAAGCCGTGGTTCATGCGTTGAAAACTTGGAGACATTACCTTATTGGAAACCATTGTGATGTGTACACGGATCATAAGAGTTTGAAGTACATTTTCACCCAGAAGGAGCTGAACCTTAGGCAGAGAAGATGATTATGACATGAAGCTTCATTATCATCCAGGAAAGGCCAATGTCGTAGCAGACGCTTTGAGCCGGAAGAGTTATGCTAATACCCTAATAAGCATGGGATTGCCGAAGGAGTTAGTAGAGGATCTCCGGGAACTACGTTTGGAGATTGATCTAGAGGTTTGGTTGCAACAATGGAGGTGCAGTCTACATTGTTGGGAAAATTCGAGAAGCTCAAAAAGAGGACAAAGAGATTGCAGAGATAAAGGAGAAAATGAGCGAAGGAAAGGCCAAAGGTTTTCATGAGGATGAGCACGACACCCTGTGGTTTGAGGACCGTGTGTATGTGCCCAATAACGCAGAGATCAGGAAGTTAATACTTCAGGAGGCTCATGACTCACCATACTCGATACACCCCGGAAACACCAAGATGTATTTGGATTTGAAGGAACGTTTCTGGTGGACAGGGATGAAGAAGGATATCGCCGAGTATGTGGCCGTATGTGATGTATGTTAGAGAGTGAAGGCAGAGCATCAAAAGCTAGCAGGATTGTTACAGCCTATGCCGATACCCGAATGGAAGTGGGATAAACTTGGCATGGATTTTATCACCGGACTACCCAGGACCAAATCAGGATATGATTCTATATGGGTAGTAGTTGACCGTTTGACCAAAGTGGCACACTTTATCCCAGTGAAAACAACTTATACTAGTGCAAAGTTGGCCAAGATATATATGACCAGGATCGTATGTCTGCATGGAGTTTTGAGGACCATCATATCAGAAAGAGGGACACAGTTTACCTCAAAGTTTTGGCATCAGCTGCACCAGACTTTGGGAACGAGATTGGAGTTCAGTACAGCATTTCACCCGCAGACGGTGGACAGACCGAGAGAGTCAACCAGATTCTGGAGGATATGTTGAGAGCCTGTGCGCTAGATTATGGATCTAGTTGGGATGACAATCTGCCTTACGCAGAGTTCTCATACAACAATAGTTACCAAGCTAGTCTGAAGATGGCACCGTTCGAAGCCCTGAATGGATGAAGGTGCAGAACACCGTTGATGTGGGATGAAGTTGGAGACCGACAGTTGTTTGGACCAGACTTGATCAAAGAGTCTGAGGAGAAGGTTAAACTGATCCGGGATAGACTGAAGATAGCTCAGTCCAGACAGAAGAGTTATGCAGATTCGAAACGCAAGGAGGTAACCTATGAAATTGGAGACCGAGCATATTTGCGAGCATCGCCTTTGCGAGGAGTGAAACATTTTGGAGTTAAGGGAAAGTTAGCCCCGAAATTTGTAGGACCATATCGTGTTTTGGAACGGATGGGAGAAGTTGCCTACAAGTTGGAGTTACCTGAGGGACTGTCAGGAGTTCACGATGTGTTTCACGTTTCCCAGTTTAAGAAGAGTCATGCTAAGATGGCCGACATACCACTAAGAGATACCGTACCCTTGGAGGCGATTTAGTTGGACAATGACTTGACTTATGAGGAGAAGCCAAACAAGATTTTGGAGTTTGCCAGTCGAGTCACCCGCAACAAGGTCATCAAGTTTTGCAAAGTTCAGTGGAGCCACCATACCGAGGACGAAGCCACATGTGAACGAGAGGATGATCTCCGCAAGGACCACCCACACCTATTCTCTAGCCAACCCGAATCTCAAGGGCGAGATTCATCTTAAGGGGGGGGGGTAGGTTTGTAACATCCCAAATTTTCAATTTGGAATGTTATACATAGATCATTCTTGCATATCATATTTTATTGCATTTCGTCTCTCAATCCTCGAAATCCTAAGCAACTCAAGGACCCTCGGAGAGAGTTGGGGATTTCCTAGATTTCATATTTGATTTATATCAAATGCTGAAATGAGGATTTTGGTTTCAATTATTTTTCTCTCTGAAAATATTTCATATTAATATATGAGAGGAGATAATATGACTTCTCGAAAATAAATGGAATATTGGAGGAAAAATATTAAAATC
Source organism: Triticum urartu (assembly GCF_056163025.1). Taxonomy (NCBI): domain Eukaryota; kingdom Viridiplantae; phylum Streptophyta; class Magnoliopsida; order Poales; family Poaceae; genus Triticum; species Triticum urartu. The sequence goes on from NC_141877.1 coordinate 671,525,844, forward strand.
AAATTTTGCTTTTATTTGGATTTTATTTGCAGTTTTGGTTGCATTAGAAAAATTACATGTTTTCAAAAATTGCATGTTAGGGCCAAGAAAATGTTCATCTCGTTCTAAATATTTTATTTAGACGGAGAAATTTTTTTTGGCATTTTTAGAATTTTATTTTATTTTCTAGGATTTTTTGAGTTTCAGCGGAATTGTTTTAAAAACGCGCCTAGGCCTAGCTGGGCCGAAGCCCAGCACCGGCCCACCTCGCCCCCGCGCCGCCCCCTCCGCCGACAGGGAGTCCGGCTCGGACTCCTGTTCCCGGGCCGTGCCCCCTCCCCCAAGGCACCTCCGCCCCGCCCCCTTTAAAGCCGCACGCCCCTCCGCCCTTGGAGCCCCACCCCGCCGCCGCCGCCCACCGCTGCTGCTGAGCCGCCGAGCCGTCGCCGCCGCCTTTCCGCTGCCGCCGCCGCCCCGCGTAGCACCGCACCTCGCCGGAGGTTAGCGCTGTACGTTTTTTTAGAAAACTGGATCGGTTTTCGTTAGAAAACCCTAGTCGTTTTTTTTCGGTTCGCCGATTTTATTTTTGGTTTTTCTTTTTAGCGGGCGTTCGTTTTAACGAATGGTTTTTGCCCGTTAGTTATAGATAACGAACGCTCGTTCGTTAGCCTGTTCGTCAGTTTTCTTTTATCGAATTAATCTGCGATTATTTCTGATCGCGATTTATGATCCGATTTCCATTTTAGTTTTTGTTTTTCGCTCGTTAGTCGGAATTAGGCAATTCAAGCGCCTAGATCTTCGTCTCGAGACCCTCTTTTCGTTTAACCAACTTACACAAGTTTTTGCTACTGTAAAATTTGACCTAGGTCCAGATTAGTAAACGGATCTTGTTTCTTTCGCCGTTTGAGTTTCGTTGCTCCGTTTGATTCGTTTCTTTTTGCAAACCGGAGTTCTTAAGTTGAACTTTCTATTTAGATCTTCTTATTTGAGATTTACCCATGTTTCTTAGCTTGATTGCTTATGTATGCTATTGTTTGTTTGTGATAGAATTCCCGAAGTGCGAAGCGTGTTATTTGGAGTCTCTAGGTTACGCGGATCGTCAGGGAGGCAAGTAACACTTTGATCATACCCCTTTATCACCCAGTTTTTATGCATTAGTTTCAATCCTCAAGCATTGCATGGTTAGGATGTCATTAACATGTGGGTTGAGAACTAGTTGATGAGGTAGAACCTATTGCCCTATTACATTCAAACCCTTGGGAGTTACTTCTACGCGTCGCTTATATTGCTATGCTATGCTCGTAGACGTGGTTTGGGTGAGTGAAATCCATGACAGATGTGAGATTCTTAATTAATGGTTCAACTTAGGGTGGCAACTTAAACACACATCTGGGTGGATTGAGGCACCTGGAGTACCCAGTGTTGCCTGTATTTTTGGAAATCCCGGAGTACCCCTGTGATCTTCCTATGGACCGCCACCCAGGCTCAAAGGGAACTGAGATGATTCATGCTAGAAACTTCCGTGTGCAGCCACAAGCTATTATGGGCTCTAGCATAGTTGAGTAAGTTATGTGAAGCTCTTGAAGAGGTGGATCGGCAGGTAGTGGGTTGGTAGGTTTGGTATGGTCTGCCCGGAGTAGAGAGTTAATGTTTCTGAAAGACTGTGTCTCGGTCATCCGTTTCTCAAACACCCTGTAGTGTGAGAAAACCAACGGAGGAGATCCAGTCTTGTGGGGAAAAGTGTGCAAACCTCTGCAGAGTGTATAAACTAATCATGGTTAGCCGTGTCCCCGGTTATGGACAATCTTGAGTATCTAGTACTTGGAGTATCTTAAGTATCTCATCACTCTAAATTAATATTGTTGGGTTGTTAATTACCTTAATTGGGATTGAGTTGGAGGAACGTTCTCAATGATGTTTCAACAACATGATAGTTAAATTAAAATCTATTCCTTTGTTGTAGGAAAAAATTGGCTTTTCGCAACACTATAACCATAGAGCTTTCCACCAGCCATATATTCATGTAGTGATAGCATTATCCTGTTCTTGCTCTACTGGGTTATTTTGCCAGCATATTCCATGTGCTGACCCATTTTCGGGCTGCAACGTATTATGTTGCAGACTTTTCAGACGAGGAGTAAGGTTCGTTAGGTCGTTGCCGTGCAGCTCAGCTATGCCGTTGGAGTTCATGGACTCACTTTATCTTCCAAGCCTTCCGTTGTTATCGTATTAGATGGCCTTAAGCCATATTTATTATAATAAGTTCTCTTTTGAGACATTCGATGTAATAAGTGTGTGATTGTTACTCTGTTATAAATCCTCGAGTACTGTGTGTGTTAGCATTACCGATCCAGGGATGACACTAAAGCACAGAGACTTGACCGTTTGAGGTCGGGTCGCTACAGCCGGGGAGATCTACGCACAAGTCAAGAGATACCAAGTACCCATCACAAACTCTTATCCCTCGCATTACATTATTTGCCATTTGCCTCTCGTTTTCCTCTCCCCCACTTCACCTTTGCCGTTTTATTCGCCCTCTTCGGTTCGTCCTTCTGTTTGCTCGTGTTACCATGTGCCTTCTATTAGCTTGCATCTTCGCTTGCTAAATATCTATTGTTATGGATCCTCATCCTCGTGCTAATCTTTTTAACAGATCCAATTATGATGAACCAATTGCTAGTGAGTTGAGTGCACTAGATTATCTTTATGGAGTTTTGCTTGAAATCCGTGAATCTGAAAATTGTGATGAAGTGCTTTATAAAGTGATTCACGATAGATCTTTGAATAAAAAGCATGATCGCAATGATGTTATTATAAATTCTATGCATGTCAATTGTGCTAATAATATGCAAAACCTCAAGCTTGGGGATGTTAGTTTTGCTATGACTACTATTTGTTGCAATGATCATGATTGGGGTGATTCTTCTTATGATCATGAAAATTTATTTAAGCCCCATATGAATATGAGATTAAGAATAATGTTTGCAATAATATTGAAAGTGGGTTTGGAAGAGTGTCAACTTTAGATCCCACATATTTTGATAATGTTCAATCTTATGAGGTTTTTGATAAAAGTTGGTTTGGAGAGGTCATGACTTTAGTTAATGTTAATCCCACTATTTTGGAAGAGTGTCAACTTTGCAGGCATGTGGATCATGTTGAAAATATTTTATGTGATAGCTATTTTGTTGAATTTGCTTATGAACCCACATGTAATTATTATGAGAACGGAAAATATGATTGTAGAACTTTTCATGTTACTAAATTACCTCTCCTTGTGTTGAGATTGCTATTGTTTCTTTCCGCTTCCTTGCATATGCTAGTTTTTGCTTATATGATAATTTGTTCGCCTATAAGATGCCTATGCATAGGAAATATGTTAGACTTAAGTGTGTTTGTCACATGATTTATGATGCTCTGTTTGTGCTTCAATTCTTGTCTTTCATGTGAGCATCATCGAAATCTCAATGCCTAGCTAGGGGCGTTAAACGACAGCGCTTGTTGGGAGGCAACCCAATTTTATTTTTGTTTCTTGATTTTTGGTTATGTTTAGTTATAAATAATTTATCTAGCGTCTGTTTAGATGTGTTTTTATGCTTTTAATTAGTGTTTGTGCCAAGTAGAACCTTTGGGAAGACTTGGGGGAAGTTTTTGCGATCTTGCTGTAAAAAACAGATACTTTAGCGCTCACGAGATTTGCTGCCATTTTTTTACTAGAGAGTGAGATTAGGTTGATTATTTTTGCAGATGATTAATAGACAAATTCCTCACCTCCACCAATTTATTTCAGAATTTGTGAGGTTACAGAAGTATTCGAAACCTACAAATTACTACAGACTGTTCTGTTTTTGATAGATTTTGTTTTTCGTGTGTTGTTTGCTTATTTTGGTGAATCTATGGCTAGTGTCGGGGGGGGGGGGTATGAACCATAGGGAGCACAATATTCGAAACCTTCAAGTCATTCCTAGCCTGATCGGCTATATCATTATCCTGCAACTTTTTAACTGTGCTACCTGGTCTGTCCCGGAGCACAATATTCGACGATGAGCTAAGCTTATATCGATCTTCCTTGGCATATCATTTCGCCTTAAACAAATAGCTTGGTTCCGACTTTGTGTCGTACCCCTGGTTCCAATAAACTTGTGCTTCATCATTCCTTTGACTTGATGCCATCGATGATCGATTACATCTTCAAGAAATGTCTCGACAAATGTGTCGTGATCACCATCAACATTTTGGCTCCTTCCAGGATATCAATTTAATTAATGATGAGAAATACTACCCTTTGCTCTCATTGATTTGTGTTATCATCGACCACTTTATTGCTTTTCGTTCAACACAAACTTGTTCGTGCTTTGTGCTATACCTTGAGATCCTTACTATCCAGCAATTGTTCTTCTTTACCTTGGAATATTACCATCTTTTATGTCAAGTATGTCGTGAGAATTTCAGCACCTCTTATGAATTATTGATACAAGTGATGCTTCTCGACATCACCATTCTTTTCTTGGTCCCCGTGTTCCAACCGGAATACCGACAAATGGACTATGATGTGAAAAATCCAAAACTTCTAGCAACCCTATTGCTTGTAAGTTAATGAACGATAGTTACATTCTTTGTGTATTGGATATCGAATCACCCTTCTATCATTGATCTTGCTACCTAAGCCCATTCTTGCTACCTAAGCCCATAATTCGGGTGCACCTTTTCAACCAATGTTTAAATTGTGTATGTTTTCATCGAGCATACACCATTATATCATTTGATCTGATAAATGTTATCTCCTTGTTCACATAATTGCGGACATCCATCTTTTTGGAAATCTCAATGAATTGTCGCTGAGTCCATCAACCACCTCCTCATCCTCTTCTTGGTTTAATTATGAACTCTTCTTTCGGAACTCGTTTCCATAGTTCATTTCCCGAGAATCTACAATGTCATCTCTTCAATTTGTGTCGCACCTTTTTCTTCTCAGGTATCCTGACACCAATCAGATCTGAATCTCGGTCAGATAGGATGGTTGGAACATATTTCCAATAGTTATAACATTAGTATTTGACTCGATAAGGTGATGTTATGCCTAGATCACCTGGCTGGAGGACCTATTGTTATAGTTCTTTCTTTTTAGCAAGGCTAACCATTCTTCCCTGAGGAAATTGTAAGACTTATTCTATAAGTTATTCCTGATGGATCCTTTGAGTTTCCAAAGTCTGATCTTCACCTGTTGACAATGTCAATGCTATCTCGAAGCATGTCTATGGTACTCCGATTTTCAACAAGAACATTTGAAGCCCAATGTTAAATGTTTCCTGCTCAATTATCCAAACACCGTTGTATGGGTAATGTCATGAAATTTCTCTCCCCTTACCTAAAGAGTTTTCTACATTATATCCTGTCATGGATATCATGCTCTGCTTGTCCTTGGGAAGGATATACCCTTGAAATATGTGTTTAAACACATTTTCCTTTCCATTTGTTCTGTTTAATCTGATAATCATATTTTTCTTTCCATTGTTTGGTTTAACCTTTCTTGTGATCTATATGATCTAAGCAGTAATATTCTCCTGCTTATGTAAACACCTCGATGTACAATTCTGTCAACAAGACCCTGTTACTATTGTTGATGACATTCTGGTAGCCACCGATGGACGAGAACTTTGCCAATTGGTCCGCATCGTTCAACGAGGAGGAAAATGGTTCTCTTCGTCCCTCGCCCTTGGTACCGACGTTGCTGCCGACATAACTGACTGGCTACCCTCTGATATGCCTTGCTATCCTGACCATGCAAGATGTCACCGTTCCTCCTACTTTTAACGCACATGGTGGGCCCATAACCCACAGATCCACAGGATCGAAACCTGACTCTCCTGTACACCCTAGCTCCTAAAGGTTATTCATCATGCTTGGCTTCGTATGTAATTCACGAGCCACCTTCCAAGAGATCATAAATTCTGGTATCATACATAATACTTATTCCAGTTGCTCTAAAACCCTTTCACACTCTGTTTTAGGCAACGAACGATTGACTAGCCACTTGAAACTTCTTACCGTACCTTCTTGCTCGGCTCTCGATGTGTTCCATTCGACCAATTCGAGAGTTACTCATGTGATCATTCATGGGATAACCCCCAAACGATTTCCCCTGATAGCATTCTATCGTTCCCGGGCTGCCCCTTTCTTATTGGTAAGTACGATGAAGTTCACCAAGAAAGGCTGATGACTTATCCTGATAACCCAAAGCTAAGGAATGACGACATCAATGGAAGCGGTCAACTTCTTTGAGAAGAGCAACCACGACCGAGAAGATCCGTTAGAATTTCATAACCTAATCCCTTCCACTTACTCCCCCTCCTAAATCTCGGGACGAGATTTCTTATAGTGGAGGAGAATTGTGACGCCCGGATAATTAAGCTACAATAACCCTCTGCTAATGATGCCACGTCACCTCGATTACTGTTGTTAAACTCGCGTAGATTCAAAACCATTTCGAAATTCAAATGTAAAATAAATTCAAACGGGAAAAGTTTTCAAAAGTCAAGTCTAAAATGTTCAAAGTGTAGCAAATAAATCATAGATGATTATGGTGATGAATCCAAATTAACATAAAAGGTTTAAATGCACTAAACTAAACAAAACAGTAGCAAATACAATTATTTGAATGCTTTTAAAATAATAAACAAATGTTAAACTAGTTTATTTAGTCACCAAACTTTTTAAGGCAGTGGGTTATTCTGAGACATTAATTTACGAGCTATCCTTGTATTTTACAAAACTAGAGAAATTAAAAATAAAGCAAAACATAATAGAAAACAAATAAATAAAGAAAAAGAAAAGAGAGAAACAAAACAACAACAAGAAAAAGATCAAAGCCCCCTCATCCCCCTGGACCTTAGGCCTGCTAGGCCCAACCAACCCTGCTGCTAACCCTAGCCGCAGCGAACTCATTCTCGTCCCCTCCCCCCACTCCTCTCGCTCCCCTCACCATCCCTCGTGCTGCCGCACGCATAGAGGCGAGATGCCTCGTGCCTGAACCCCCCCTCACAACCTCTCCTCCCTCCGTTCGCTCCTGCCTCCATCGAGCCGCGCCGCTGCCATGCCCCGGCGCCGCCCTCTGCCTCCGCTGACCTCGCGCCGCTCCCTCTCCCTACAACCGCCCGATCACGCCCGACGCCGCACCACTATGAACCCATGGCCACCGGCCTCCCTGAGAAGGCCGACGCTTCGAGCGGCTGTCCCTCAACTCCACGTCAACGACAACGAGCAGGAGCTTCACCAAGTCGCCGCCATCGTGTCTTCTTCAACCTCGACCATCTCTCGGATCCCCGTCGAGCCCGCTGCCATCCCTACAACTCCCTGTGAGCTCTCGGTCCTTAGTGACCTTTCCCCCTCCCCTTCTCGTCTTGTAAGCTCCATGGCCGCCGACGCCGTGCCTCGGTCGTCACCCGCCACCGCCGTAGGTGATACGTCTCCAACATATCTATAATTTTTGATTGCTCCGTGCTATATTATCTACTGTTTTAGACATTATTGGGCATTAGTATCCACTTTTATATTATTTTTGGGACTAACCTATTAACCGAAGGCCCAGCCCAGAATTGTTTTTTTGCCTGTTTTAGGATTTTGAAGAAAAGGAATATCAAACGGAGTCCAAACGGAATGAAACCTTCAGGAACGTGATTTTCTCAACAGATAAGACCCGGGAGACTTGGACCCTATGCCAAGGCACGTAACAGGAGGCCACGAGGTAGGGGGCGCGCCGTACCCTACCAGGCGCGCCCCCACCCTCGTGGGGCCCCTGTTGCTCCACCGACGTACTTCTTCCTCCTATATATATCCACGTACCCCCAAACACTACTAGGAAAAGGCGTACTAATGGCGCACCTAATTTGGCCATTAATGGCGCATTAGTGGTGCGCCATTAGTAGCACGCCATTAGTATATTTTACTAATGGCGCACCACAGGTGCGCCATTAGTGGCGCACCCCAGATGCGCCATTAGTATATACAACAGTGCGCCATTAGTATGCCTCCCAGGGGGCCATGTATACCCAGGTGCTTTGGCATACTAATGGCGCACGACAACAAGGTGCGCCATTAGTAACTTCGGCATACTAATGGCGCACTCTTTAATGATGCGCCATTAGTATCCTTTGGCATACTAATGGCGCACTATGATGTGATGCGCCATTAGTATGAATATTAGGTTTTTTTATTTTTTATTTTTCTGTTTTTTGCACAGGTTACAAAATGTATAATTGGACAAAATATAGACAGCACACATCAACAACAGATTCATCGAATACAATAGAAGATTAGTCTCTGAATACAATTCATCATTTTAGTCTCCGAATACAAGTCATCATATTAGTCTCCGAATTGAAAAGAACGAACAAAGATAGAACATTATATTACAAGTCTCGAGACCGCGAGTTTGTCTTCAGATTACAAGTCGATATCGATCATCTAAACTACCATCACATAGAAGAGAGCTGCGGTCATCACGATGAGCATCATCACGATGAAACTCGTCTTCATCCGGTTCCTCCAACGCTCCCTCCCCTCTCCCGCTAGATAGCGGGCGTATCTAGATTTGGCCTCGGCCCTAGTGGCGTACCCTTTGTAACTGTTACCGCTGAATCGGTGAACCTGTCTCCGACACTCCTCCCAGTCGTCGTAGACTTCGGGAACCTTACCCTTGTACACGACATACCACGGCATCGCTATGCAGTAGCCAAACGAAACGTTAGTACCAATTCACAGACAATACATAAGAAATATATAAGTATGCAACAGAACGATCGGAAGAGAAAAGCAAGACATTAATAGCATCGATTACATCTTAAGTTGAACGACTCTCGAAACCAAAGAGACATACTACAAGTTCATTAAAGTTTAATTACAACATGAGACTCAAGGGACCGGAGCGTGGATGAAGCCGCTGTCTATCGTGGGAGTCATGAAAGAACGGGCGTTGTCAGCCTGCATTTGTAGGATTGTGTCGATGTCACTGTTGGATGGTTGATTTCTAAGGTAGAACTGCCCCGCGGTACGAAGGACATCTTGATGGATGATTTCCGCAAGCTCCGACTGGATGCGAAAGAATTCTTGTCTGATGTCCGCGTCCTGGATAGCCGACACGCTCGCGGCCCAATCTTTGAGTCTACTCAGTAGCAGAAGTTGATGATGGTCCCGTACGATCGCCCGCATGTGATCAATGGCGTAGTAGGCACTCTTCTGACCGCCAGGCGGCTGCTTGACGCAGCAGAACGTCGTATTGTGGGAGAACACGTGCTTGCCGTACTTACGAATAGGCCTGGTGAAGGTGCCTCCAGATTTGACGTAGCCGGGGAGAACATCATCAAGAACCTTCTTGACATTTGTGTAGTCTACGTTCGACTGACGGTCCGGGTCGAAATACGTGGCCATGGAATATTTGGGGCTTAGGAGGATGAGCGTGCAACGTGTGTCACTGCAGAAAACACGGAATGTTAAAAGGAAAACGATCGAAATCTAAGAATTCATATGTTACGGGGCGGTTGAGGGGAGGACTTACTCGGGAAAGTAAGGCACGAGGAAGTTATCCTTATCTTGGTTTGCCAGAATGAAGCCTTCGAGGTAAGAACTCGCGACTTGCCGGTCCCCAGCGCTGCCCAAGATCTTGGCACGCATGTAGAAGGGGTCGACTATCACGATGTCCGGGGTCTTGTCGCGAATGATTCGCATCTCCATACTCAGCGAAAATAGCCGAACGAAGGTGTAGTGCAGCGGATGAAGGTTCAACATAGCGTGGATGTCATCAAACCGCAGGACGATCATACCCCCGATGGAGTTATCCACAAAGCCCTTGCCCTCTGGCACCTTGGCCGCGAAAATCGGGTATGCCACATCCTTCTCTCCGAGACGCCGCTTCTCCAAAGAAAGAACACTGTCATGCAGACTCCGCATAGCACCGGTTGCAGCATCGAGCATATTTCTCGGTAGCATCGGCCTACCCGCCACATGCACCCTCCTCGAGATATCCTCAGGTGAAGGTGGCCCGTCCTGAGCACGGATCGTACTCGGTGCCGGCTGGCCCGCACCCTTGTTAGTCTTTCTTTTGCGTGCCTTCTTCTTCTCCTGTAATGGGACCGAGTTCTGCTCACAGACCGCCTTCTTGAGTGTGTTGGGGCTGATCATATTTCGCACCTCGCCTATCTGAGGCTCGGTGAAGTCGGCAGCTGGAGGCGTCTCCTGAGAGCTGAACTGCAGACGACGCCTGTTGCAACTTGGCTTCTCCGTGGTACCAGCTAGATCGCGCACGTCTTTTGTTGGGTTGGGTTCTTGAGAAGGAGGCCCCATGAAGTCGCCACCGTACCCATGATCGGCAAAGTACTGATCGACGTTGGCAAATGTATCATCGTCGTCGTCGTTCTGATCCTGTGCCATATGCATGTTTGGATCCAGTGGCATAGGGATGTCCGGCACCGTTGCGGCGGTCTTGCCATGGGGCCGACTTGGCGCCGGCACGACTGGCGGTGTTGTCTTTGGGGTGGTGTCCCCCACCCCCAAACGAATCTGGCTCTTCGGACAAAGCAGGGGCCAGCTCAGGCAGGCGCTGAGGGTCATCATGTCATCATCGTCGGCCCCGACGGGTCGAATCGGAGGTAACAACTCGTCGCAGCCTGGCAGCACCCGAACCAGTTGAACCCTAAACAAGTTGGGTGGCATCTGGGTACCGTGGAACAAGGGGTTGCCCGGTTGAACGATTTTGCCCTTGGAAACATCGACCAACTCGTTGTTCACGAAGTGCAGGAGAGTGCATGGAACATTGGCGGCGCCTTGCGAAAACATGTAGGGCGTCAGGGATGCCTAGTCAAAGGCAAGGAGATGAAGTCCTCGGCCGATTGAGGCTTAATTAGTTACCGTGATGATGGCGTCGAGCTCGGCTAATGTCGAGGCACCGCCAACGGCGGGCGTGCAGTTGACGGAGGGGCCGCTTGCTGCAGAGGTGCCGGCGGACGTACACCCGAGTGCATTAAGCTCCCGTGCCGGCGTCGGAGACACCAATGCCGCCTCCGCCGGAGACACCAATGGCCCCGCCATCGCATTCTGCGAGTTGCTGGCCGTGAAGCTAGGAATCGGGGGCGGCCCCTATTGGACGCCCGCAATCCACGCACTAATCCCCTGGATCAAGGTAGGCACAATGGCGGTGATCGTCGCTCCGAGTTGTTGTCGCACTTGCTCTTGGACAATCTCCGGAATCCGCGCCACATGTGCCCTGAGTTCTTGAACCTCGCGCGCCTGGCTTTCCGAGCTGGTCTTTTTCTCCTTTCGCCCACCAGTGTTATAGTATGACAACCATTTTGTCGACAAGCCATTGCCGGCCACACGACCAGCTGACGTCGGCTTACTGAGCTTATCCTTGTTCTTCATTACATTCAACGCCCTATTTAGAGTGGTGTCCCAAGGGTTGCTCTTAGTCGACCCCGCGCTACTGCTTTCAGTCGCCTGCGGAAGGAATGTGAACCATTTAGAAATTTGGCTTCATTAATTAGAATGCAACCATATGGAGCTAATTACGCGGGGGTGTATTCCTTACCAGAACAAGCTCAAGCGCCCTGGTCTTCGGATCTGTGGTAAGCTCCTTTGTTTTCGGGTCCTTCTTGTACCGGGCCCTGACAAAGTTCCTGGTCTGCTTGTCACCGTATTTATCGAAGAGGGGCGGTAGGCCTTGCTCGGCACGGTCCGCCTCCTCCTTGTCCCATATAGGCTCCGCCACTCTGTAACCGCCGGGACCGAGTGTGTGTTCCCCTAAGTTCAGCTCCCGCATTTCTTTCCCCCACTTACTTGATTCGAAGCTTGCGGTGCTCGAGCAATTGATCTTGAAGTCGTTGTAGTCATCTTCGGTGATCGAAGGATTTTTCTCCTTGATCTTCTCATAACTCTCACCTTTCTCGATCATTCTCTTCACATTGCTTTTCCAAGTAGACAGGGTCGTTCTCATCTTCGTGAGGGCAGCATTGTTCACTTTATTCCCTTTGAGGCTTGTGTTTTGAAATTCAGCGGGGAACTTGTATCGTTCGTGCAGCTTCGTGAAGAGGAGGTTGCGCAAATTCCCTCGGTCAGGATGCCTGAGGTTCTCGGTGTTGATCGAGACGGTGCTCCGGAGAATGCACCCGAGCTGAAGCGAGTACCCCTTGACTATTCGTTCGGGCGCCGTTGGATTCCCGTTGGAGTCCACTTCAGTAACTTCCTCCTTGAGGGTGCGGAGCACGGTCGGGCGCCGGTCCTTCCGTTGCCTCTTCGGTTGGCTGCCATCTGTGCGTGCGCCGCCATCATCAGTGGTGGCATCCTCAGCGGCACCATCAGTGGTGGCATCAGTGGGGTCATCCTCGGCGGTACCATCAGTGGTCTCAGGATCGGTGGGGAAGGCGGCGTCCTCATACAAGTGAGGTTGTTCCTCCATCTCCTGGGACAGCTCCCAGAATTTCTTGCCGCCCGAACCCCCGGCCTCATCGTTGTTGGCCATGTTTCTCTATAAATAGGAACAAAGTTTGGTCAAAAAGTTGGTTATTGTCAAGGAACAAGATCTCTAAGTTGACCAAATAACCTAATTCTCGAGGAATGTCGCCAAAAAGTTGGTTATTGTCAAGGAACAATTGAGAGATGTTTGTGATATTGCCTAGGTGTTTTGGGATAGAACCTGTTAGTGTGTTGTTGCTAAGGTCCAAGTCCACGTTCTCAGGGTAACCTAGTTCTTGAGGGGTGTGTCTAGAAAGTTGGTTGCTGCAAAGATACAAGGTTGTGAGTTTGGTCAAATTGCCTATGATGTTTGTGATATTGCCTTGGATCTTGAAGGCACTGTTGCATGATGCCTTCCTAACCCCCTTCTTCTTGTCTCCTCTCACTATCTCTCTCACACACATGGCAAGCAAGGGTGTCTGAGTGTGTGAAAAAAATACTAAACTAATCCAACCACTAAAGCAAATTAATTTTTATTTCGGTTGAGAATCGGGCACCTTCTAGGTCAAGAAAATTGGGCATGACCTTTGCTAATTTTCTTGACCTAGGAGTGCCCCATTTCTCAACCGAAACGGAAATTAATCAACGTTTCAGGAGAAAGGGGTTATTTTAGAAGATCACAAGTAGCAGCAGCATCACTTGACAAAATCACAACTAGCAGCAGCAACTCGCAGATAGCAGCAGCAGCATCACTTGACAAGTTTCAGACCACATAAATAGCACAAGTGACATGAAAATTCACTTGTAGTGTACTGATAGCACAAGTGACATGAAAATTCCTTTTACTGTGGAACGGGCGTCATTTAGGTAGGGTGGTCTTGCTTCTTCTTGTGGTGTATGATGCTACTTCATCATCGTCGTCATGTTCGATCCTCGGGTCGCCGTACTTGTCGAAGTCTCGCTCATTGGCTACTCCATCCATTCCGATGATCTTCCTTTTGCCTCTCCTCACGACAACACGACTGGGCTTTGACGGGTCGGTAATGAAGAAGCATTGGCCCACTTGGGAAGCCAGTACCCATGGCTCATTTTTCGCGATGACGTTTGCGCCCGCGGTCTTGGATTTGGCTTCGGGTATAACCATGGTGGTGAAATACCGGTCTTCTTTTAGGACGCTCTTGGCCCATCTGACACGGAACATCGGGACCTTCTCTCCAGCGTAGCTCAGCTCCCAGATCTCCTCGATCCTTCCGTAGTATCTGTCCTTGTCGTTACCGGTGTAGGATTCCATCGTTACCCCAGAGTTCTGATAACCATCGCTCTTCATGTCCTTGGCCTCGGTGTAGAATGTGTAGCCGTTGATATCGTACGCCTCATAGGTCATCAGGTTGTGCTCGGCGCCCTGTGACAAGGCGAATATGAGTTGTTCTTCCGCGAAGAATCCTCACGTAAAGGGTACGACAGAAGCTTCTGCTTGAACCAACGCGTGAAACATGAGTTGTGCTCTTTGAGTATATCTCCGTCCGTCCTCTGTTGGCCTCGGTCATTGTACGTCTTCTTAATAAAGGTTTTATGTTGTACCACCCAAGGATCGACCACGTCTATGTGTTGTAGCGCGACTAGGTTTGCTCTTTCAAAGTCGGCGAGTCGACCCTCGAAGTCGACATGCATTTCGCGACGACCCTCACGGTGACCCCATCCAGCGAGCCTGCCGAGGTGCCTGTTGACGGGCAGACCAACGGGGTTCTCGATGCCTAGATAATTCGTGCAGTAGGAGATGCACTCTTCGGTCAGAAAGCCCCTGGCTATGCTTCCCTCTGGACGTGACATGTTGCGAACGTATCCTTTGATGAAACCATTCATCCTTTCGAACGGCATCATGCTGTGCAGGAACGTCGGCCCGAGTTGGATGATATCGTCCATGATATGGACCAGCAGATGCACCATAACGTCGAAGAATGCGGGCGGGAAGTACATCTCAAGCTCGCATAGTATCACCACGATCTCTTCCTGTAGCCTTCTGAGTTGCCTCACGCCAACAGACTTCCGAGAAATGACGTCGAAAAAGTTGCATAGGCCAAATAGGGTTTCACGGACGTGCGCGTCCATGATCCCACGGATTGCAACTGGAAGTATCTGCGTCATCAGCACGTGACAGTCGTGAGACTTCATCCCGCTGAACTTCTGCTTCGCTGGGTCTAGGTATCTGCTTATCTTCCCCGCGTAACCGTAAGGAAGTTTTACTCCAATGAGGCAGGTGAAAAACTGCTCGATCTCCTCCTGACTTAGAGTGAAGCACGCGGGAGGGTAGTCATTTCCGGTCTTCTTGGCCTTCTTGCCTTTGCAACGACTTTCTGTGTCCTGCTTCGCCTCATCATCATCATCATCATCATGATCATCATATATAGCGTGAAGCTCCTGCCTGATGCCCATTGATTTCAAGTCTGCCCTTGCTTTCGGCCCATCTTTGGTCCTCTCTGGCATGTTGAGCAGGGTACCAAGCAGACTCTCGCACACGTTCTTCGTGATATGCATGACAACAAGGCTGTGAGGCACACGGTGGATCTTCCAGTACGGCAAGTCCCAGAAAACAGACCTCGTTTTCCATACCTTCAGCAGCGGCTCTGGCGCCTTTCGCTTCTTTCCCGGCTCTGGCGCCTTTTGCTTCTTTCCCGGCAGTGGGCAGTCTTTCCAATTTTTCAACAGCTCGTCTATTTCCTCGCCGCTCCTCGTACGCGGGCGTCCTCGGGGCTCGGTTTCACCATCGAACAGATCCTTGCGTTTTCTCCACGGGACATCGTCGCGAAGCCACCTTCGATGTCCCATGAACACGGTTTTCGAAGACCCGGGATCTCTATCTAGCTGGCGATACGTTGTGTCATCCATGCACCTGACGCATCCAGAAAATCCGTGGACCACCTGCCCCGCGACATATCTGTGACCGAGATAGTCATGCACCGTCGTGAGCAGCGCGGCTCTCATAGGGAAATATTCTTTCTCTGCGGCGTCCCATGTATTGGCTGGCGTTTTCCACAGCGTGTCAAGCTCCTCTTTCAGCAGCCCCAGATACAGATTGATGTCGTTCCCTGGTTGTTTCGGTCCTTCAATTAGCATACTCATGTGAATGTACTTCCTCTTCATGCACAACCAGGGGGGAAGGTTGTACATCCACACAAACACAGGCCAGGTGCTATGTGTGCTTCTCTGGCTGCCAAATGGATTGACTCCATCGGTGCTTGCGCCCAGCACGATGTTCCTTGGATCATTCCCAAATTCTGGGTCTTCGAAGTTCAACGCTTGCCACTGGCTCGCATCCTTAGGGTGACTCAGCATCTTGTCTTTTTTATCTATCTCCGGATCATTTGCGTCATCTTCTCGCTTCTTCTCCTCCCTATCCGCGTGCCAACACAGGAGCTTTGCTACCTTAGGGTCCGCAAAATACCGCTGCAGACGAGGAGTGATCGGAAAGTACCACACCACTTTTCGAGGAGCTTTCTTCCTCTTCTTGTATCGAGTGACGCCGCACACCGGACATATGGTAGACTCCGCGTGCTCGTCCCGATAAATGATGCAATTGTTCATGCACACATGGTATTTCACGTGCGGTAAATCCAGAGGACACACGATTTTCTTCGCCTCCTCCAAACTGGTCGGGCACTTGTTCCCCTCGGGAAGACGTTCGTGCCAGAATGACATGTTCTCGTCGAAGCATGTGTCGGTCATTTTGTGCTTTACCTTCATCTCCTGAGCCATGAGCGTTACTTTCAGGCGGGTATCCTCGGGCCTGCATCCTTCATACAATGGAGTAACCGCGTCTAACTCAAGTTGATCCATCTTGGCTTTCTCTCGGGCGATAGCTCTTGCGTTATCCGTCTGCTTGAGAAGCAGCTCTTGAATATGAGGGTCCTGCACCCAGCCCATCGATGGTCCAGCGTCGTCTGCTCCGCCGGCATCATCATCTTCATGATCATGCCCGTCGACTGCTCCGGCATCTTCCTCATCATCATGTCCTGCATCTTCTACATGATGACTGTTTACAGCATCACCGTCGTGATCATCTCCTGGGGATTCTTCGTCTTCTCGCCCGCCCGAGCCGCGGTGGTTGTCTTGCTGCCCTTCCTCATTTCTTGCCCGGCCCCCATGGACGACTTCGTAGTCATCTTCATCACCTTGCCACCGATAGCCATCCATGAAACCACGCAAGAGCAGGTGGTCCCGCACCTGCCCGGATTCCGGGTCCGCAATAAGGCTCTTCAGCTTGCATCTTCGACACGGACATCTTATCTCCGTCTCGTTCTTTTGAAGCATCTCGGCCTTCGCAGACCTCAAAAACCTATTCACGATGCCTTCGGTCATCATGCGGACCATGGTTGCCTGCGGGGTAGAGCAAAACGATATTTTAGAACCAAGAAAAAATTTGGCATGACTTTCCCTAAAAATAGGACCAAAAAGAATGCTTAATGCCAAAATTCTCGCCGAAACGGAAATGAATCAACATTCTGGCAAAATATTGGCAACTATCGAATTTCAAATACCGGTACACCTCCAAACACAAACACATATGCAACACCACAAACATATGCAACACCACGAACATACATAGATCTAGCTAGGCCATAAAAAGTGCATGTGCACATTTTGTAGGGAGAACAACATAAATATAGCTTCCCCCCTTACTTACCTATCAAAACAAGGTAATTTAACCACTTAAATTGAATGAATCTATGGTGGAAATGAGGTGAAAAAGAGGAGGCACCCGAGACAAGGAGGAGGTGGAGAGAATGAAGTGGGGAGAAAGTGAGTGTGGGTAGGAGAGGCTGTCCAAAATATCTTGTTGCTGCCCACTTACTAATGGCGCACCAACCCTAAATGCGCCATTAGTAATCCAGGTTACTAATGGCGCACCTCCTGGTGGTGCGCCATTAGTAGTTTTGCAAAAAAAATACTAATGGCGCACTGTCCCACAGTGCGCCATTACTAGTTTAAACTAGTAATGGCGCACGGTGGAATAGTGCGCCATTAGTAGTTTTGCAAAAAAGGGAATAAAAACTATAATAAAAAAAACAACATTAGTGGCGCACTTTCCGGCAGGTGCGCCATTACTAGTTACAACTAGTAATGGCGCACTGTGTCTGGATGCGCCATTACTATATTTGGACAGGCGCACTAGTCAAATTTTTTTTGATACTAATGGCGCACCCGGTGCCAGGTGCGCCATTAGTAGTTTCAACTATAATGGCGTATCAGTAGGTGGTGCGCCATTAGTATATACTAATGGCGCACCGCTTGTCTGGTGCGCCATTAGTATCAATCCCATCTATAGCCCTTTTTCTAGTAGTGAAACGATCAGAACAGGAGCCAAAACCCTAATTCCACCACCATAACTTTCTGTATCCATGAGATCCCATCTTGGGGCCTGTTCCGGAGCTCCGCCGGAGGGGGCATCGATCAAGGAGGGCTTCTACATCAACACCATAGCCCCTTCGATGAAGTGTGAGTAGTTCACCTCAGACCTACGGGTCCATAGCTAGTAGCTAGATGGCTTCTTCTCTCTTTTTGGATCTCAATACAATGTTCTCCCCCTCTCTTGTGGAGATCTATTCGATGTAATCTTCTTTTTGCGGTGTGTTTGTTGAGACCGATGAATTGTGGATTTATAATCAAGTCTATCTACGAACAATATTCGAATCTTCTCTGAATTCTTTTATGTATGATTGGTTATCTTTGCAAGTCTCTTCGAATTATCAGTTTGGTTTGGCCTACTAGATTGATCTTTCTTGCAATGGGAGAAGTGCTTAGCTTTGGGTTCAATCTTGCGGTGTCCTTTCCCAGTGACAGTAGGGGCAGCAAGGCACGTATTGTATTGTTGCCATCGAGGATAACAAGATGGAGTTTTCTTCATATTGCATGAGTCTATCCCTCTACATCATGTCATCTTGCTTAAGGCGTTACTTTGTTTTTAGCTTAATACTCTAGATGCATGCTGGATAGCGGTCGATGAGTGGAGTAATAGTAGTAGATGCAGGCAGGAGTCGGTCTACTTGTCTCGGACGTGATGCCTATATACATGATCATGCCTAGATATTCTCATAATTATGCTCAATTCTGTCAATTGCTCAAAAGTAATTTGTTCACCCACCGTAGAATACTTAAGCTCTCGAGAGAAGCAACTAGTGAAACCTATGGCCCCCGAGTCTATCTTTATCATATTGTTCTCCTACTACTTTGCTATTTACTTTGCCTTTATTTTACTTTGCATCTTTATCATACAAATACCAAAAATATTATCTTTATCATATCTATCAGATCTCACTCTCGTAAGTGGCCTCATAGGGATTGACAACCCCTATTTGCGTTGGTTGCGAGGATTTATTTGTTTTGTGCAGGTACGAGGGACTCGTGCGTAGCCTCCTACTGGATTGATACCTTGGTTCTCAAAAACTTAGGGAAATACTTATGCTACTTTGCTGCATCATCCCTTCCTCTTCGGGGAAAACCAATGTAGTGCTCAAGAGGTAGCAAGAAGGATTTCTGGCGCCGTTGCCGGGGAGGTCTTCGCAAAAGTCAACATACCAAGTACCCATCACATACCCTTATCTCCCGCATTACATTATCTCCCCGGCAAGTGGCAAATAATGTAATGCGGGAGATAAGGGTATGTGATGGGTACTTGGTATGTTGACTTTTGCGTAGAACTCCCTGGCAACGGCGCCAGAAATCCTTCTTGCTACCTCTTGAGCACTGCGTTGGTTTTCCCCGAAGAGGAAGGGATGATGCAGCAAAGTAGCGTAAGTATTTCCCTCAGTTTTTGAGAACCAAGGTATCAATCCAGTAGGAGGCTACGGGCGAGTCCCTCATACCTGCACACAAAACAAATAAATCCTCGCAACCAACGCAAATAGGGGTTGTCAATCCCTATAAGGCCACTTACGAGAGTGAGATCTGACAGATATGATAAGATAATATTTTTGGTATTTTTGTGATAAAGATGAAAAGTAAAATAAAGGCAAAGTAAATAACAAAGAAAATAACTAAGTAGTAGGAGATTAATATGATGAAGATAGACCCGGAGGCCATAGGTTTCACTAGTGGCTTCTCTCGAGAGCATAAGTATTCTACGGCGGGTGAACAAATTACTGTTGAGCAATTGACAGAATTGAGCATAGTTATGAGAATATCTAGGTATGATCATGTATATAGGCATCACGTCCGAGACAAGTAGACCGACTCCTGCCTGCATCTACTACTATTACTCCACTCATCGACCGCTATCCAGCATGCATCTAGAGTATTAAGTTAAAAACAGAGTAACGCCTTAAGCAAGATGACATGATGTAGAGGGATAGACTCATGCAATATGAAGAAAACCCCATCTTGTTATCCTCGATGGCAACAATACAATACGTGCCTTGCTGCCCCTACTGTCACTGGGAAAGGACACCGCAAGATTGAACCCAAAGCTAAGCACTTCTCCCATTGCAAGAAAGATCAATCTAGTAGGCCAAACCAAACTGATAATTCGAAGAGACTTGCAAAGATAACTAATCATACATGAAAGAATTCAGAGAAGATTCAAATATTATTCATAGATAGACTTGATGATAAACCCACAATTCATCGGTCTCAACAAACTCACCGCAAAAAGAAGATTACATCGAATAGTTCTCCACAAGAGAGGGGGAGAACATTGTATTGAGATCCAAAAAGAGAGAAGAAGCCATCTAGCTAATAACTATGGACCCGTAGGTCTGAGGTAAACTACTCACACTTCATCGGAGGGGCTATGGTGTAGATGTAGAAGCCCTCCGTGATCGATGCCCCCTCCGGCGGAGCTCCGGAACAGGCCCCAAGATGGGATCTCCTGGATACAAAAAGTTACGGCAGTGGAATTAGGGTTTTGGCTCCGTATCTAATCGTTTGGGGGTACATAGGTATATATAGGAGGAAAGAGTACGTTGGTGGAGCAACAGGGGGCCCACGAGGGTGGAGGGCGCGCCTGGGGGTGGGGGGGTAGGCGCGCCCCCTACCTCGTGGCCTCCACTTTTCTTTCTTGACGTAGGGTCCAAGTCTCTCGGGTCTTGTTCGTTGAGAAAATCACGTTCCCGAAGGTTTCATTCCATTTGGACTCCGTTTGATATTCCTTTTCTTCGAAACCCTAAAACAGGCAAAAAAAACAGCAATTCTGGGTTAGGCCTCCGGTTAATAGGTCAGTCCCAAAAATAATATAAAAGTGGAAAATAAGGCCCAATAATGTCCAAAACAGTAGATAATATAGCATGGAGCAATCAAAAATTATAGATACATTGGAGACGTGTCACGCGCCTCACCCGAGCAGCCCGCGCCTGCTCTGTTGCTCGCGCACTCCCTCGCTCGTCCCCGCCCCGGGTCACTCCCTGGCCCCAGCTATGCATGCCCCCCATCACGCGCTCGCGTGCGTTAGCCGCACCTACTGCTGCTCAAACCACCGCTGAAAGCCCGAGTTCCAGCCGCTGCTGGCCTCGACGCCGGCGCCGCTACAGGCCACCTTCGGCCATGAAACCGCCACCACCCGACGTGCCTCTCCGCGCTGGTCCCCACGAGCCCAACCTCGCAAGCTCTCGCCGTCAGAGATGGCCGAACGAGCAACGCCACCGCGTCTGCTTAGCATCGGCAGCTGGCCGCCATTTAGTCGACGTAGTTGGTTTAATTAACCACTAAATCCCCCAGGGGACTATGACAAAGGGGCCCCACCCCATAGAACGATTTATAAAAAAATAAATAAAAAGATTAAAAATAAATAATAATAAAAATATTAAATAATTAATCAATCGATTAATTAAATTAACTAATTATGTTTAATTAACCTAATTAACTAGTGTTAATTAATAAAAAAATATTTAGATTAGTTAAACCCTAATTAGATTAAACAGTCTATGACAAACGGGCCCCATTTGTCAGTTTGGCCGGTCAACGGTCACAGTTGACTGCTGACATCATGCTGATGTCAACAAACACAATTCTGGATAATGTTTATCTAAAGTAATTAAATAAATTCTAAAAATGATTAAATCTTTTAAAAATTAATATAAAATAAACCATAGCTCGGATGGAAAAACTTTGTAAATGAAAGTCGCTCAGAACGACGAGACAAATTCGAATACGCAGTCCGTTCGTCTGCCACACATCGCTAGCATAGCGAACACGCAATTTTTCCCCTTTGGTTCATCTATCTGAAAACACAAAACACCGAGGATACTTTTCCGGATATTTCCCCCCTTCACCGGTATCACCTGTCCCTATGTTAGGTCACCCCTAGCACAACGTATTGCCGCATCTTTCTCGGTGTTACATTTGATTGCTTTGTTATTTATTGTATTCCCCTCCATTACTTATTTCCGGTAGACTCCGAGACCGCTGCCGATGTCCGTGTGTTCAACTACATTGGAGATGACCCCTCCTTGCCAGAGCAACCAGGCAAGCCCCCCCTGATCAGCAGATGTGACGCCCCCGATTTAACCGTACACTAATCATGCACGCAAATATGTACGATCAAGATCTAGGACTCACGGGAAGATATCACAACACAACTCTACAAATAAAATAAGTCATACAAGCATCATATTACAAGCCAGGGGCGTCGAGGGCTCGAATACAAGAGCTCGATCATAGACGAGTCAGCGGAAGCAACAATATCTGAGTACAGACATAAGTTAAAGTTTGCCTTAAGAAGGCTAGCACAAACAGGGATACATATCGAAAGAGGCGCAGGCCTCCTGCCTGGGATCCTCCTAAACTACTCCTGGTCGTCGTCAGCGGGCAGCACATAGTAGTAGGCACCTCTGGTGTAATAGGAGTCGTCGTCGAAGGTGGCGTCTGGCTCCTGGGCTCCAACATCTGGTTGCGACAACCAGGTAGAAGGGATAGGTGGAAAAGAGGGAGAAAGCAACCGTGAGTACTCATCCAAAGTACTCGCAAGCAAGGAGCTACACTACATATGTATGCATTGGTATCAAATGGAATAAGGCTATCATATGTGGACTGAACTGCAGAATGCCGGAATAAGAGGGGGATAGCTAGTCCTTTTGAAGACTACACTTCTAGCAGCCTCCGTCTTGCAGCATGAAGAAGAGAGTAAACTGAAGTCCTCCAAGTAACATCGCATAGCATAACCCTAACCGATGATCCTCCCCTCGTCGCCCTGTGAGAGAGCGACCACCGGTTATATCTGGCACTTGGAAGGGTGTGTTTTATTAAGTATTCGGTTCTAGTTGTCATAAGGTCAAGGTACAACTCCAAGTCGTCCTGTTACCGAAGATCACGGCTATTCGAATAGATTAACTTCCCTGCAGGGGTGCACCACATACCCCAACACGCTTGATCCCATTTGGCCGGACACACTTTCATGGGTCATGCCCGGCCTCGGAAGATCAACACATCGCAGCCCCACCTAGACCAACAGAGAGGTCAGCACGCCGGTCTAAACCTAAGCGCCCAGGGGTCTGGGCCCATCGCCCTTAGCACACCTGAACGTTGCGTGGGCGGCCGGAAGCAGACCTAGCCTAGTGGCGTTCCAGTCCAATCCGGCGCGCGCCGCTCCGTTGCTGACGTCACGAAGGCTTCGGCTGATACCACGACGCCGGGATACCCATAACTACTCCCACGTAAATGGTTAGTGCGTATGGACCAAATGGCCAGACTCAGATCAAATACCCAGAACTCGTTAAACGAGTTAAGTATCCGCGAACGCCGACCAGGGCCAGGCCCACCCCTCTCCTAGGTGGTCTGAACCTGCCCTGTCACTCCGCCTCAAAGTAACCGTCGGGGGCCGTCGGGAACCCAGGCCTACCTCTACCGGGATGGAGCCACCTGCCCCTTCAGCCCCCATCTCCGAACAGTATCACAGGTAATGTAACTGTGTAAAGTAAATCGTATATGCCCGTGATCACCTCCCGAAGTGATCACGGCCCAGTAGTATAGCATGGCAGACGGACAAGAGTGTAGGGCCACTGATGGAACACTAGCATCCTATACTAAGTAGTAGGATAGTAGGTAATGGTAACAACAGTAGTAGCAAGGACAGGCTATGCATCAGGATAGGAATAACGAAAAGCAGTAACATGCTACACTACTCTAATGCAAGCAGTATAGAGAAGAGTAGGCGATATCTGGTGATCAAAGGGGGGGCTTGCCTGGTTGCTCAGACAAGAAGGAGGGGTCGTCGGTGACGTAGTCGACCACAGGGGCATCAGCATCGTCACTGGGTCTACCGGAGAGAAGAGGGGGAAGAAACAGTAAATACATAGCAAGCAAGTGCATAACAGGACAACAAGAAGAGCTAGACGTGTTCTAACGCGGTATGAGGTGATACCGGTGAAGGGGGGGAAACATCCGGGAAAGTATCCCCGGTGTTCCGTGTTTCTGGATAGATGAACCGGAGGTGAAATGTTGCAGGTTCACTATGCTAGGGACGCGTGGCAGACGAACGGGCTGCGTATCCGGATTCATCTCGCCGTTCTGAGCAACTTTCATGTTGAAAATAATTTAATCCGAGTTATTTTCTAAAGATTTTATTAGTTTTTGAATTTTATTAATTATTTAATTTAATTCAAAAATGGATTTATGATATCAGCATGATGTCATGCTGACGTCAGTAGTCAACAGGGGTTCTATGCAGGGGCCCACTGTCATAGGGCCAGGGGGTTTAGCGGATTGGGAGTTAGCGGGGCCACGGGCGCCAGCCCGTTTGGGCGCTGGCGGGGACGCCCATCGGGGAGGGGTCGAGCGCCGGAGTGGGCCGCGGGCGTGGCGGCATCGCTGGCGCAGGGGGGTGCAGGACGGGGCGGCGAATGCAGCGGCGGGGAGCAGGGGAAGGGAGGAGCAGGGCGGCGCGCGCGCGTGCACGCGGTGGCCAGGGGCGACAAGCGGCGCCCGCAGTGGGGCAGAGCGGGCCGACGGCGTGCGCGTGAGGAGGAGGGCGCGGACGGCGTGGTCAGAGAAGCGGGACTGGCGCACAACGAGGGAGATCCGGGGTGCGGGCGACGCACGAGTGCGCGCGTGCGCAGTGCAGGGCGAGCGGCGGCGCTTCGGGTTGAGGACGCGGGCAGGTATGGGGCGCGGCCAGCGCGCGCAGCTGTGGCGAGGGTGCGCTCGGGCGCGGCAGCAGCGAGCAGAGGGCTAGCGGCGCGCAGGGGGAGGGCGTGGTGGTGAGCGCGCCAGGGGCGCGGCAGTGGTGGCGTCCTACGGCGACGAGAGCGGAGGAGAAGGGGGGAAATGGAGGAGGGGCTCACAGGGAGCTGTAGGGAACGGGCAGCGGGCTCGGTGAGGCTCTTGGGGGTCCGGCGACGGTGGGGCGGTGCCGGGTGGCGTCGAGGCAGTGGGGATCCGCGACGGGGTCCGGGGGCGGGGGCGTGGTCGCCGTCGAGGGAGAGGTGACGGGCCGCGAGGACGAGGGGGCGGGGCCGGCGAGGCGGCACCGGGCGACGACCGCGGGGTCGGCCCCGATCCGATCTGGATCGGGGGGGTGGGAGAGACGAGGGACTGCGGGGGGAGTGGGTTGGTTCGGTTAGGGTTTCGGGGTGGAGTGAGGGTTATGGGCAGTGGGGTTGGGCCGGCTAGGTTAGTGGGCCGGCCGGTTAGCTGGGTCGTGGCCCAGGGGGTGGCCCTTGTTTTATTTTTTTCAGTTTGTTTTTCTGCTTTTTGCCCTTTTTTATATTTATTCTTTCATGTTTTACTTTAGTTACATTTATTTTTGTTTTAGAAAAATTCCAAAATGTCGCCTAATTTGATGTTACAAAATATACCACTGCCACACTGACTTGCTACCCAATCTAAAAGAGTTTCATAATTATTTAATATTTAAAAGTATTTAAATAATAGTTTTCGCTACTATTTTATTCATCTTACAGTGTTCAAATATTTTATAAAGGTGTGCTTTCTCCACCATAATTACCTATGTAATATTTGGTTCACTCCGAGCATTTTATTTTTAATATTTGAAAACTTTATTGTTTGCTTGATTTTGATTTTGAATTCGAACCGATTTTGAACTAAGGCGAGATTAGGAACAGTAATCGAGATGACGTGGCATCATTGGCAGAGGTTCACTGTAGCTTAAATATCCGGGCGTCACAGCAGATATCGCCTATTCTTCTCTCTACTTCTTGCATTAGAGTAGTGTAGCATGTTACTGCTTTCTGTTAATCCTATTCTGTTGCATAGCTTGTCATTGTTGCTACAGTTGTTGATACCTTACCTGCAATCCTAAATGCCTAGTATAGGATGCTAATTTATCATCAGTGACCCTACATTCTTGTCCGTCTGCCATGCTATACTATCATGCCATGATCACTAGGGAGGTGATCACGGGTATATATTATATATCTTATACATGATACATGTGATGACTAAAGACGGGTCGGCTCGTAGAGTACCCGGGAGTGATTCACGGATTGGGACCGAAAGGACGTTTGTCCTGACGGCCCTTTGAGTGAACCTTTGTGGCGGAGCGACATGGTAGGTTGAGACCACCTAGGAGAGAGGTGGGCCTGGCCCTGGTCGGCGTCCGTTGTTAATTCAATTAACACGCTTAACGAGATCTTGTTAATTGATCTGAGTCTGGCCACTGGCCTATACGCAATAACCAACTACGCGGGAATAGTTGTGGGCACTCGATGTCGTGGTATCAGCCGAAGCCTTCTTGACGTCAGCAACTGGGCGGCGCGCGCTGGGTTGGACTGGAACGCCTGCTCTTGTATAAGGGAGGCTAGGTCTGCTCTCCGGCCACGTTCGCCACGTGCAGGTGTGCACTGGGCGATGGGCCCAAACCCCTGTGCTATAGGATTTAGACCAGCATGCTGACCTCTCTGTTGTGCCTAGGTGGGGCTGCGACATGTTGTTCTTCCGAGGTCGGTCATGACCCAGAAAAGTGTGTCCGGCCAGAGGGATCGAGCATGTTGGGTAATGTGGTGCACCCCTTCAGGGAAGTTTATCTATTTGAATAGTCGTGTCCCTTGGTAAAAGGACGACCCGGAGTTGTACCTTGACCTTATGACAACTAGAACCAGATACTTAATAAAATACACCCTTCCAAGTGCCAGATAGAACCTGGTGATCGCTCTCTCACAAGGCGACGAGGGGAGGATTGCCGGGTAGGATTATGTTATGCGGTGATACTTGGTTAACTTGCCATCTACGCTCTTCTTCTACTTCAAGATGGAGGCTGCCAGAAGCGTAGTCTTCGATAGGACTAGCTATCCCCTTCTTATTCCGGCATTCTGCAGTTCAGTCCACATATACTACCCCTTTCATGGATATCAATGCATATGTAGTGTAGCTCCTTGCTTGCGAGTACTTTGGATGAGTACTCACGGTTGCTTTGCTCCCCCCTTTTCCCCTTTCTATACCCGGTTGTTGCGACCAGACATTGGAGTCCAGGAGCTAGACGCCACCGTCAACGACGACTCCTACTACACTGGAGGTGCCTACTACTACGTGCAGGCCGCTGACGACGACTAGGAGTAGTTTAGGAGGATCCCAGGCAAGAGGCCTGCGCCTCTTTCGATATGTATCCCAGTTTGTGCTAGCCATCTTATGGCAACTTGTTTACTTATGTCTGTACTCAGATATTGTTGATTCCGCTGACTCGTCTATGATCGAGCTCTTGTATTCAAGCCCTCGAGGCCCCTGGCTTGTAATATGATGCTTGTATGACTTATTTTATTTGTAGAGTTGGGTTGTGATATCTTCCCGTGGGTCATTGATCATGATCGTACATGTTTGCGTGTATGATTAGTGTATGGTCAAATTGGGGGCATCACAATGTCCGGCCTCTTCCCTACCGCCATGTCTGATCCCTTCTCCACCGCCATTATCGGT
This sequence comes from Triticum urartu, assembly GCF_056163025.1. NCBI lineage: Eukaryota > Viridiplantae > Streptophyta > Magnoliopsida > Poales > Poaceae > Triticum > Triticum urartu. The sequence goes on from NC_141877.1 coordinate 671,553,117, forward strand.
TATCTTTTCATCTTGCCACGTGTCGTCTTTACCTGCCCAGTCGGCGTCGTCATCATCATCATCATCATCATCATCATCATCATCGTCATCATCATCATCATCGTCATCATCATCATCATCATAATCATCATCTTCTTCTTCTTCTTCTTCTTCTTCTTCTTCTTCAATTATCCACAGAGTATAGCCATCCAAGAAACCAGTCATGAGCATGTGCGCCATCACACGACCATCCTCATAGGGGTCGATCCAAACTCCTCCTTTGCATCTTCGACACGGACATATAATCTCTGTTTGGTTATTTTCATTCATGTCCTACACCGCCGACCGCAACCACCTTTCCACCATCGTTCCACTGACCATCATGAATGCATGCACAGTAATAATAAACAAATTGATTATATAAATGCATGCATCAAAGTCATACAAAAATTCGGCACGACCTTCCCTAAAAATAGGACATATAGAGGTTGCCCGAAATTCGCCGAAACAGAAATAAATTGACATTTCGGCAAAACATAGGCAACTCAAGCACAATTCGGCGGCAACTCATGCCACACACACAATTTCCATCATGTAGCCCGATTATGCCATATCGCACACATACACATATTTCCATTCTTGCAAAAGCACAAATTTTTAATCACCTATCTCGAGATCGAGTACGGTGATGTTGGTGTTGATCGGTGTCGCCACACACCTAGGCAATGATCAAAAGTGGACAAAGCTTACTTCTTGACATGGCTAGACCTAGTTAGGGAGGTACATAGATCACTTCACTAAATACTAGATCTACCTGTTGGGTAACGTAGCAGAAATTCAAAATTTTCTTACGTGTCACCAAGATCTATCTATGGAGAAACCAGCAACGAGGGGAAGGAAAGTGCATCTACATACCCTTGTAGATCGCTAAGCGGAAGCGTTCAAGAGAACGGGGTTGAAGGAGTTGTACTCGTTGTGATCCAAATCACCGGAGATCCTAGTGCCGAACGGATGGCACCTCCGCGTTCAACACACGTACAGCCCGGTGACGTCTCCCATGCCTTGATCCAGCAAGGAGAGAGGGAGAGGTTGAGGAAGACTACATCCAGCAGCAGCACAATGGCATGGTGGTGGTGGAGGAGCGTGGTACTCCAGCAGGGCTTCGCCAAGCACCGCAAGAGACGAGGAGGGAGAGGGGTAGGGCTGCGCCAAGAAGGGGAGGAACTCATCTGTAGGCATCCCCAAAAGTGCTCAAGTATATATAGGGGAGAGGGAGGGGGTGCGCCCCACCTAGGGTTCCTCCCTAGGGGCGGCGGCCAGCCCAAAACCCCATCTAGTGGGGCGGCCAAGGGGGGGAGAGGGGAAACTTGCCCCCCAAGTTAGGTTGGTGCGCCCCCTCCCCAAACCCTAGGCGCCTTGGGCCCTTGTGGGGGGGGGGGCGCACCAGCCCACCTGGGGCTGGTCCCCTCCCACACTTGGCCCATGCAGCCCTCCGGGGCTGGTGGCCCCACTTGGTGGACCCCCGGGACCCTCCCGGTGGTCCCGGTACGTTACCGATAAAACCCGAAACTTTTCCGGTGACCAAAACAGGACTTCCCATATATAAATCTTTACCTCCGGACCATTCCGGAACTCCTCGTGACGTCCGGGATCTCATCCGGGACTCCGAACAATATTCGGTAACCACGTATATCTATTCCTTATAACCCTAGCGTCATCGAACCTTAAGTGTGTAGACCCTACGGGTTCGGGAACCATGCAGACATGACCGAGACGTTCTCCGGTCAATAACCAACAGCGGGATCTGGATACCCATGTTGGTTCCCACATGTTCCACGATGATCTCATCGGATGAACCACGATGTCGAGGATTCGATCAATCCCGTATACAATTCCCTTTGTCTAGTGGTACGATACTTGCCCGAGATTCGATCGTCGGTATCCCGATACCTTGTTCAATCTTGTTACCGGCAAGTCTCTTTACTCGTTCCGTAACACATCATCCCGTGATCAACTCCTTGGTCACATTGTGCACATTATGATGATGTCCTACCGAGTGGGCCTAGAGATACCTCTCCATCACACGGAGTGACAAATCCCAGTCTCGATTCGTGCCAACCCAACAGACACTTTCGGAGATACCCGTAGTGCACCTTTATAGCCACCCAGTTATGTTGTGACGTTTGGCACACCCAAAGTATTCCTATGGTATCCGGGAGTTGCACAATCTCATGGTCTAAGGAAATGATACTTGACATTAGAAAAGCTTTAGCATACGAACTACATGATCTTGTGCTAGGCTTAGGATTGGGTCTTTGTCCATCACATCATTCTCCTAATGATGTGATCCCGTTATCAATGACATCCAATGTCCATGGTCAGGAAACCGTAACCATCAATTGATCAACGAGCTAGTCAACTAGAGGCTTACTAGGGACATGGTGTTGTCTATGTATCCACACATGTATCTGAGTTTCCTCCCAATACAATTCTAGCATGGATAATAAATGATTATCATGAACAAGTAAATATAATAATAACCAATTTATTATTGCCTCTAGGGCATATTTCCAACAGTCTCCCACTTGCACTAGAGTCAATAATCCAGTTCACATCGATATGTGATTAACACTCAAGGTCACATCCCCATGTGACTAACACCCAAAGAGTTCTGGGTTTGATCATGTTATGCTTGTGAGAGAGGTTTCAGTCAACGGGTCTGCAACATTCAGATCCGTATGTACTTCGCAAATTTTTATGTCATCTTGTAGATGCAACTACTACGCTACATTTGGAGCCATTTCAAATAACTGTTCTACTTGGAGCTATTCTAAATTGTTGCTCCATTATACGTATCCGGTATCTCTACTCAGAGCTATCCGGATAGGTGTTAAGCTTGCATCGACGTAACTCTTTACGTCGAACTCTTTATCACCTCCATAACTGAGAAGCATATCATTATTTCTCTAAGGATAATTTAGACCGCTATTTTGTGATCTACTCCTAGATTACCTTTGTACCCTCTTGCCAGATATGTGGCAAGGCACACATCAGGTGCGGTACTCAGCATGGCATACCGTATAGAGCCTATGACAAAAGCATAGGGGACGACCTTCGTCCTTCCTCTTTCTTATGCCGCGGTCGAGCTTTAAGTCTTAACTTCATACCTTACAACTCAGGCAAGAACTCTTTCTTTGACTAATCCATCTTGAACACCTTCAAGATCATGTCAAGGTATGTGCTCATTTGAAAGTACCATTAAGCGTTTTGATCTATCCTTATAGATCTTGATGCTCAATGTTCAAGTAGCTTAATCCAGGCTTTCCATTGAAAAACACTTTCAAATAACCCTATATGCTTTCCAGAAATCCTACGTCATTTCTGATCAACAACATATATTCATCAGAAATTCTATAGTGCTCCCACTCACTTCTTTGGAACTACAAGTTTCTCATAAACTTTGTATACACCCAAAATCTTTGATCATCTCATCAAAGCATACATTCCAACTCTGAGATGCTTACTCCAGTCCTTAGAAGGATTGCTGGAGCTTTGCATACTTATTAGCATCTTTCAGGATTGACAAAACCTTCCGGTTGTATCACATACAACCTTTCCTCAAGAAAATCGTTGAGGAAACAATGTTTGATATCCTATCTGCAAGATTTCATAAATAATGCTAATATAATTCCAACAGACTCTTAGCATCGCTACGAGTGAGAAAGTCTCATCGTAGTCAACTCCTTGAACTTGTCGGAAAACATCTTAACGACAAGTCGAGCTTTCTTAATGGTGACATTTACCATCATTGTCCGTCTTCCTTTTAAAAAACCATCTGTACTCAACAGCCTTATGACCATCGAGCCGTTCTGCCAAAGTCTACACTTTGTTTTCATACATGGATCCTCTCTCGGATTTTATGGCCTCGAGCCATTTATCGGAATCCGGGCCCACCATCGCTTTTCCAGAGCTCATAGGTTCATTGTTGTCTAGCAACATGACTTCCAAGACAAGATTACGTACCACTCTAAAGTAGTACGCATCCTTGTCATCCTACGAGGTTTGGGAGTGACTTGATCCGAAGTCTCATGATCAATATCATAAGCTTCCACTCCAATTGGTGTAGGTGCCACAGGAACAACTCTTTGTGCCCTGCTATACACTAGTTGAAGTGACGGTTCAATAACCTCATCAAGTCTCCACCATTCTCCCGCTCAATTCCTTCGAGAGAAACTTTTCCTCGAGAAAGGACCCGATTCTAGAAACAATCCCTTATTGCTTTCGGATCTGAGACAGGAGGTAAACCCAACTGTTTTGGGTGTCCTATGAAGATGCATTTATCCGCTTTGGGTTCGAGCTTATCAGCCTGAAACTTTTTCACATAAGCGTCGCAGCCCCAAACTTTTAAGAAATGACAGCTTAGGTTTCTCTAAACCATAGTTCATACTGTGTCATCTCATCGGAATTACGTGGTGCCCTATTTAAAGTGAATGTGGTTGTCTCTAATGCCTAACCCATAAACTATCGTGGTAATTCGATAAGAGACATCATGGTATGCATCATATCCAATAGGGTGCAGTTATGATGTTCGAACACACCATCACACTATGGTGTTCCAGGCTGTATTAGTTGTGAAACAATCTCCACAATATCTTAATTCTGTGCCAAACTCATAATTCAGATATTCATCTCTATGATCATATCATAGATATTTTATCCTCTTGTCACGACGATCTTTCAACTTCACCTTGAAATTACTTGAACCTTTCAATAATTCAGTCTCGTGATTCATCAAGTAAATATACTCAACATCTACTCAAATCATTTGTGAAGTAAGAACATAACGATATCCACTACACGCCTCAGCACTCATTGGACTGCACACATCAAAATGTATTACTTCCAACAAGTTGCTTTCTAGTTCCATTTTACTGAAAACGAGGCTTTCAGTCATCTTGCCCATGTGGTATGATTTGCATGTCTCAGGTGATTCAAAATCAAGTGAGTCCAAATGGTCCATTTGCATGGAGTTTCTTCATGCATATACACCAATAGACATGGTTCGCATGTCTCAAACTTTTCAAAACGAGTGAGTCCAAAGATCCATCAACATGGAGCTTCTTCATGCGTTTTATACCGATATGACTTACGTGGCAGTGCCACAAGTAGGTGGTACTATCATTACTATCTTATATCTTTTTGGCATGAACATGTGTATCACTACGATCGAGATTCAATAAACCATTCATTTTAGGTGCAAGACCATTGAAGGCTTTTTTCGAATAAACAGAGTAAGCATTATTCTCCTTGAATGAATAACCGTATTGTGACAGACATAATCCAATCATGTCTATGCTCAACGCAAGCACCAATCTCGATGGTAGAGGGAGCGTGCGATGCTTGATCACATCAAGCTTGGGAAAAAACTTCCAACAGATATCGCCAGCTCACCTTTAGCTAGTCTCTGTTTACTCCGCAGCTTTTTATTTCGAGTTTACTAACATTTAGCAACCGAACCGGTATCTAATACCATGGTGCTACTAGGAGTACTAGTAAAGTACACATTAACACAATGTATATCCAATATACTTCTATCGACTTTGCAAGCCTTCTCATCTACCAAGTATCTAGGGTAATTCTGCTCCAGTGGCTGTTCCCCTTATTACAGAAGCACTTAGTCTCGGGTTTGGGTTCAACCTTGGGTTTCTTCACTAGAGCAGCAGCTGATTTGTCGTTTCATGAAGCATCCCTTTTTGCCCTTGCCCTTCTTGAAACTAGTGGTTTCACCAACCATCAACAATTGATGCTCCTTCTTGATTTCTACTTTTGTGGTGTCAAACATCGCGAATATCTCAAGGATCATCATATATGTCCCTGATATATTATAGTTCATCACGAAGCTCTAGCAGCTTGGTGGTAATGACTTCGGAGAAATATCACTATCTCATCTGGAAGATCAACTCCCACTCGATTCAAATGATTGTTGGACTCAGACAATCTGAGCACAAGCTCAACAATTGAGCTTTTCTCCCTTAGTTTGCAGGATAAGAAAATCGTCGGAGGTCTTATACCTCTTGATGTGGGCACGAGCCTGAAATCCCAATTTCAGCCCTCGAAACATCTCATATGTTTCGCGACGTCTCAAAAAGCGTCTTCGGTGCCTCAACTCTAAACCATTTAACTGAACTATCACGTAGTTATCAAAATGTGTATGTCATATGTTCGCAACATCCACAGACGACGTTCGAGGTTCAGCACACTGAGCAGTGCATTAAGGACATAAGCCTTCTATGAAGCAATGAGGACAATCCTCAGTTTACGGACTTAGTCCGCATAATTGCTACTATCAACTTTCAACTAAATTTTCTCTAGGAACATATCTAAACAGTAGAACTGAAGCGCGAGCTATGACATAATTTGCGAAGACCTTTTGACTATGTTCAGGATAATTAAGTTCATCTTATGAACTCCCACTCAGATAGACATCCCTCTAGTCATCTAAGTGATTACATGATCCGAGTCAACTAGGCCGTGTCCGATCATCATGCGAGAAGGACTAGTCATCATCGGTGAACATCTTCATGTTGCTCGTATCTACCATACGACTCATGCTCGACCTTTCGGTCTCTTGTGTTCCGAGGCCATGTCTGTACATGCTAGGCTCGTCAAGTCAACCTAAGTGTTTCGCGTGTATAAATCTGTCTTACACCCATTGTATGTGAACGTTAGAATCTATCACACCCAATCATCACGTGGTGCTTCGAAACGACGAACTTTCGCAACGGTGCACAGTTAGGGGGAACACTTTCTTGAAATTTTAATGAGGGATCATCTTATTTACAACCGTTGTTCTAAGCAAATAAGATGCATAAACATGATAAACATCACATGCAATCAAATAGTGACATGATATGGCCATCATCACTTTGCTCCTCTTGATCTCCATCTTCGGGGCTCCATGATCATCATCGTCACCGGCATGACACCATGATCTCCATCATCATGATCTCTATCATCGTGCGTTCATGAAGTTGTCTCACCAACTATTACTTCTACTACTACAGCTAACGGTTAGCAATAAAGTAAAGTAATTACATGACGTTTATGTTGACACGCAGGTCATAAATAAATTAAGACAACTCCTATGGCTCCTGCCGGTTGTCATACTCATCGACATGCAAGTCGTGATTCCTATTACAAGAACATGATCATCTCATACATCACATATATCATTCATCACATCCTTTGGCCATATCACATCACATAGCATACCCTGCAAAAACAAGTTAGACGTCCTCTAATTGTTGTTTGCATGTTTTACGTGGCTGCTATGGGTTTCTAGCAAGAACGTTTCTTACCTACACAAAAACCACAACGTGATATGCCAATTGCTATTTACCCTTCATAAGGACCCTTTTCATCGAATCCGTTCCGACTAAAGTGGGAGAGACTGGCACCCGCTAGCCACCTTATGCAACTAGTGCATGTCAGTCGGTGGAACCTGTCTCACGTAAGAGTACGTGTAAGGTCGGTCCGGGCCGCTTCATCCCACAATACCGTCGAAACAAGATTGGACTAGTAACAGTAAGCATATTGAACAAAATCAACGCCCACAACTACTTTGTGTTCTACTCGTGCATAGAATCTATGCAATAGACCTAGCTCATGATGCCACTGTTGGGTAACGTAGCAAAAATTCAAAATTTTCTTACGTGTCACCAAGATCTATCTATGGAGAAACCAGCAACGAGGGGAAGGAGAGTGCATCTACATACCCTTGTAGATCGCTAAGCGGAAGCGTTCAAGAGAACGGGGTTGAAGGAGTCGTACTCGTCGTGATCCAAATCACCGGAGATCCTAGTGCCGAACGGACGGCACCTCCGCGTTCAACACACGTACAGCCCGGTGACGTCTCCCATGCCTTGATCCAGCAAGGAGAGAGGGAGAGTTTGAGGAAGACTCCATCCAGCAGCAGCACAACGGCGTGGTGGTGGTGGAGGAGCATGGTACTCCAGCAGGGCTTCGCCAAGCACCGCAAGAGACGAGGAGGGAGAGGGGTAGGGCTGCGCCAAGAAGGGGAGGAACTCATCTGTAGGCATCCCCAAAAGTGCTCAAGTATATATAGGGGAGAGGGAGGGGGTGCGCCCCACCTAGGGTTCCACCCTAGGGGTGGCGGCCAGCCCAAAACCCCATCTAGTGGGGCGGCCAAGGGGGGGAGAGGGGAAACTTGCCCCCCAAGTTAGGTGGGTACGCCCCCTCCCCAAACCCTAGGCGCCTTGGGCCCTTGTGGGGGGGCGCACCAGCCCACCTGGGGCTGGTCCCCTCCCACACTTGGCCCATGCAGCCCTCCGGGGCTGGTGGCCCCACTTGGTGGACCCCCGGGACCCTCCCGGTGGTCCCGGTACGTTACCGATAAAACCCGAAACTTTTCCGGTGACCAAAACAGGACTTCCCATATATAAATCTTTACCTCCGGATCATTCCGGAACTCCTCGTGACGTCCGGGATCTCATCCGGGACTCCGAACAACATTCGGTAACCACGTATATCTATTCCTTATAACCCTAGCGTCATCGAACCTTAAGTGTGTAGACCCTACGGGTTCGGGAACCATGCAGACATGACCGAGACGTTCTCCGATCAATAACCAACAGCGGGATCTGGATACCCATGTTGGTTCCCACATGTTCCACGATGATCTCATCGGATGAACCACGATGTCGAGGATTCGATCAATCCCGTATACAATTCCCTTTGTCTAGTGGTACGATACTTGCCCGAGATTCGATCGTCGGTATCCCGATACCTTGTTCAATCTCGTTACCAGCAAGTCTCTTTACTCGTTCCATAACACATCATCCCGTGATCAACTCCTTGTTCACATTGTGCACATTATGATGATGTCCTACCGAGTGGGCCCAGAGATACCTCTCCGTCACATGGAGTGACAAATCCCAGTCTCGATTCGTGCCAACCCAACAGACACTTTCGGAGATACCCATAGTGCACCTTTATAGCCACCCAGTTACGTTGTGACGTTTGGCACACCCAAAGTATTCCTACGGTATCCGGGAGTTGCACAATCTCATGGTCTAAGGAAATGATACTTGACATTAGAAAAGCTTTAGCATACGAACTACACGATCTTTGTGCTAGGCTTAGGATTGGGTCTTGCCATCACATCATTCTCCCAATGATGTGATCCCGTTATCAACGACATCCAATGTGCATGGTCAGGAAACCGTAACTATCAATTGATCAACGAGCTAGTCAACTAGAGGCTTACTAGGGACATGGTGTTGTCTATGTATCCACACATGTATCTGAGTTTCCTCCCAATACAATTCTAGCATGGATAATAAACAATTATCATGAATAAGGAAATATAATAATAACCAATTTATTATTGCCTCTAGGGCATATTTCCAACACTACCTGGCTAGTTTGGGAAGGAGACGAGTTCAAATAGTGGAGGAGATGCATTAATGGAAGTGGTGTAGTTAGCTAGGAGCAATAAAAAGAGAGAAAGGGAGGTAGAAGAAGGATAGTAATGATGGGAGAAGTAGTGAGGAAGAAGCAAAGTGAGGGAGAGAGGAGGTGGGAGCTAGGGGAAAGTGAAGGAAGAGAGGATGTGGTGGGGGGAGGAAAAATGTGGTGGTTGCGGTTTAGCAGTAGCGCTAGGGAGTAAAACGCGATGCTGCTAAAAATATAGTAGTAGCGCGCCCCTGGGAAAGGCGCTAGTGCTAAGTGGGGCCTGCCATGTGGCCAGGTTCAAACTTAGCCGTAGCGCCCTACCCAAGAACGCGCTACTACTATTCAGTTAGCAGTAGCGCGGTTATCTGGGGCGGGCTACTACTAAACCTTGCCAGGCGGCAATGATGGGGCAATATTAGTAGTAGCGCCTTTTTTTTTCATGCCGCGCTACCGCTAAGACGATAGCAGTAGCGCCTGTTCTGGACGCGCGCTACGTCTAAGTAACAATAGCGCCACTTTTTATCCAGCGCTACTGTTAAGGTTCTGTGTATAAGGATTTCCCTAGTAGTGTGTATACGGGTATCGTTGAATGACCGGTTCATGCATCCTTGTCCGCAGACTGGTCCATCCCATCAGCGGACGGGTGCGGGGGCAAATTTGCGTCCGGCGTTGAAGATGCCCTAACATACGCAGCATATGCATGTTACTAGTTGAAATTATTTCCCACTATAAATTTAGTAACATATACATACTATTTGTTTAATTTACTTTCCACTGACCAGCCATACATAAGCAAAATAATTGCCTACTTCTTGCGATCTTAAAGGAATCCCTTTTTTATGGGCACTGCTACGCATCGATCGACGAATTTTAAAAAAATATCCGTCGCCTCGCGAGCCGTCGGATCTGGTGGATTGAGCGGCCGAGGGTCACCTTTCACCATTACAACACATAGTAACAAGGGTTATGTTGCGAAATTTTTTGTAACATAGATCAAGTTGCAGATTATTTTTGCTACAGATGTCTTGTTGCAGCTTTTGTACAATCGAGGTCTTGTTGTAATTTAATTTCTTTTTGCAACAGAGGTTTTATTGCAATTTAATTTTTCTTGTAGCATAGGTATGTACCGTTTTCTTATGCAACAAAGACCTTGTTGCAGAAACTCACTGTAGCGGACAACAAGCAGCGACTACGTCGACCGAAAGAAAGGCTGGTATTCCCTTCGGAAGGCAGGGCGACGGTGGGCACAGACGCCGGTGCACCCCGGGACGGCGGGATGTAGCTTGAGTTTGGATGCACCGCGACGGCCGACGTTCATGGTGAAGGTAGGCGGCAGCGGCGGCGCCCATGCTGGCGACCTTGTCGGCGTCGCCGCTGACTGCGGTCGAAGCAATGCGGGAAGGAGTTCACCTGACGGGGAGCTTGGGAGGAGCACGAGAGGTGGCTGCTCTCGTAACACAGCAGTTGTTGCGGTGGGCGAGATTGAATCAACCACTGAGTTGTAAAAACTAGTCTAGGTAATACGTTGCTTCTAGCCATCTGATTAAAATCTGATCCAACGGTCACGAAGGCGGCGGACACACGTGTGGTTATCCGTCGGGTGATCTCAATCATTTTCCTTTTTATATTTATCCATGCTATCATTAAAAGTCGTAATTATTTTTAAATGGACATGTAAGAGGACAAGATGCAATGCTAGTTAAACTAGCATTAAGGAATACAGTTTTACCTACGAAGGAAAAAATAAATAGTTTTTTGACGTGGAAAAAGGCACATAGTTACCTCTCCAGGTATCAGGCCTTTTCCCCCAAAAGTATAGCATCCAAAAGGTACCCTTTTAGGAGCAGCTAAACTGACCAAGATATTCCATCAGAAGATGTCCTACTTGAGAGCCAAACACATTAGCATCAAACACAGTCAATGCTATCGTTATCGACGGCAATAGCAAAACTTCACTTTTCATGTGCTGGCATCTAATTAGACTCACGTGAAGGCCATATGGGCGAGTGAGACGGCGGATCGACAATCAGTCAAATGAAGTATGTTTTGTCGGGTTTATATCCAAAGAGAGTGGATAACGAGTGCACGGCAAATCAACAGTGTGTCTAGATAAGGACCAACTGATACTATTTTTTCAGGTTAATATTTATCTGGAGCTGGCCGTTGAGCTTTAAGTGGATGTGAACATCTAAAAGCATCTACATACAAACTTGGCAACTCCGTTCTCTCAAACGTCCGCGAACACGTCTGGATGCGTTAGTCAGTAGTGACCAGTCACACCTCAAATAATCCACTCTACAACCCGATACTACAAATTGGAAACCTCAAATTCATACTATTACATGCAACGTAAATCGATCTTTAAGTGGAGCTCGTCCGGCTCCGCCGTGCCCATAGCCGGTGGCCAACAGCACTCCCAGAGTATTGGTCCGGTCGCCGGCGAGGTAGAGTAGGGCATGGAACACGAGCTGGCTAGCAGAACTCAAGGCACCGCGTCTCCCATGCCCTACTCTTTCTCGTCGGAGCCCGAAAACCTGACGGTGCTCGTGGAGGTCTGATTGATGATGGATTCATCCTGGGACGAGCCGGCGACATCCACCATGACACGGTTGCGGCGCGCGGACTAGTGCACCATACGGGGCGCCGGAGAATGCGACTCCACTTCGCCGACATCCACCAACGCGAGGGCTGCAGCCGCTTCCCGCACCTGTTGCCTTGCACGGCGGGCACGCCATGCCATGTTTGCATTGGACGACGCCCATAGTGGCCCATGGTGCGTCCTTTGCCTCATCCCGCCAACAGAGAGGTGGCGCATATGCCATCGCGATCGGACGCCAGATGGACCGCACCGCCTTCAGTGAGGCAGCCATGGCACACCTCACGACAGACCCATACACCATTGGGGCAGACGGAAGGGATTCCCGACGGAAGGAATCCGAGCGCTGCCGTTGGGCGGTCTCCTCCTGGGAGTGGCAGAGCGCAAGATGAATGATCATCTCCTCCTCGAGGCTATGTGGGATGAGCTCGAGGTCAACGGATTTGTAGGTGTAGGACTCGGATCAGCTGTCTTCCATGTCGGAGATAGCCAGATGGGAGCTGGGGGAGGGGGAGTGGAGTGGCTAGTGTTTGGTCTGGGGAGCAGATGAGGACGATTATATGTAGGGTCAGGTGGGCTAGCGTGGGCCGCGTCCATTGTGACGGGCGCGCCCAATCGCGCCTGGGCCTCCCCATATATGCATTATATTTGGACTGAATATGAGGTGCCGGTCAGTCCGAACGTTTGAGGCGCCTATTTGATCTTTTTTATTGGTCATTGATCGGGCCATCCGGACATACAAGGGGTTTTGGACGCCCCGCAGTAGATGTTCTAAGTGAAGTGAACTGTGATCGGCGGTACCAATAGTTGAACACTTCACTTTTTCATCCGCATGCACCAAATCTGATGTCTTTCGTTGGGTTTAGAGCAACTCCAAAGCAAAGACCCAAACGAACACGGATTTTGTCTGTTTGTCGTCCGTTTGGGTCATTTGTCTGCCTAGGCGGACATGGGGCGGATAGAAACGGACTGTGGATGCACCCAACGCACAGCCCTTGAGCGGACAAACGCAACAGCCCAGTGAACTGAGTTGACCGTCGTGGACAGAGTTGATCGTCAGTGAAGCTCGCCGGCGGCGCGCCCACCCTGGCAAACCCGTCGAAATCAGCGAAGCTCGCTGGCTGCGGCTGCCTTTTCCCGGCGTCGAGGAGCTGCAAGGCGGCCTGTTTGCTCCGGCCTCGGTTGGGCTTGTTCTGGTCGTTGCCGAAGCATCTCAAGAATGACCTGAGGGGCTTGTGGAGGCAGTCAGGCTGGCGCTGCTGCCGCTGCTTGGAATCGGATCTGGGGAGGTCGAGTTTGCCGAGCGTGGCGGCAGGCGAGCTCCTGCTCAATGCCCTGAAGGCGTCCACGGCGACGGCGCGGTGAGAGGATGATGGGGACGACGGGGGCTGGCGGAGGCGCGAAGACCGGTGGGGGCGGCGGACCCGCGCGGGACAAGATGGATCTGGCCGGCCGGCGCGGATCCGAGCAATGGCGGACGAGGTTGGTGCGGCGGCGCAGGAGCTCGGGACGAGTGGGCGGTGGCGCGGGAGCTGAGGACAAGCGGGCGGTGGTGGTGGGAGGCTGAATCACTAGTGCGAGTCGCTGATGCGTGGGACCAAGCCGGACACGCGAGGTCACGAGCGAGGACACGAGCGAGCGACGAGAGGGTCCACGTTTGTCCGCGCTGACCCATTTGTCGTTCAAATTTGGGTCCAGTTTGGATCCGAACGGACAACAAACGGACAGCAGGCGGACGCCTTGTCCGTTTGGTTTGCCCCGTTGGGCCAATTTTTTCTGTCTGGATGACCCAAACGGACAAAATGAGTCTCTCCCTTGAAGTTGCTTTTACATGCAAATAAAGTGTATAAGGCGTGCATGATAAATTAGCGAAGTACTACCTTCGGTTTTTTGTCTGCATATAAATTTTGTGCAAAGTGAAAGTATTTCTACTTTGATCATATTTATAAAAGAAAGTATCAACATTCGCAACGTTAAATCACTATGTTAAATTCATTATGAAATGTAGTTTCATATTCCCTCCATTCCGTACGTCTATGCGTACCACGTTAGTATGTCGTACTAGTTAGCTGGATAGCAGACTCCAGCAACCAGCATAATGCATGCCCTGTCGATGGAGATATGAGCACATTGACAACCAAGCTAGCGAGCAACTGCGTGTACCAAATAATTAATCAAGGTACGTACGTGGGTCCAGTTTGATGGATGTACGTTTGTGCTCGTACATACAGTGTGATGGTGAGGTACAACGAGCCTTTCAGGTTAGCAGCTTGCTTGATGCCCTAGCCAGCTAGCTTAATTTGTGTGGCTGCCTTGGCTTTGTGCGGTCAATGTTAAGGACAAGCAGCTAGCATCCGATCACGTGGGTGAGCTACGCTAATCTGCGACGCACTCTGCAATGACACTCCCATTGGCATGCATTACTCTGCATTGTAAGATCCAAATCGAGCTAAGCCATCGCCTTCCAATACGTACTACTTTTATCGCCTCCTAATCTGTCGACGGGTACGTGGATCACCGGCGGCCATGCATGTGATTCTCCGAACTAAGGCCAACTCCATCACGATCTTAAACGGACGTCTGTTTTATGTGAATTCTGTTCATTTAAATAGGACAATAAGGTCATGTCCGGAGTGTTTTTGGGATGCGGTGGCCGTACGCCCAATGTCCGGACGCATCCCGGCCGCATCCTGTCCGCGTATTTTTTTCTTTACAAGCTCTTAATTTTTTTTCATCTTTTATTTTTTGAACATGCAAATACATCATCAAAATTTGACTAGAAAAATAAGACTAAATAAAAAAAGAACCACAAGAATACATTTTAGAAGATATCCAACTTCCATAACTGCTCTTGTAAGTCTGATTAGTGCCTTCTTGATGCATTCATTGTTAATCCGCGGAGGAGGCTCGATCTTGCGTGCTTCTTTCTTCTTCGAGTCTAAAGAAGTAGAGGTTGCTTCCTCACAACTAGTCTCGTGCCTCTAATATAGCAACAAGTGCACTTGTCTCATATATAGCCTCTATGCTACCTAAAAGTGCACGAACATCTACTAAATTGCGCTCTATCAATATATCGATGTACTCTTCTTCCCAATACCAAAACTTGCATCCATGCTACACAATAAAATTTGAAGTTAGCACAACTAGTCAAATCTAGAGCACAAACCGATGCTCAAAAGAGCACATACCCATCGTTTAAGCACTTCATGAACACCTATCCGGGATGTTCCGGCGTTGTAGACACGCAGCGCACGACCTTCTTTGGATAGTGGTCGCACTTAATGAGTGGCAACGATGCGTCGATGAGCTTTTGGACTAACACCGAGCCCGGCGACCGCCATTCGGGTATCTATCGGCGGACCACCGACGGTGTAGATCTGAGCGGCTAGAGGACGAGCCACTGCCTGCATGGCGCGGCCTCCCACAACCGAGAAAAAGGCGTCCCCGTGCCACCGACGGGTGGGCTAGGGGAGGACATGCGCAGACGGCCCGCGCGTTCGCGTGCTGTCCGTTTTATCCTAAAAGCGACGCAAACATGAACCGATGATGGGTCGAAAGTGAACAGAAAACGGACAAAAATATGTTCGCGCCCGCACACTGGGCCATCTGATTCATCCGTTTTACCTCAAACGAATGCGCACAGACAGGAAGAGGTCGCGCGATGGAGTTGGCCTAACGTCGCCGCACCGCCACCCCACTATACGTGAGGTGACATGCATGCATGCTTTGGTTCGGACATGGACATGCACGCGCGTGAAGCTCACGTGGGCGCTCGTACGGTGTCTCTGTCGTTCTCCGGAGGTACCACACGGATGGACATCAGAAGCAGTCTCTTGATCGTGCAGACGGCAGACAAATATATGGACGACCATGGTGACACGTACCTACGCTACGTTACGTCCGTCTCATCTATTCAAAATTCTATTTGTGCTGATACTGATAGGTGACAACCCAGGGGCCAGCTACACGTACATTCAAATCAAGGAGGTCTCCATCTCCAATCAACGGTCGGCCAGAAGGAGCCAGGCTAGGAATCAAGGGCATCTGTAACACGGATCATCAAACGGACTGGTTTAAATGTCACGACTGCGATCCAATGCTATGCCTCAAAACATCCACTATATGTTGGGCTTCCTCTCTTTTTCACCAAGTCAAATTTTCGACGATACATTTAGTAACTGCAACCAAAAGCACCAGATGTCCCAAATGCAACAAGTTTAAGAATCCACATCCATCTCATCAAATAACAAAAGGACCGGACGTCCGAACGAATCAATCTTTCAGCCCCTTCTTTTCTGGATACGTGCCAAGATGACGCCGCATCGGGCATCGGGCCTCCAAATCATCGGCCTTGGGGTAAAAGACATTTTGATCTTCACACGTTCTCTTTGCCGCAAGCTTCATCTCCCTCTTTTGTACTTCCATTCACGTTGAATCGCTCTGCCTTCTTTTTTGTCCTTGAGCTTGGCACATGTCTCCTCCTCCTTTGTCATCATGTTGTCCAACTTGTCCGTCATCTTTGTCGCCACCCCCTTTTAGTGCCCCCCTTTGGTGTTGGCCAGATTGATGGAATTGGCAATTCACTCAACATTTTGCCTACAAAACCATTTCAAAAGCCATCCATTAGCGGTAACCCTTAAATAATAGAGATAGAGAGGGGTGGTGGGGGGTTTGGTGGGGGGTGGGGGGGGGGGGGGGGGTAGTTGTATCTTAGTGGAAATACGGCTCTTGGCTTGTTCTCTCTCCAATGTGATTGCTCTTTCTATATCCTTCTCTTTTCTCTCTCCACAATGAGGCCACATGTTGAGATGCAAGGATGTTCACGAAATAAATTGAATGCAACATCACTTAGAGCATATCCAAAATATCTCAATTAGTGAATTTGAACAAATCGGACGATTGTCATGTAAACACGACAGATTTCTATTAAATTCGAACATAGTTTACATAAAATGGACGATATTTTGTCCGTTCAACAAAAAACGTAAAAAAAACTAAACTATACCACGTTAAAGTCAATGCATTGGAAGTGCCTTTCACAGGCACCACCACATGTTGAAAATCAAAAAATTTAGACGAAAGGACAACTGGCCACAAAAGGTGCAAATATATCTCGGGCCACATGGTATTTTTTTTCTAAAAAAATATTTAATGCTCAGAAAAATTTGAAAGCATGTTTGCACGTACATTATTTTAAAACGGTTGAAACACAGATACCTATATACACGTACACACAGTCATCCCTATGAACACATGCATACACACCCTAGCCTTATGAGCACCTCCGAGATACTGAGTCGGTGCAATATCTTGAGATTGACGAAGTCACCACATACGCCTTTTTTGTGTAAGCTATAAATTAACGGATTATGTATTAATTCCTGAAAAAACAGATTATTTAATAAAAATACTTCATATATGTAGATTTATAGATGCAAAGGTATTTGATTTTCTTAGCACTTATAAAAAAAATCATTTCTAGGTATTTTTTGGCTGAAAATACACACAGGCTAGATAGTTGTCATGATAGTTGACTATGCATACAGAAATTGTAAGAGGCACCTAAATTGTTTATGCCGCACGCCCCTCTTGATCTGGTGGTATATACTTAGTATGGTGATCTACTGAGAAAAGAGCCATATGTATCTAATGACTGTTCATACTGAGATTTGTCGCGGCCACGTCTGCGGTCCAGTGACCTTGATGTAATTAATGTTATGATTGGGGTACTTTGTATTTTTGGTGAATCTTTATAATAGATTCGAGTCATTTTTGAAAAAAAAGAACATAATATGTAACAATATGGAAAGTATTATTTTGTGTCAGACTAGCTCGTGAAGCTGTCAACTAATAGAAAAAGCAAACCTCCTTTGCTTTTTAGCTGTCAGCATAATTAGTTCATGATATTGTCAAGGAAATAGTTCTTGACATTAGCTCATGAAATTGCCACTCATTTTTTTTCGAAAAGGGGGGCTCCTCGGCCTCTGCATCAGAGTGATGCATACGGCCATCTTATTAACCAAAGGAACAAAATGTGCCAACAAGGTTCCAAAGTCTCCAACTTTAAAAAGAAAAGACAGCTCACACAGAGCCTAAAATGCTAGCGACACAAACTAGCCAAGAGAAGACGCCACAACCGGCTGGCTAAAATAGACAGGTAAACTAATTGCCTATCCTATTACGTGACCGTCATCCAAACCGGTTGAAGATATCCCGAGCTACCATCTCTCAACGGATAGATCCAGTAACCAAATGCTTCCTGGCTTCCAACGGAGTGAGTAGCGACCACGAACGGATCACTGCCGTGGCGCGGAAAATAACCTGCAAAAAATGAATACGTGATGTTCTGTTAAAAACCAAATCATTTCTGCAATTCCAGATAGTCCACAACAAAGCACAAACTCCAACCCGAATATGTCTTGCTAAGTCAGGCTCAATCCCATTAAACCATGTCCCAAATAATGCATTGACAGAATTCGGTGGAGTAATATTAAAAGCAATGTGGACCGTCCGTCAAAGGACTTTGGCCAACGGGCAATCAAGAAAGAGGTGCTTAATCGTCTCATCCCGATCACAGAAACTACACCTAGTAGGTCCTGTCCAATTACGCTTTATCAAGTTGTCTTTTGTTAAAATAACTTGTTGATGGACAAACCACATAAACACTTTTATTTTCAAAGGAACTTTGACATCCTAGACAATCTTGGAAATCGGAATGGAGTTCGAATCAATAACATCAATATACATTGATTTAACTATAAATACTCCAGACTTAGTCAGTTTCCAGCGTAATTCATCGGGTGGTCAGAAAATTGAACCTCCATGAGTCTCCTAACTAGATGGAGCCATTCGTCCCAACGATTGCCCGCTAGCGCTCGTCTAAACTGAATATTAAGGGGGACAGATTGAAATACCGTTGCAACGAACACCTCACGTCGTTGAGCAATACGATATAAAGACGGATATTGAATGGCCAAGGGTGAGTCGCCAAGCCAAGTATCCTCCCAGAAACGTGTACTAGCACCGTTTCCAATAACAAATCTCACCCTATTGAACATTGATTGTTTGACCTTCATTAGTCCTTTCCAGAAAGGTGAGTCAGTCGGCCTGAGTGTGACCTGGGACAATGTTTTAGTCTGGAGGTACTTGCTACGAAGGATCTGCGCCCACATGGCCTCAGTCCCGGACGAGAGCTTCCACAGCCACTTACTAAGAAGGCATCTGTTCTTAACTTCAAGATTCTCAACACCAAGACCCCCTTGGTCTTTCGGTCGATAGATGATATCCCATTTAGCAAGCCGGTATTTTCTTTTAAGTTCATCACCCTGCCAAAAGAAACGCGATCGATAGAAGTCCAGTCTTTTCCAAACACCAACTGGGACCTCAAAGAACGATAAGAGGAACATAGGCATACTCGCGAGCACCGAATTTATCAAGATTAACCGGCCTCCGTATGACATGAGCTTACCCTTCCAGCAACTCAGTTTCTTTTCAAATCGGTCTTCGATGCACTTCCATTCTCTGTTTGTCAGCCTACGATGGTGTATCGGAATACCTAGGTAGGAGAAGGGTAAAATCCCCAACTCGCACCCAAACAATTGCCTATAAGACTCCTGTTCGTCTTTGGCTCTACCAAAGCAGAACAACTCGCTCTTATGAAAGTTAATCTTTAACCCGGTCAATTGTTCAAATAGGCATAACACCAGCTTCATATTTCTCGCCTTGGCCAAGTCATGCTCCCTAAAGATGATTGTATCATCAGCGTACTGAAGGATGGATACACCTCCATCAACAAGATGAGGTACCAAGCCACCCACTTGACCATTCTCCTTAGCCCTTCCTATCAAAATTGCTAACATATCCACCACAATGTTAAACAGGATAGGGGACATCGCATCTCCTTGTCTTAGGCCTTTATGTGTCTGGAAATAATGACCTATGTCGTCATTCACTTTAATTCCCATACTCCCTTTTTGCGTAAATGATTCGACCTGTCGGCGCCAGGCTTCATCAAAACCTTTCATACGCAATGCCTGTTGGAGGAATGGCCATTTGACCTTATCGTTCGCTTTCTCGAAATCCACCTTAAAAATTACTCCATCTAATTTTTGGGAGTGGATTTCATGGAGCGTTTCATGAAGGACAACCACCCCTTCAAGGATGTTTCTGTCTGGCATGAAAGCAGTTTGGGATTGTTGCACCACAGAATGCGCAATCTGTGTGAGCCTATTAGTCCCGACCTCGGTGAAGATTTTGAAACTAACATTGAGGAGGCAGATCGGCCTGAACTGCTCAATTCTCACCGCATCCGTTTTCTTAGGGAGCAATGTGATAGTTCGAAAATTCAAGTGAAATAATTGAAGTTGTCCAGAGAACAGATCATGAAACATAGGTAAAAAATCTCCCTTAATAATGTGCCAGTACTTTTTATAGAACTCGACCGGGAACCCATCCGGTCCGGGGGCCTTATTGTTTTTCATTTGTGCAATAGCATCAAACACCTCCTTCTCTGAGAACGGGGCAACCAGGATATCATTATCGACAATAGACAATTGAGGCACATCCCCAGTCCTGGACTCATCGAGGGAGACACAATTATCCTCCGGATGTCCAAATAACTGCCTATAATAGTCGGTAATATATGTTTTTAGATTATCCTGTCCTAAAATAGTGCCCTCATCTTGTTCAAGTTGAAAGATTCGCTTCTTTTTGTGCTTACCATTGGCAATCAAGTGAAAGAATTGAGTATTCGCGTCCCCTTGGACCACTTTGCGGACCTTAGCTCGCAAAGCCCACTTCAACTCTTCTTCGCGGAGAAGTTCTTTCAACCTCTTCTCCGCCTCAGTTTTAATCTGGAGCTCAGCTAGCAGCAAAATCGCGGATTCGGCTTTTATGTCCAAGGTCTGTATAAGAGAAAGGAGCATATCCTTCTCAATCTTATACACCCCACTGAGGTGCTTAGCCCAACCCCGTAAGAAACCTCTCAAATGCCTAATCTTATTCTGCCAACGCTGAACCGCCATCCTACCTCCTACACCCTTAGCCCATTCCCTGGCGATCAGGTCTAAGAACCCCTCACGTTCAAACCAGGCCATCTCGAATGAGAAGGTGTTTTTGTTTCCCACGTGGTTCGGCTCCCCTGAGTCCACGAACAGGGGTGTGTGATCGGATATTCCCCGCGAGAGAGCTTGCACCGTGACAAGAGGGAATTTCTGTTCCCACTCCACGCTCGCAAGAACTCGATCAAGCTTTTCGTATGTCGGGTTTGGCAAAGCATTAGCCCAGGTAAAATTTCTACCAGAAAGCTCTATCTCCCGGAGATCCAAGCTTTCAATAATAGTATTGAACATAAACGACCACCTACCGTCAAAGTTATCATTATTTTGCTCCTCTCTCCTCCTAATTATATTGAAATCACCCCGACCAAAATTGGAAGCTGCTCGGATCCACAGATTCGAACAAGGTCCGCCAGAAACTCCGGTTTAAGCTCGGGCTGTGCGGCACCATAAACCGCCACCAAAGCCCAGTTGAAACCATCAACTTTACACCTAACTCGAAACTTTACCGCGAAGTCACCCATCACTACACTTCGGACTTCAAGCGAATCGCATCTCACACCTAGCAAGATACCACCCGATCTTCCTCGCGGAGGGAGGCAATGCCAATCAAAATCAACACCACCCGCAAGAGAGGATAGAAACTGGGGCGCAAAATTATCTCTACCGGTTTCCGATAGAGCAATAAAATCTAACCGATGTTCCAGAGAAGCCTCAGCAAGAAACCTTTTTTTAGCCAAGTCTTTCAGACCTCTGCTATTCCAAAAGATTCCTTTCATATTTCGTCATGGAATTTTTTAATAGTCTGAATCCTAGCACTCCTACGAACTGCAGAATCGGGATAAATCTTCCGTTTCCACTTACGCTTTGGTTTACTAGGCTCTGTCGCCCGGTCCTCATAACCGGGCTCTACGGAACTAATAGCGGCAAAATCTAGGGGCACATCATCGTCCTCAGACTCATCATTAGAAGGTGCTAGATCCGCACACAGATTATCGAGCACTCTAACCCCTAACGCATCAATCTCCTCATCAATCATGGGTTTAACCGCTGCAAGATTACGAATAGTCTCTAAGGCACGCTCCGCCTCCAAATCTAACATATCATTCACCGAATTGGAGATCTCACTATCAGTAACACCTAGTGTAACTCCCAATTGGTTTGCATTATTGATAATCTCCTCAGTAGTAAAATGCAATAAAGAATTAGATATGTTGACAGACATACCAGAAAAGTTCGCAGCATCGTGAAGCTTGGCCGCCCTCACAGCGCACCGCTGCTGCATATCATCAACCTCCGGAAGCTCCTGAATGCGAGCACTCATCCGCCTCCCCGTCGAGACCGGGTCCGGGATCCTGCCAAAGGCAACAACCTCCTCCCTAGTAAAGCCTCGCGGTGAGTCCCGCAACGGGTCAACCACGGCTACCGAAGGAGGTGGCTGCGGGCTCCCATGCCCCTCAGACAAATGCCCAATGGGTAAGACAGGAGATTGGATATCTGGGGCCGCCTTCCCAATCCCTCCTCTCGCCCCACCCACCGTCTCAGAGTGAAGTGCCGACGTCGTACGATGCGCGGTCCTCCTGACCGCAGACGAGGAAGGGGGGTCTAGGGTCACCTGCCCCAACCCCCCCTCCCCCCAGCACCACTGGAGGCGCGGGTGTCACCGCCACGACCGGAAGAGTAAGAGCGGAGGCCGCCTGCCTCGGGCTCCCTCTCCCAGCGCTGGCCGACCCCGACGTGCCCGGCGTCACCGGCGTCGAGATGGGGAGTGGAGAAGTCAAGGCCACCTGCCCCGACCACCCTCCCCCAAGCCCCAGCTCGAACGTAGAAGACATCACCGGAGCCTCGACAACATGTGGAGCAAGGGAAATAGAAGCGACCTCCGGCTCCACTTCCCCAACTCCAGCATCCTCAAACTCCAACAAAGGGAGCGTGTGTTCAAACGCAGCGTCAGTCTCCACCCGATCACTCCAAAGTCTAAGAGGCGCTGAGGCTGGTTCAAAGGACCCAAAACGCAACGAAGTCATAGGCACCAAAGGTGAGGGTGCTGGCTCAACCCCGGTCCCATCCCCGGGCAACTGGGCATATGGGTGAGAACCGGTAGACCCCTCGCGTGTGGAATCGGTCGGTGCCCCCTTGGCTCCTGCACCGCCGTCACCCTCGTGCATATCCACATCACTCTCATTAACCTCCTCGGCAAACAGATCAGTGTCCTCGAACTCTATGTCAAGCAGGAAAACCTCTCCCCTATATGTCCAGTGGACCACGTCGGGCACGAACTCAATATTCAGAACACTCACCAAAATCCGGGCCACTCCATGAGCACGGGTAAAAGCCATATCCACTTTCTCCGTCTTCCCAACCATGATACCCATACTGGCCACAACTCGAGTATCCTGCAAAGGCTTAGATGGAGCCCCCGAAAACCTCAACCAGACCTACGTAAGCGGCTTTCCTTTGGGCTCCACCTTCGTCCACTCGTGAAACTCCAAAATACACGTAGTACCAGGAACTCTACACAAGCCAAAGCTCAGCAGTTTCTGCAAATCATCCACAGAGGGGAAATCCACCTTAAAGACATTAGCTTCGAGACTAACCAGCTCCCACTGGAAGTCACCCGGTGCCAGCTCCTGAAGCCTCCGGACAATCTGAGCCTCACTCACCTCTCCCTGGGTTGCTTTCACAACCCCTGTGGTCAAGCTCTGTGTCTCCTCGGGAATCTCCCTCGCGACGGGGACTCAAAGAACAAAAGCTCTACACAGTATAGCCCATACATTGTCAGAGCCCGAGCCTGGTCACGCAATAACGGGCAGTCTCCCGAAGTATGTGCTGGCTTGCCACACGAGTCACACAGCTCTGCCACGCACTCCGCAATGAAATGGCCTTTCTCACCACAACGGTAACAAAGCATCATTTCCTTCTTGCGCGCCCACTTGGCCGCCCTCTCTGAATCAGACCTGTCAGACACCTCAGCCACAGTCTCAGGCACAGGAACCTCAACATTGGCCAGGGCCGTCACCACATCCATCGCCTGGTTAGTAAGATCAGTAGACTGAGCATTATTTGTCTCAACAGCTGTCGCCGCATGGTCAACAGCAGCCGGGGGCGGAGGCTGTCGACGAAACCTCCCACGGACACAGCCACCTCTCTGGCGGTGATCCGGACCGGATGCCCCCTCGACAAAGCCACTAGGAGGCCCGAGAAAAGGTCGCTCAGCCGACCCGTCACCCTGCCAGGCATAGCCTCGACCGCCACCCGTAGATGAGGAACCACGATGCTTTCCATCTCCATACGCATCAACACCATCATACCCCCACTGACCTCGAGGCTGCTCAAAGGAATCCCTAGCTGTCGAATTATGCCTCGTCTGCGATGGTCCCAAACGGTACTGAGCCGGCCTCGCGATGTAGTGCGGCGGAGGAGCGACCCGAGGCGGACCGCTAACAGGAACCGGCACCACTGGACTCGGGCCAGACCCACCGCCCCGGCCCATAGCAGCAGCTACTGGAGGCGTTGGCCCCGGCGGTTGGTGTCCAGCGGCAGCGCCTCGCCCGGCGCCGGCTACAACCACGGCCCCACCGGGGCCACCTCTTCCCGCCGGAAGCACATGCGGTCTGGCCGCCGCAGGCGCAGGCGACCGCGGCCCGAGGTTGCCACCTGCCCGCCCCGTAGCCGGAACGGCAGCGCCACGCCCGGCGGCGGCTACAGCACCTGCCGCGCCAGGCCCAATGCCGGCGGCCCCCCGTCCAGCACCACCAGGCGGCAGCGGCACAACTGCCCCGGCCCTGTCTCTGGCTGTAGCCACCTGGGGCTTCGACGCCGGCGGCCCTCCCGTCCCTCGGCCCGCCATTGCACCAAGGGGAGGGATCCGACGAGCACGGCCAGGGCCGCAAGGAGGAAACACAGGCGTCCCGTTCCGGCGAACCCTAGGAAGAAGCACGATCACGTTCGCTCGGCAATTCTCAATCTCTTCCGTGCATGCAGCGACCGCATCGATACATGTGGTGCCCGGTATAACCTGGGCCTCATACCCAGTTATCTCCGGCCCATCTAGACGCGCGTGAGAAACCGAAGCAGCCAGCCCAACTCGGCCCAGCAACTGGTTCAAACGATCGCGACGAGCCGCTCGGATCCCGACCGACGTCCGCGACGGCACAGCAGACGCCGCCGCCGGCAACGATCCGGCCCTCAACCGGCGAACTGGCCTCCTCTTCTTAACCACCGTCCACGAATCCGGATGAATCAAGTCGAAAAGCGTGAGGTTTGGAAGTTGTACCTTAGGTATAGGGCCCTTCCAAGGTCTGACCACCGTCGCCGCCATTCTCCGGTGAACGACACGTCGCACCATCTCCTTCCTCTCGTCCGGATGTAGCCCGATCCGCGCCGGATCCTCCACCGGCAAGACCGTGTCTACGGTTGTGGCCACATCATCTTCATCATAACCTGCGTCAAATAAATCGAAAATCAAATCCGATGGAGTAGGCGACGGCGGTGAACCCCCTGGATCCTCTCCGTCCCCATCGGCATCCTCGTCGTCCGAAGCCAGAAGGGCCCAGAATCGGCCGCCAACGCCTGCCCGGTCCGCCGCCGCGGGGGAACGCGCCTCGGTGGTCGCCTCCACGGTCGCCCGGGGAGTCGCCCTAGTCGCCCTCATTTCTTGTGTGCAGTTATGTCAGAAAACTGTGCTTCGATGCATCATGAAATTGCCACTCATATTTCTACCTGGCACTAGTTCTTGTGGGATAGTACACGCGGGTCTTTCATTTAGCTGTCATTTTCGACCACCGTCTTGCAGACACCGTATTTTTTAACACTTACAGGCACCTATTTACACACAAGTGAAGGCCCTATGGGCGAAGAGACGGCAGGCCATCAGCCATTCAGTCAATGTGTGTTGTGTTGCTTTGGATTTACATGCAAAGAGAGTGCATAGCGAGTGCATGATAAATCGGCTACTACTAGTTAGAGTAAGTCGAACATTGTACTGTAAGTAGGCTGTAAGAATTAAAATATTACATTAATACTGAGTTGGATAAGAGAGAAGCAAAGTGAGTTATAGATTAACAATCAGCTTTAGCACGGAAACAAAAAAATATGAGAGTGTAAGATAGGCAGACAACTTATTGAACAGAAACACATGAAGACCAGATGAGCGAACAGTGCATGATAAATCAGCTAGTATGTATCAACAATTCAACATACTGACTAGAGTATCATTTTGGATAGTCGCCCCTTCTTGAGCCAATTCGAAGGAACCAGGGTTTCATTTCTTTCCATTCAAGAATTTCAATACGTTTTCACCTTTTTTGAGACAATGAAACATAAGGACTAATTTCTTCTCTTAGGGTATCTCCAAGGCGGAGCAGCAAACCACCTGCATTCGTCCGGACCGTGCTATTTGAACCGCGGAAGCCATCCAATGCCGACATGTATTGGCCGCGGATCAGTCCGGACGCGATTTATCCCGCAAACCGACGACAAACATGTCTGTATGTGGGGGGAGGGGGGGGAGGGGGGTTGTTGGACCGATCCCACGCCCGCTTCTGACCAACCTGGCCCACCCAAACTGCTCCTCCCGCGACCGCGCGTATTTTCGCCCCACGCCAGCTACCCGCATTCATGCCGCTATAGAGCGGCCCCTCCCCATTGAAGAGCGGACGCGGCCTCTCACTAGCGTCGACATTGAAGCGGCTCGTTGGCCGAGGGAGCCGCCCGTGACACGTCTTCGGTGTTCGTGCCTTGTTCAATACCGGAGACGCGTGACTGGATGGAACGGGACCGATATCTACCATGCCCGTTCAATGCCCCGTCCATCCTATGCCGCCATTATGCAGGCTCGCGGGCCGAGAAACCCAATCTGGCGTCCCGCATAGACGCCTGGCCTCACCAAAATCCGGTATTTAAGGGCGGCCACACACAACTATCTCCATAGAACAACACATCTGATCCACATCCTCCTCCTTTCCTCCACTTCCGCCATGAACGCCAGTGGAAAAGCACCGTGGGATAGTCTGTCGCCGGAGATGAAGCACACGGTGGCCGCCCTTACCGCAGCCTGGCAGAGCCGCCGTGCCAGGCAGATCGAGGCTGGCTTGCCGGCCAGCTCACCCGAGGTTTCTGACGATGAGGACGACACCACGATGGAGACGGGCTCCAACGACTCTTCCTCAACTCCTGTGCCTCCTGTGCACACCGACTTCACCATGGAGCAGGCGCAGGCGCACTTTAACGCCGCCATGACAGACATGCAGCCTGCGCCGGTGCCTCTGTCGGTGTTATAGCAGTCGCAAGAGGAACAATGGCACAATCTTTTCCTACTGGAGAAGCACCGGCTGGCATAGGGCCAGATCTACGGCGAACAGCGAGCGAGGAGGCCGTTGCGGCCATGGCCGCGGCAATCCCCAACTTTGTCACGAAGTAGCGTGCCATCTATGATGCCGTCTGTTGGGGAACGTAGCAGAAATTTAAAATTTTCTTACGTGTCACCAAGATCAATCTAGGAGATGTTAGCAACGAGAGAGAGGGAGTACATCTTCATACCCTTGAAGATCGCTAAGCGGAAGCGTTACGAGAACGCGGTTGATGGAGTCGTACTCGCGGCGATTCAAATCGCAGAAGATCCGATCTAGCGCCGAACGGACGGCGCCTCCGCGTTCAACACACGTACAGCCCGGGGACGTCTCCTCCTTCTTGATCCAGCAAGGGGAGAGGAGAAGTTGAGGGAGAACTCCGGCAGCACGACGGCGTGGTGGTGGAGCTCGTGGTATTCCTGCAGGGCTTCGCCAAGCTCTACGGAGGAGAAGGAAGAGTTGGAGGAGGGAGGGGCTGCGCCAGGGAAGGGGTGCGGCTGCCCTCTATCTACCTCACTATATATAGGGGGAAGGGGTGTGGACGAGGCGCCCTAGGGTTCCCTAGGGGAGGGGCGGCGGCCACAGGGGAAACCCTAGATGGGTTTGGGCGCCCGCAACCCCTAGGAAACTTGCCCCCCAAGCCGGGAGGGGTGGCTGCCCTAGGGGAGGCGCCCCCACCTCTCCACCTTACGTGAGAGGGGGTGGGAGGGGCGCACAGCCCCTTAGTGGGCTGGTATGCCCCCTCCCCTTGGCCCATAAGGCCCCCCAACGCTTGCCGGGGCCTTCGAAACACCTTTCGGTCACGCTGGTCGTCACCCGGTACTCCCAGAACAATTCCGGAAACCAATACCCTTCGTCCAATATATCGATCTTCACCTCCGGACCATTCCGGAGTTCCTCGTCACGTTCGGGATTTCATCCGGGACTCTGAAAAACCTTCGGTAACCACATACTATTTCCCATAACAACTCTAGCGTCACCAAACCTTAAGTGTGTAGACCCTACGGGTTCGGGAACCATGCAGACATGATCGAGACAACCTCCGGCCAATAACCAATAGCAGGATCTGGATACCCATATTGGCTCCCACATGTTCCACGATGATCTCATCGGATGAACCACGATGTCGGGGATTCAATCAATCCCATATACAATTCCCTTTGTCTGTCGGTATGTTACTTGCCCGAGATTCGATTGTCGGTATCCCCATACCTCGTTCAATCTCTTTACCGGCAAGTCACTTTACTCGTATCGTAATGCATGATCCCTTGACCAAACACTTGGTCACATTGAGCTCATTATGATGATGCATTACCGAGTGGGCCCAGAGATACCACTCCGTCATACAGAGTGACAAATCCTAGTCTCGATTCGTGCCAACCCAACAGACACTTTCAGAGATACCTGTAGTGCACCTTTATAGCCACCCAGTTACATTGTGACGTTTGGTACACCCAAAGCATTCCTACGTTATTCGGGAGTTGCACAATCTCATGGTTTAAGGAAATGATACTTGACATTAGAAAAGCTCTTAGCGAACGAACTACACGATCTTGTGCTATGCTTAGGATTGGGTCTTGTCCATCACATCATTCTCCTAATGATGTGATCCCGTTATCAATGACATCCAATGTCCATGGTCAGGAAACCATAACCATCTATTGATCAACGAGCTAGTCAACTAGAGGCTTACTAGGGACATGTTGTGGTCTATGTATTCACACATGTATTACGGTTTCTAGTTAATGCAATTATAGCATGAACAATAGACAATTATCATGAACAAGGAAATACAATAATAACCATTTTATTATTGCCTCTAGGGCATATTTCCAATAGTCTCCCACTTGCACTAGAGTCAATAATCTAGTTCACATAACTATGTGATTGTAATGAAGCCAACACCCATGTGGTTTGTTCATATCTCGCTTGTGAGAGAGGTTTATTAGTCAATGGGTCTGAACCTTTCAGATCCATGTGTGCTTTACAAATCTCTATGTCTTCTTGTAGATGCAGCTACCACGCGCTACTTGGAGCTATTCCAAACAACTGCTCTACTACACGAATCCGGTTTACCACTCAGAGTCATCCGGATTAGTGTCAAAGTTTGCATCAACGTAACCCTTTACGACGAACTCTTTTACCACCTCCATAATCGAGAAAATTCCTTAGTCCACTAGTTACTACGGATAACTTCGACCGCTGTCATGTGATCCATTCCTGGATCACTCTTGTACCCCTTGACTGACTCATGGCAATGCACACTTCAGGTGCGGTACACAGCATAGCATGACTGGAGACGCGTGACTGGACGGAACGGGACCGATATCTACCATGCCCGTTCAATGCCCCGTCCATCCTATGCCGCCATTATGCAGGCTCGCGGGCCGAGAAACCCAATCTGGCGTCCCGCATTGACGCCTGGCCTCACCGAAATCCGGTATTTAAGGGCGGCCACACACAGCTACCTCCATAGAACAACACATCTGATCCACATCCTCCACCTTTCCTCCACTTCCGCCATGACCGCCAGTGGAAAAGCACCGTGGGATAGTCTGTCGCTGGAGATGAAGCACACGGTGGCCGCCCTTACCGCAGCCTGGCAGAGCCGCCGTGCCAGGCAGATCGAGGCTGGCTTGCCGGCCAGCTCACCCGAGGTTTCCAACGATGAGGACGACACCATGATGGAGACGGGCTCCGACGACTCTGCCTCGGCTCCCGTGCCTCCTGTGCACACCGACTTCACCACGGAGCAGGCGCAGGCGCACTTTAACGCCGCCATGGCAGACATGCAGCCTGCACCGGTGCCTCTGTCGGTGTTATAGCAGTCGCAGGAGGAACAATGGCACAATCTTTTCCTACTGGAGAAGCACCGGCTGGCATAGGGCCAGATCTACGGCGAACCGCGAGCGAGGAGGCCGTTGCGGCCATGGCCGCGGCAATCCCCAACTTTGTCACGAAGCAGCGTGCCATCTATGATGCCGTCCACGCTCAAGGCGCCGCTCAGCGGTAAGCAGCCACCGCGGAGGCGCAGCTACATGCGATTGCGAAGGAGAACAACGCCAACTGCGCCTCCTATGTGCCGCCAATGAACCATTAGCCGACTCGGTTGGACGAAGACAGCGCCGACGCCACCATTTCCATCGTGGACCCACGTTCACCTGCGACGGACAGGCCGCGGACACCTCCGAGTATGAGTAGGCCATGGGAGATGGTGGTGCCTTGTGTCCCATGTGGGCCGGTCCGTCTCCCGTGTTCTACTCTTCCACACGGAGATCACACCTTCACTTCATCGGTCTTATCGCCGGTGCTCATGGAGACGGCGGATGGAGGGCAACACGGGCTTGGAGGCCGGCCGCCGCCGCTGTAGGATAGGTTTAGGAGTGGGTCTTATTTTGTTCTAGATGTTCGAAATGTAATGAAATCAGTCGTGTTTGTATGAAATCCGGCCGTGTTTGCATGAATATCATTCGGTTTGTTGAAAAAGAGTTTGAAATGTAAGCGACTAGTGTTGGATGTCATCCTTCCGCATCCATGTCCGTGGACCGGTCACCTCCTGTCCGTGGACAGATGCAGAGAAAATTTACAGGTTGGCGTTGAAGATGCCCTTAGGAACCGTAGAATGGAAAGCGGCTTCTAAACAGCTCGACAGAAGGGAAGGGGCTAGAGCTGCAGGATAGTACTATGTAAGGTGGTACGTACTTTAAGTTAGCAATAATTATCAACATCCATGGTGTGTACTAGTATTTGTTGGAGTATCAAAGTAAAAGAGACAAAGGAGAGACACAAATGATTCTTTTAGATCCATTGCAATGTGGGAGACCCACTTATATACATGCTGAAGGGGTGCATTAGAGAGACATCTCTTCCTCAACAGACACCTCCTGGGTGGCATCCCTCCCATACAATTGATCACATGTTTTATTTCTCACCACTCCCCCTTGATCAATTCATCATATGTATATTGCAAACTGAAAACTCCTCCAAAAATCCTATGGGAAAAATTGAGGAGAAACCTTATAACAACATGCCATCGGAAACTCCTTTAAAACCCACTGGAAAATATATAAGGAGAAACCAATATGACATATATCCGCACTTGAATTTATATTGTCTCGTTAAAAACCTTATATGAGAAACCATCATGGGAAAATCATAAAGAAAAAAAGAGTACAATATGAGTGATTTGAGGATCACTAACAGGCTATAACTTGGTATTTTACCCCCCCCCCCCCCCCCGAACTTTGCAAACCTCAAGATATCTCATACCAATTCCACGAACCTGCTTCTGGAATATAAACATTGATAGGGATATTGTGAATATCACATTAATCTGTTTGCATATTATCCTCTTACATTTCTGTAATTCACAAGGATAAATATAACCCATAAGCAATACAAGTGACATTATCTTGATAGATAATGATAATCTCCACATGATTTCACATGTGCAATCATTCTATGAAGTCATCCACATTTTCTGATGCTTCAAATAAAATAGAATGATCACTGGAAGGACTCGTTTAGAGTCTATTCTGAATACTTCCTTCAAAATACTCTTCCAGCAAACCAAGTCTTTGATATGGCATTGTGGGATCAGATAATTAGCCACTATCAATATATCAAACCATGATCCCATCTTGATTTTCCGGATGAAATTGATCAAGACCCTTTGTGCCCTAGATATATCAGAGGATATTCCTTACACAAACCTTATACCTTTCGGGAATTGCACTCTTAATAAATTGCCAAAAACTATAGTGTCAGGCCTGACATATTTTGCAAGATATATGAGTGCTTCGATGGTATTTACATATGGCAATTCATGCTCCACTATCACTTCACCATCTCCCCTATGTCTCAAGGATTTGTATCCCATATTAGGTATAATATGACCTTATGTGCCTTTGATATAATATATCCATATTGAACTTCTCCAATACTTTTGGATATACGAAGACTGGTATCTTAGGGGATATGCTTAAGTCATAAACTTAGCATAATTTGGTTTAACCCAAATATCCGTCTTAACATGATTGTCTGTATTTCATGTCTTATATAGACTTTGATGATAAGATCATCGACACCAGAAATTAGGTGATGTAAAATCCAATCCAGGATTTCTTCATGAATACACGTCAACAATCATTAGTATGAGAGTAATCCTTGTCAAGGAATAACTCACTTAGTTGGTTGCACCACACAATTCTCCGACTACTACGAGTAATAGAATGACTTCAGAAGTTTCACACATGCATGTGTGATTTACCTTTGGATTCTCAAAGTAAAAAAGACAAAGAAGATACACAAATGATTCTCTTAGATCCATTGCAATGTGGGAGACTCACTTACATACATGCTGAAGGGGTGCATTACGGAGACAACTCAGCCCCAACAGACACCTCCTCAAAAGCATCCCTTTCATATAATTGATCACATGTTTTATTTCTCGTCATTATTATTAGGTTGGGATCCCGAATGATTAAGCATGCATCACGCTGCACCGCTGCACTGTCTCGTCGTGGAAACAGTGCTGCGACATGCATGCCTGACAAAATGCAGGCGCATGGTAGCTACAGTAGGTTATTATTAGTTGGTTAGTTGGTCGATATATGGATCCATCTGTACATGTGTACGACGATAATTTGTCGTACTAGCTACCTCGTCTCGACCCGGCTGAGAGCCTGGCCAAGCTACCTAGCCACTGCATGCACCACATTAGTATAGATCAACCCAGACATGTTTGGCTCAAAAAAAAAAAATCAAGACATGTTATTTTCGTGAGTGTGAAACCAAGGTATATGTACGCTACCGTAGGTACAGTTTGATGGTGGATGTTTGTGCACAGTGTGATGCTAAGGTAAGGGTACGTATAGGATTATTAGGTCCTTTAGTCTTTGGATCTGATCGATTTCGGGCAACATGGCCGAGCTAGCCATAATTAGCTTTGTCCGGCCAAATTAAAGTAGAGGACAAGCAGCTAGCCGGCGATCAAGTCGCCCCCGATCACGTGGGAGAGCCAGCTAAATCAAAAATCCAAATCTAGCTAAGTATAAGCCATCGCCATCCGTGCATATATACCTGCATCCCCGGCACTGCACTGCACTGCTTGCTACTAGTTGCTACGTACGTGGATCAGCGGCGGCCATGTAACAAGTCTCCGAGTAACGCCACCGGCACCCGCCAGTACGTGAGGTGACATGCATGCGTCGTACGGGAATGTACATACATAGCATCAACGTGAAGCTCACGTGGGCACTCGTACCGGGATCCATCACATTTGTCTCATTTCCTCGCAGGTACCGCACGGACGGACATCAGCGCCAGTGTCCCAGCTTGATTTTAGTGTCGTGTCCCCTGAGTGCGCAGGCGGATGCGTATGGATGGATGGACGACCATGGAGGCACGTATACGCAAGGTGGCTTTACGTCCGTCTCATCCATTCAAAATTTTGTTTGTGTTGACAGGTGACAACTCAGCTGATGGCCGCGAACCAACCTGTGGTTGGATGGTTAGAGAGACTGTTGTTAGCCTAGATAATCTTATTGCATGCAGCATATTTAGCTCTTTTTTTGTTTTGTAATAATCGCATGCATGGGCATGCAGGTAGTGGAGAGCTGCGCCTCTCCGTAGTTTGTTATCCTCCTGGTCGTGGCCTCTGACTGATCCCGTCGCTGGATAGAGCGACAGAAGCGGATCACAGCAGCCAGCCCAGGAGGTAGTTAGACCAGCCTTTGTAATTTGCTTAAGACGTGGAATACAGAACAGAAAAGCTGCGCAAGTGTGGCAGCGAAAAAGACCTTGTGTGTTCTTCCTCTCCAGCGACCCCTCTCTCTCTGATTTGATCGGTCGACAACAACATTTGGCATCAGAGCTGTGGTGTTCGATCCCTGCTCCGGTGGCCGGCGGTGTTTGATCCGTGGCGGCGCACATGTCGGGCGACGAGTCGGACGGGAAGAACAAGGGCGGCGCTGGATCACCGACGCAGACGCCTTCGTCCAAGGCGCCGGTTGCGCGCCTCACTGGCAGCGGCAGCGGCGAATTCCGTGTGGTGGACCGCGTCGTGCGCGAGGAATCCGGGGCATCGATGATGCTCACCCGCACCAATTACCAGGAGTGGGCGCTTGTCATGCAGGTCAAGCTGCAAGTCGCTCGTGTCTGGAACGCGGTGATCGAAGATGGCGCCGACGAGAACGACGACCGGCGCGCACTGCAGCTTATTCTCACCGGCGTCCCGCCGGAGCTGCTGCGTGTGTTGGCCGCGAAGGATACGACGAAGATGGCATGGGAGACCATCAAGACAATGAGGATGGGCAGCGCACGCGCACGCGAAGCCAAGGCGCAGGTGCGCCGGTGAGAGTTCGAGGAACTCCGTTTCAAAGACGGGGAGTCCATCGAGGATTTCGGGCTGTGTCTCTCCGCCCTCGTCGCTGATCTCGAGCTCTACGGCGACCCCGTCACCGAGCACAAATCCGTCCAGAAATTCCTTCGGGTGGTCCCTCGCCGCTACCGCTCGATGGCGATGGCGATCGAGTCCCTTCTCGATCTGAAGGCCATGACCATTGAGGAGCTTGTTGGCCGCTTCTCTGCGTGCGAGGATCATTATGATCTCGACGACGGTGTGCAGAACTCCGGGCGTCTCTTGCTCACACACGAGGAGTGGCTCGCCCGCGAGAAGACGGGTGGTGGTGGTGGCTCGTCATCAGGAGGCGGCGGCAGCACCGGCAAGGGCAGACCACCTGCCAAGGCCAAGCCACGAGGCGGAGGCAAGGGTGTGCCGGGTAGCGCGGGCACGGGCGGCTCCGGCAGCAAGAAAAAGAAGGGAAAATGTCATCATTGCGGCATCCCAGGGCACTAGAAGAAAGATTGTCGTACATGGCTCCGCGAGCAGGAGCAGAAAGGCAAGCCGGAGCAAGCGAACCTGGCGCAAGCCGACGCCGAGCATGATCACAGCCTTTACATGGCCGCGGTCACCACCGTCGACAACTCTCAGCTCGTCGCGCCCCAGCAGGTGCACCTCAACGAGGAAAAGGTTCTTCCTGTGCCGTCCCCGGACGGCGTGTGGTTCTTCGACACCAGGGCCAGTAGTCATATGACGGGCGACCGGGGCGTGTTCTCGGCGCTGGATGAAACCGTGCGTGGCACGGTGAGGTTCGGTGACGGATCTGTGGTGGCGATACAAGGGCGCGGTTCTGTGGTTTTCCGTTGCCAGAGCGGAGGCCAGCGCGCGCTCACGGGGGTTTTCTTCATCCCTAGCCTGCGGACAAACATTGTCTCCGTGGGGCAACTGGATGAGGCAGGCTGCATCGTCAACATTGCAAGCGGCGTCATGGCCGACTGGATCCGGCGCGGCGCGTCCTGGCGCGCATCAAGCGCTCCGGCAACCGCCTGTACACCGGTGTGCTCACCATTGACACTCCGGCATGTCTGATGGCGCAAGGCGACGACGCTACCTGGAGGTCGCACGCCCGCATGGGGCATCTCCACTTTCGCGCGCTCCGGGCCATGACCACGAAGTAGCTTGTGCGAGGCATGCCAGAGATTGATCGGGTAGCTGAGTACTGTAACGGATGCGCCCTGGGAAAGCAACACTGAGCACCCTTCCCGCAGGCCACAGCGTACCGAGCTGAGCACGGTCTAGAGCTCGTGCACACGGACTTGTGCGGGCCGATCACTCCAACAACACCGGGAGGTAACAAGTACTTTCTGCTTGTGGTAGATGATTACAGCCGCTACATGTGGTTAGAACTTCTAAGATCCAAGGATGAGGCATACTCCCCCTTCAAGAAAATCAGAGTGATGGCCGAGGCCGACGGCAACTGCAGGCTGCGCACATTCAAGTCAGATCACCGCGGCGAGTTCAACTCAATAGAGTTCAAGGAGTACTGCGAGCAGAGCGGCATCAAGCACTTCACCACCGCGCCGTACACGCCACAACAGAACGGCGTTGTCGAACGCCGCAATCAGAGGGTGGTGGAGATGGCCCGGTGCATGATGAAGAGCATGGACATGCCGGCGTTCTTCTGGGTAGAAGCAGTGAGAACGGCTGTGTATGCTAAACCACGCGCCAACTAGAAGCTTGGAGGGTGTCACGCCCTATGAGGCGTGGCACGGCCGTAAACCTAATGTGCAGCACCTGCGCATGTTTGGGTGCACGGTTCACGTGAAGCGCGTCGGCACCGGCATCACCAAGCTCAGCGATCGATCGACACCAATGGTGTTCGTCGGTTATGAGGAAGACTCTAAGGCGTATCGTGCATATGATCCAGCCAACCAAGAAGGTCCAGGTAACACGCGATGTCATTTTTGAGGAGAACGGGCCATGGGCGTGGAACACTCAGAGCACGAGCGCGGTCACCACCGCGCCGGCGACTTTCACCGTGGTCTACACCATGGAGAACGGAGTCCAGGAGGTCGATAGCGGGTCGGCAACCTTGCCGGTCACTCCTCGGGGAGCGGCGACACCCTCTACACCAACCTTGGGGACGCCGCAATCGACTACAGTCGCCACGCCAGTGGTGAGCGCGTCGGACTCGTTGCAGCCTGAGCCGGCGACGCCCACGGACTCGTCAGGCGGCGAGAGCACGCCTCCGTCACACGACTCGCGCCACAATGTACCTACGGGGCAGCCAGTTCGTTATCGTAGTTTTACGAGCGTACTGGAGGAGACTGAAGATGAAGCGGTGCACGAGCAGTTCGAGCGCTGTTTGCTCGTGCGCTGTCTGTTCAGCGCCGAGGAGCCGCGCGACGTGGACGAGGCGCTCGCCAGTAAACCATGGAAGAACGCCATGGACGTTGAGATGGAGTCCATCGTCGACAACGGGACATGGGAACTTGCTCAGCTCCCGGATGGGCACAAGGCGATTGGGCTGAAGTGGGTGTATCGTGTCAAACGCGATCCGGCTGGCAACGTGGTCAAGCACAAGGCTCGTCTCGTCGCCAAGGGATATGTTCAGCGTCAGGGGGTGGATTTTGAGGAAGTGTTCGCTCCCGTAGCCCGCATGGAGACGGTGCGGCTGTTGCTAGCTCTTGCTGCACACTCGGGATGGGAAGTCCATCACATGGACGTAAAATCAGCTTTTCTGAACGGAGATCTCACGAGGAGGTATATGTTGCTCAGCCGCCGGGGTACGTGGTCGCCGGCAAGGAGGAAAGTGTGCTGCGCCTTCGCAAAGCGTTGTATGGGCTGCATCAGGCACCACGAGCATGGTATGCGAAGCTAGATGAGACGCTCTCCTCACTTGGCTTCACCAGGAGTGGTCTTGAGCATGCAGTGTACAGACGAGGCAACTCAAAATCATTTCTGCTGGTGGGAGTCTATGTGGATGACTTGATCATCACAGGAACAAATGCAGCAGATATTATCTCCTTCAAGGACCTGATGAAGCAACTCTTTAAGATGAGTGATCTTGGGCAGCTGAGTTACTATCTGGGCATAGAGGTTAAGCAAAGCAGCAACGGAATCATTCTGAGTCAAAAGAGTTATGCAAGCAAGATCCTGGAAATTGCAGACATGAGCAATTGCAACAGCTATCACACGCCGATGGACTGTCGCCTCAAACTGAAGAAAGAAGACGAAGGGGATCTCTTTGACGCCACACTGTATCGCAGGGTAATTGGGAGCCTGCGCTACCTGGTAAACACGAGGCCAGATATAGCACACTCAGTGGGGATTGTGAGCAGATTTATGGAAAAGCCAAGCATACACCACTGGGCAGCAGTTAAGCAAATTCTGCGGTACATCAAGGGTACAATGCACTACGGTTGCAACTACAAGAGATGCCATGGAACTGCTGAACTACTGGGATTCAGTGACAGCGACCATGCTGGAGACGCTGGCGATCGGAAAAGCACTTCTGGACACGTCTTCTTCCTTGGAAAGAACCTGGTGACTTGGAGCTCTCAGAAGCAAAGGATCATTGCTCTCTCCTCCTGTGAAGCAGAATATGTTGCAATCGCAGCTGCTACCTATCAGGGACATTGGCTGAGCCGGCTGCTAGAGGATATCACAGTAACCTCGCCGGCACACTTCAAGCTCCTGGTCGATAACAAGTCTGCCATAGCCTTGAGCAAGAACCCAGTTCACCATGATCGAAGCAAGCACATAGACGTCAAGTTTCACTTCGTGCGAGATTGCATGGAGAAGAAGCAGTTGGAGATAGATCATGTGGGAACTCAAGACCAGCTCGCCGATGCAATGACCAAGGCGCTCGGGCGTGTTCGCTTCATCGAGATGCGTTAGAGATTGGGTGTGATCGGAGTGGAGCAGTGAGATTAAGGGGGTGAAATGTTAGCCTAGATAATCTCATTGCATGCAACATATTTAGCTCTTTTTCTGTTTTGTAATAATCGCATGCATGGGCATGCAGGTAGTGGAGAGCTGCGCCTCTCCGTAGTTTGTTATCCTCCTGGTCGTGGCCTCTGACTGATCCCGTCGCTGGATAGAGCGACATAAGCGGATCACAGCAGCCAGGCCAGGAGGTAGTTAAACCAGTCTTTGTAATTTGCTTAAGACATGGAATACAGAACAGAAAAGTTGCGCAAGTGTGGCAGCGAAAAAGACCTTGTGTGTTCTTCCTCTCCAGCAACCTCTCTCTCTCTCTGATCTGATCGGTCAACAACAACAACTGTGGTATCCCCGCCCACCAGGATTTAAATCGTGTTCAAAAAGAAAAACTCAGCCGATGGCCGCGCGCACGCAAATCCATACCGAGAGGCCAGGTCTCCAATCTCCGGTTAAGCAGATGAACGGTAATATAAAAAAACATTAATGTTTTTTTAAATATGAATATTTTTTGGGACAAACTTTGACAGATGTTCTAAGTGTTTGCAAAGTTTTGCCGTGGAATCACATTTGTGGATGACGTGCCAAAAAAAAAACAAAATTGATGCTCCAAAAATGCTACTTCTGAAAGCATTTTGGAGCATTGATTTTGTTTTTTACTTTGCCATAACTTTCACGGATGTGATTTCATCATGAAACTTCACAAGCACATATAGCATTTGTCAAAATTTGGCACAGAGAAAAATAGAATTTTTTGAACTTTTTTTCCATGCTTTTCGTTGTTACTGTTCATCACGAGTTCATTTGAGCTCGCGAACAGAAGGGGGCATCCACACCAGAGGAGAACAGTGGATTGCTAACTATGTCAGCCTGGCAGTGTTGCATCCATGATACGTATAATATAGGAAGATGTAACAAGTCTTTTGGGTGTCTTTTCTTCAAAAAAAAAGTATAGTATAGTTTAAACTTTTTTTGTTTTGGTATTTTCAGTAACAGGTAGGTTATGGGCTGTTACCGGTTCTTCCGTTCCCTCCCAGGAAACAATCTTATTGTCTAAAAGAAAATTGAACAAATTCTTGGTGGGTTTTTTCTATAGACTAGATCAAATTTAGTAAAATTTCATTTGAAAGAATCCTAAATTTTAATTATTTTGGAACAGATGGAGTAACTGCCACCTTAGTTCAAGCTGGCAAACATCAGGAGTAACATTTCCATGATAAAAAAAAGAGTGACCTTTGATATGACAAACTTGTGTGTCTCCTGCAAGTCTAATTGTTTGTTAGAAGGTGACGTTATATGCAGTGTGACGTGGGTGTTAGGGATGGTTATAATAACACTTCTTGATTAATACTAGCAAACATTTCTGCGCGTTACAAGGGGAGAATAAATATTTTTTATGCAAGCCACTATTGTCATTTCGATTCAATTTTGGTTCCGACTTGTAATATTACGGACTTGCACCTACGGCCGGACTCAGATAACAACTAGTCGGTGTCGTTCGACACTAAGGAGGCTGCATCTATAAATTAAGTCTTTTTAGGAAAGTCTATATGTGTCATTGTCACATGCAGCGGATAAAACATAAATTAAGATCATCTGTATCGATTCCAATATTAACGTTCATGACTATCACAAAAATTGTTTGTATATTTTCAAAATAAATATGCATGTACTTCCAATGTTCATGAATTTTATAAGTGTATGTATATGCTATAATTTTTTTGTGTATTCACTATAAAAAAAGAATTGTGTACTTCGTTGGTAAGTATGCGTGTGGATTTCACCAAAAAATACGTACGTAGGGTCTTCGTTCATGGGACATGTACAAAGAGAGAAGCTGGTGGAAGTACACAATGTCTACTGATTGTAATTGATTCATTGTAATCATTTTACTCACTCGCTCATTGCCAAGCAGCAAAGAGCAATGCGTGCGACATATTCATTTGCAATACAAGTCAACGCTGGTACGAAATAATAGCGGATCATGCGCCATTGATTTAGGTTGCATCCTAAATAGCATTTGTTTTAATAGTTAAGAGATAAAAATAACACCATATTCAGATTCTACCAATTTTCCTAATCAAATTTCATATATGATATGTTGAAATTAGAGTTAGGGTTTAAGAGATATGATTATTTTGAAAAATATTAATGGTTTTATGTAAAAATTCAGAAAAAGATTCACCATGACTTAAAATTGGATTATCTTGACTTGAAGATGGACTGCGGGTTCACTACAATAAACAATGGTTTTTTTTTTGCAAGAATGTGCAACGTCAATCTGAACTTTATTATTACGTAAAGATAAGATGGGTTTAGAAAAATACACATGAAAAATAACCTTTGTGGGTTGTGAAAAGAACGGAAAAAAGAACTTCCTCCTGAGACTGAATCATTTGTGATAGCACGGGGCACTTTAGCTGTCATTTTTTATGGCCGTCGTGCAGGCAGCTAATTAGATACATCTCGTGAATGCCATATGGGCGAAGAGACGGCAGGCCACCAGTCATTCACTCAAGGTCTCTTATCTTGTGCTGGGTCTAGATGCAAACAGAGTGGATAGCGGGTGCGTGACAAATCAGTTACTATTGCCCACACTGGTTACGGATATGATTCCTAGCTGGCTAACACTTTTCTCTGTTGGAGTAATTCTACGGTCGGCACCTTTTTTCACCAGTCATTTTCGATCGATGCCTACAGCCAGCCTAGTGCATATCGTGTCATGTGCAGGAACCTAATTAGACACACGTGAAGACCATATGGGCGAACGCGACGGCCATTAGTCAAATCAAAGGTATGTTGTGTTGGGTTTACATGCAAAGACAGAGGATAGCGCCCGTAAAAAAAAGACAGTGGATAGCGAGTGAACCTGATAGAGAGTTGAGATGACATGTGCACCGTGCGACCGGACCATCGATCAAATGACATGAGGCAGCGGTACTGGATCTACTGTTCGGTTTTCCTACTTCAAATGCGACGAATAATAGATAAATTCAATCATATATCACTAGTAAAAAAAGGCCCTAATGTGAAGCACATTAGTCCCGATTTGTAACTGAACCGGCACTAATGTGACTATTCAACGGCGGAGCCAGAAATCATGCACAAGGGGGGCTGAACATTGAGCAAACTCTAAAGTTCAACAAGATGTATGGAATTTATTTATTTTTGTAAAAAATATATTTGAATGCGCCGTGCGTATAGCGAAATATGCATTATTGTTACTGAGAAAGTGTTCGTAACATAAATACATCACATAGATAGCATGGAAGCAAAATATGCAATTAGATGATGATGTACTAACAATCATCAATTTAACTGCATATACATTTCTTTCTATTTAATCCACCAATAACTGATTTTTGTAGGATTTAAGTTGAATAAAATGCCAGAGTTAACTTTTAAAATTATTTTCAAAACAAACTAACCAATAGTTTTTTTGAAGCTAACTAACCAATAGTTATTTATAAATTACAACACCAGAATTTTTTAGAGGAAACTACAACACCACCACACCAGATTTTGCCTTGTCCTTGTGTATATAGCCTCGTACTACATTTTGTCTTGGCAGTGCATAACAGGGAGAGTGAAGAGAAACTGCAGGAATAAAAAAGAGGCACAGGGAGGTGTGACTCGTGCATGTGTGTTGCACTTTCACCACGTCTTTCAGTGGAATCTTCTGTGAACAACTCATATACTCTAGTTTGTCAAAATGGTGTTCGGGAAAGGGATGTACAAACTAGCCACATAGCTCTTTACATATATGATCCTACTATATATATCTTTAAAAATATTCTGCATGTTGGGGGGAGCCGTGGCCCCTGCTGGTCCCCCCTCCCCCCCCCCCCCCTCTCCCGGCTCTGCCGTTGTGATCATCAATGCCGGTTCCAACGGCTAAGCGGGCGGGGCTCATTAGTACCGATTCATGGCTAACCTTTAGTACTAGTTCATGCCACGAACCGGTACTAAAAAGGTGGTGGCAGACTGTTTTCAGGCTAGGGCCACACCATCACCTTTAGTACCGGTTCAAGCCACGAAGCGGTACTAAAGATTTTTATGATTCTTTTTGCTATTCAAGAATAGTTTTGTTTAAGTGGATCATAACAAAATATTTTAATTGAGCCACTAACCAGGACTAAATGTCTTGTCCTGGTGGTGGCTAAAATTTAGTCCCACCTCACCAAGCGAGAGGGACTCGCAGCGGTTTACACTACAAAAAAATACACTTTCATGATGATACGTGTTTGTCACAGTAGGTCGCGTTTTCTGTAATGCATGTACATCCATGACAAATTTATGACAGAATCAAGATAGTCATACATGTGTTGTCGTAGAAGTGTTCCATGACATTGCCAAAATTATCATCAGCGAAGTGTCCACTTCCATGACGATAAATCACGCGTCACAGAAGTGCTTTCGTTAAGGGTGACCGACACGTGGCATCCACCGTAACGGAACACCGTTAAGCTATCGGGTCGGATTTTGGATCCGATAACCCGTTAACAGCCACGACCAATGCCGAT
This sequence comes from Triticum urartu, assembly GCF_056163025.1. Classification (NCBI taxonomy): domain Eukaryota; kingdom Viridiplantae; phylum Streptophyta; class Magnoliopsida; order Poales; family Poaceae; genus Triticum; species Triticum urartu. Next base: position 671,596,379 of record NC_141877.1, read on the forward strand.
TTTCCACGTGTAAAATTCTCATTGGCTGACGGATCCACGCGCCAGCTCCGCGTTGGCACATGTGTCACTCATCCAATGGTCGAGATAGTCCTATGATATGTTGACACGTGGACCGGCCCAAAAGTGGCCCACAAAGTTTAAATGGGCCGGCCCAACCGAAGGCCCATAAGATTTAGCGGACCATAATGGGCCGGTTCAGCTAAAGGCCCACAAAATTTAGCGGACCATAATGGGCCGGCCCAGGTAAAGGCCCACACGATTTTGCAGACCATAATGGGCTGGCCCGGCTAAAGGCCCACAAGATTTTGCGGACCACAATGGGCCGGCCCAGCTAAAGGCCCACAAGATTCTACCGACCATAATGGGTCGGCCCAGCTAAAGGCCCAACATTCTCTGTCAAATCGGCCCATCAATGACCTGTCCTAAACTTGCCATCAACGCGGCCCATAGTCACTTCTGGCCCGTTAACATTCCGCTAAGTAATTGGGCCGAATTACGACCCGGTGTATTTCCGGCCTGTTAAAGGTCCGGCTTCATTTGAGCCCATTTACAGGCCATCAAAACTTTTGGTCCATAAACGATCGTGAAGGATTTGGGTCATATTCGGCCATGTTTGACATCCGGCCTGTTAGAGGCCCACTATAGCTTTGGGCCACCTTCGGCCTGTTGTCATTTTTGGCCTGTTAACGCCGGACGTAAACCATGGGCCATATGTGGCCCAACGTCATATCGGGCCCATTAACGACCCATATAAAAATGACGATAATCTAGCCCGATCGAAGTTTCGGCCTGTTAAAGGCACGTGTATTAGGTCGGCGCATTTACGGCCCGTCCGAATTTTGGCCTGCCAAAGATCCGCATCGTAAATGGGCCACCATTTTCGGCTTGCTAAGTCCAGTGGGTTATTTGGCACAATCAGGGCCCAATCTCACTTTTGGTCTATTAAAGGCCCATGTTTTTTATGGGCTCAAGATATTTACACATGTAAACGGCCTATTTTTAATGAGGGCCCAAATTATGTTTAGGCCTGTTAAAGGCCCACTATGGGCACAGGCTTACCAGAAAAATATGAAAGCTTATGCTGATTTAGGCCCAGATATTTTTAGTGGGCTACATGCCAATTTCGGCCCGTAATCGTTTTTAGCCCAATTGGAATGGGCCCGACGGATGTTGGCATGTTGGGCTCCTACGAAGCTTTCGACCGAATACATTACTAAGATAAACCTACAATATACAAAAATTGCGTCATAATTACTGCAGCCCGAGGCAGCATCATAAATGTTGTATCACAACAAAATAAATTTCAACCATACAACAAAAGGCCCGTTGGCATAAAGTTTACAGTCATTCCAGATAAAAGCACCATCAGATGTATAGAAGCACAGATCATTTGACCTGAGTGCTAATGTTTTAGGCTGTAGAATCTGATGGAGCAGCACGATCTCCACCTTTTTTCCGCCATTGCTCTTGAACAACGAAGCAAATGTCTGATAGTCTGGTTTCAAAACCATTCATATCTTGACGACATTTCTCAACCACTATTCTTGTTTCCGAAACAATGTCCATTAGGGATTGGACTTGTGTCTGGAGCATAGATATATCACTCTGTCTAGCAGGAAGATTTTGTTCGGTAGGCAATTTGGACGAGGTTACCTTGACAACCAACCCAGAATTACGCAGGAAGGTGCTTTTTACACTGTTAGTGGAGAGATACTGACGCACTGCGGCAAGAGGTGACATTGTGCCTGTAGTAGCCTCGTCACCTTCAGGTGGTTGTGGCTGTTCAATCATTTGTTCCATAGCTTCCTGAAAGTTTGAACTTGTAGATTAGTGTACCAGATAAGTTACTAATGAGACAAAAACAAACAAAGTAGGTTAAACGTTTATACATAACTTATTTTGGTGAACTACTGTAATACATTAGCATGTATTGTACTGCCAACTACATAATAAAACCACTTTCAGAACATATGTCCATGTAGCATGCCTACTGTATTGTCTATTTCCTCACATTCGTTGAGATATAAGGATAAAGAGACATGGTTTAAAGTAGGATGAACATAGTATGATATCATGGGCAAACAGATATAAAACAAACAGGCTATTTTATCATTGTGTGCGCATGTGAACATAACAACTAGATTACAGATCAAGACCAAAAGAATATCCTTCATCTCTTTTAAACCATGTAAGGTGAAATGATACGTTAAGACAACTGTGAATAAAAATGAACAGAGTAACTGACATTGGCTGCAAACCAAGTAGTTAAATGAACACATCACAGTACCAATCAGTTCAAGGCAGGAGGAGTAAAAGGACTTACAACAACGGCTTGAACTGGTGTGCTCATGCCCTTCATCTTGCTGGTGTGGCAATCCTTGAAGATTTGCACTACATTCGGTTCAGGTTCTTTTTGGTCCGCACGGGTTTCCTCTTTATTTGGAACAAGTCAATATAGATATGATAATATGGCATAAAAAAGAAGGAAGTAGCAGCTATTTACAAGAGCCTCGCAGTGTGCAATATAGCTAAGAGATCCTATTGTCTGTTGGAATTTCACTTTAGAACGGTTGGTTTTGTTCTTCAAACAGTTAGCCTAGAAGAAGATACACTTGTAAGGCACATACATAAATACAAGTTCAATATGTGGTCTGATCAAATACATATAGCCTACCTGATACTTTGGATTAGACCAATGTTTAACGAGGGTTGTCCAGTCTTCATCTGTAATATATTCCACTGGAGATGTTTGGGCGATTTCATTGTTAGCCTTGCCTTCAAAGTGAGATTTTCTAAGGTGGTACCGATACTGTCGCAGAGCAGACTAAAAAACATGAGTGCATGCTTGTTTAGTTGCATCATCTTTCGGATCCAACTTGAACCTCACCTGTTGAAAAAAGAATTTGAGTCTTATTAGGAGGAAGCTAGAAAGTATGGGACAGAGGAAGACAATATTACTAATTGCGATGAATAACATTACTTATCGATAAATGGTCAAGGAAGGTGTTAAACTGGGTATTGTCTTTCTCATTCCTGTACTGGATCCACGTTGGGAGGATACGTGCATGACACCTAACGGGAAAGGCTGCCTATGATACTAACTTGGCTGACTTTGTAGCATCACGTGGCCTTTTTAAACCTGCCTCAAAATGGATCTCCATTCTTCCTCCTTTAGATTTTGTTAATCTGTCAAGCATTATCCCTGATGTCTGGTTCCGCTTGCGCCATGGTGCTAGTTCAACAACGAATATGGAAAGTGTTAGTGTACATCCAACTGTGAGAGTACATATAAAGGAGCATGCAACTGCAACTTGACTCGGTCAGGTACCGTCTTGGTGTTGATGCTCATGAGGTACATCTGATCTTGCCAAGTCCTGTTGTGTCAGCAGTGCTTCGGAAGTAGTGTTAGGTGTGAAGGCAGCTTGGGAACTGGCCAGTTCCGGAGCAAACGAATGAGTAACTGGTTGAGATGCTGGTACAGTTAAAGCGGATGCTGCAGCTGGTGGAGCAAGTGATACTGTGTTTGTAGATTTAGCCGGTGGACTTGGACCTTCTACTGCACTATAAGTACCAGCAGAATCTTGACAGCAGAACATTTTCCGTTTCACCCGACGAGTAACAACACTCCCTACTATATTATTTTCCTTGCTCTTTTTTGACTTTGCCATGTCAAGCTGTACCCACAACACAAAAGAATAAAATCACTCTTCAGAACTCATTGATGCATGATACAGACAAGCAATACTTTGATGTAAGACAACCGTATGAGGATGGAATATGTAAGAAAAACAGGACGGCATGACATATTCACACCTACGATGTGCAAACTAAGCAGAAGGATTTTCAAGAAAATAGAAGTAATGCAAGCTAGACACCATATGAAAGATGCAACCAATATTACTCTCCCAAGTTAAAAGTGTCTTGTCATAAGTGGCAATTTGAAAAATTAGAAGCAGTACAACGTAGAAATCAATGCAAGATGCAACCACTATCAAACTGCCATGTTAAAAGCGTCGTGACTGATGCGGGATACACAACAGCAGTACTTTGATGTAAGAACATGGTATGATAGATAGATGCAGTGTATTCTAGACACAGAAAGCCATGTCACATGCACATGTATAACGTATAAACTTAGCGGGTGCAATTTAATCAAAATAGAAGAAATACAGGCTAGACAACATATGCAACATGAAGCCAATTATCACACTGTCAACTTAGAGCAAGCACATGTGATGGTGGAGTACGGGAGATGAACTCATCATGTAGACTTGAGACTTCAACTTCATTAGCAGTAGAAGTGGCAAATCTAGAGAGTCTCTGTTTGCGTCGGTGCGGAGGACCACCAACATCCCCTAACTTACTCTTTTCCTTCCTATTTCTGATATTGCTTTATGAAGTCAAAACCACAAGAAGATGAATAAAATTAGCTCTGCATAACGGGTTGATGCATGATACAGACGAACACTACTTTGATGTAAGGGAAGCGCAGGATAGGAGGATGGAATATATACAAAAAAATACAGCGTTTCATATTCACACGTACGATAGGAGGATGGAATATGTATGAAAAAACAGTAAGCGGAAGGCATTTCAATAGAATTAGAAGAAATGAAAGCTAGGCACCATATGAACATGCAACCAATATCACTCTATCAGGTAAAAAGTGTCTCGTCATAAGTGCCATTTCAAGAAATTAGAAGCAGTACAAGCTAGAAGACAATGCAAGATGCAACCTACATCACAGTCCCAAGTTAAATGTGTCTTATGGGTAAGTGATCGTTGCAGGTATAAGTTGTAAGCTACGCAGATGCAATTCAACATAATCAGAAGCAATACAAACTAGACATCATAGGGAAAACGCAACCACGTATAACAGTTCCAAGTAAGAGCAAGCACCTATGATGGTGGAGTAGGGGAGATGTGCTCATCATGTACACATATGTTCTAGAAACAGGAACACGTGTCATATTCACAGGTATTATGTGTAAAGTAAGCAGATGCAATTCAAGTTAGAAGCAATACAAGCTAGACATCATACGCAACATGCAACCACATATAATAGTGTTCAAGTTAGAGCAAGCACCTGTGATGGTGGAGTAGGGGAGATGTGCTCATCATCTACACAGCTACGTTGACTGTCCAGCCTTGTGTTGTCTTGCGAATCTTGTTGGGAGGATGGAGCAGTAGAATCTGTAGAGACCCCCTGTTTGAGTTGCTCCGAAGGACCACCATCATCCACTGCCGGACTAATTTCCTTCAGCTGTAATGATTTTGCATTGTGAAGTCAAACCAGTAAGAAAAAGGAATAAAATTTGCTCTTCAGAACTCATTCATGCATGATACTGATGAACACTACTCAGATGAAAGGAAAACACATGATGCGAGGATGGAATATGTATGAAAAATAGGATGGTGTGACATATTCACACCTATGATGTGGTAACTAAGCAGAAGGCATTTCAACAAATTAGAAGCACTGCAAGCTAGACACCATATGAAAGATGCAACCAATATCACTCTGCCAAGTTCAAACTGTATGGCGTTTCAACAAATTAGAAGCAGTACATGCTAGAAATCATATGCAAGACACAACCAATATCACAGTGGCGACTTAAAGGTGCCTTATTATAAGTGACTAATGCGGGATATGCAAGAATAGTAGTCTGATGTAGAAACAGGAACACATGTCATATTCACAGGCATTATGTGTAAAGTAAGCAGATGCAATTCAACAAAGTTAGAAGCAATACAAGCTAGACATCATACGCAACATGCAACCACGTATAATAGTGCCAAGTTAGAGAAAGCACCTGTGATGGTGGAGTAGGGGAGATGTGCTCATCATCTACACAGCTATGTTGACTGTCTAGCCTTGCGTTGTCTTGTGAATCTTGTTGGGAGGATGGCGGAGTAGAATCTGTAGAGAACCTTCGTTTCAGTTGCTCGGAAGGACCACCATCATCCAATGCCTTGCCAATTTTCTTCAGCTTTATTGATTTTTCATTGTGAGGTCATACCGACAAGAAAAAGGAATATCATTTGCTCTTCAGAACTCATTCATGCATGAAACTGATGAACACTACTCTGATGAAAGGCAAAGTCATGATACGAGGATGGAATATGTATGAAAAAATGGATGGCTTGACATATTCACACCTATGATGTGGTAACTAAGCAGAAGGCACTTCAACAAATTAGAAACACTACAAGACACCATATGGAAGGTGCAATCAATATCACTCTGCCAAGTTAAAACTGTCTCGTCATAGGTGGTGTTCATCAAACTAGAAGCAATACATGCTAGAAATCATATTCAAGACACAAACCAATATCACACTGCCAACTTAAAGGTGTCCCATCATAAGTGACTAATGCAGGATACACAAGAAGAGTAGTTTCATGTAAGAACATGGTGTGATAGGCAGATATAGTATGTACCAAAAACAGGAAAGCGTGTCATATTCACATGTATCATGTGTAAGCTAAGCAGATGTAGTTTACACTAATTAGGAGCAATACGATCTAGACACCATACGCAACATGCAACCAGATATCACACTGCCAAGTTAGAGCAAGCACCTTGGATGGTGGAGTAGGGGAGCGGAGACTTGGACCTTGTAATGCACTATCAGTACAAGGAGAATCGGTACAGATGCTCCGTTTACGTTGCTGCAGAGGACCACCATCATCGCCTTCCTTACTCTTTTCCTTCCTCTTTCTTGATTTTGCCTTGTCAAGTCAAACCCACAAGAAAAGGGAATAAAATTTGCTCTTCCGAACTCATTGATGCATGATACTGACGAACACTACTTTCATGTAAGGCAGCCGCATGATAGGAGGATGGAATATGTATGAAAAACAGGACGACATGACATATTTACATGTATGATGTATAAAGTGTAAACTAAGCACAAGGTGCTTGAACTGGTTAGAATCGATGCAAGCTAGAAACCATATGAAAGATGAAACTAATATCACTCAGCCAAATTAAAAGGGTGCCCTAACAAATGTATTTGACCAAATTAGAAGCAATACATGGCAACAGGCTAGAAATAATATGCAATATGCAACGAATAAAGGTGACTCGTCGTAAGTGATTGATGCAGGATATAGAAGAGAGGTAGTTTCATGTAAGAACAAGGTTAACACATAGATATAGTGTGTACCAAAAATAGGAAGGCATGTCATATTCACGGGTATAGTGTGTAAACTAAGCAGATGCAATTTACCCTAATTAGAAGAATTACAAGCTAGACACCGTATGCAACATGCAACCACATATCACACTGCGAAGTTAGAGCAAGCACCTATGATGGTGGTGTAGGGGAAGTGCGGTCTTCAGGTACATAGCTACATTCAGTATCTTCATTTAGGCTTGTTGTTTCTTGAGAATCATGTGGACAGGATGAAATTGCATTCTTTATAAGAGTATTGTGTCTCATATTAACCCACACGTGTGACTGTCTCATCATAAGCGATAGACGCAGGATACACAAGAACAGTAGTTTGATGTAAGAACATGGTGTGATAGGCAGATGTAGTATGTACCAAAATCAGGAAGGCGTGTCATATTCACATGTATAATGTGTAAGCTAAGGAGATGCAATTTAACAAATTAGGAGCCTTGATGAGGGATACACAAGAAAAGTAGTTTGATGTAAGAACATGGTTAATAGAAAGACGTAGTATGTACCAAAAATAGGAAGGCATGTCATATTCACAGGTATAATGTGTTAACTAAGCAGATGCAATTTACCCTAATTAGAAGTATTACAAGGTAGACACCATATGCAACATGCAACCACATATCACACTGCCAAGTAAGAGCAAGCACCTGCGATGGTGGTGTGGGGGAATTGCGGTGATCAACTAGAGGGCTACGTTGAAGATCTTCATTTAGCCTTGCTGTTTCTTGAGAATCATGTGGGGAGGATGACATTGCACTCTTTAAACGAGTAGGGCATCTCACAGTAACCCACTCGGGTGACTGTCTCATCATAAGTGATTGATGACGGATACAAAAGAGCATTAGTTTGATGTACGAACATGGTTAAGACATATGTAGTATGTATCAAAAACAGGAAGGCATGTCATTATCAAAGGTATAATGTGTAAAGTAAGCAGACGCAATTTAACAAAATTGGAAGCAATACAAGCTAGACACCATATGCAACATGCGACCACATTTGACAACGCGAAGTTAAAGCAAGCACCTGGGAAGGTTGTGTGTGGCAATTGAGATCATCAACTGCAGAGCTACGTTTACTGTCTCCAACTGCTGACACTCCACCCATTAGAGCGCTGAAATGCTTAGTGCTTATCTTCGAATTACACTGGAGCGACTTCTGTCTTTTCTTTTCTGCATTCATCAACACTGCGTCAGAGTCTAAAATACCCATGCATAAAAAACAATAGTGTGAGTATGGGTGAAGTGTGTGCACAATTAGTACAGTGTAAAGGTAGCAGATAGCAGGTCGGTGAGAAATAAATGACGGGAGACATATGATAGCTCTACAACATGCATGGCACACTAAATTACTACACGATTCTATGAAAATAACAGTCGACTGAAAGCAAATAGTCCAGTCCACTTTTTCTGCACCGTCCGATGTACAAAGAACGGGCAGATCGCCTTCATCTACCTCCAGCCAGTCAGTGTTGACGATCTTCCTCGAAACGCCAGCGACCACCGGCCCAGTATTCCTCCCCTGCCTGCGCCCTCCCCTCGACCTCACCGCACCGCCGTGCTTGGCACCGCCCCCCAGCCATCCATTCAAGCCTCGCCGACCTCCAGATCGGGCGCAAGCAGCTCCTGCGCCCCACACCCCTATGATAGACACCGATGCGCCGCTTCCCCGGGGAACAGGCGGATGATACGTCTCCGTCGTATCTATAATTTTTGATTATTCCATGCCAATATTATTCAACTTTCATATACTTTTGGCAACTTTTTATACTATTTTTGGGCCTAACATATTGATCCAGTGCCCAGTGCCAGTTCCTGTTTGTTGCATGTTTTTTGTTTCGCAGAATATCCATATCAAACGGAGTCCAAACGGGATAAAAACTGATATCCGGTTAGGAATATATATGATTTTTGGGAAGAAAAATCCACGCGAGACGGTGCCCGAGGTGGCCACGAGACAGGGGGGCGCGCCTGCCCCCCTGGGCGCGCCCCTGACCCTCATGGGCCACCCGTAAGGTGGTTGATGCCCTTCTTTCGCCGCAAGAAAGCTAATATCCGGTTAGAGATCGTGTTAAAATTTCATCCCAATCGAGTTACGGATATTCGGGAATATAAGAAACGATGAAAGGGAAGAATCTAAGAACACAGAAACAGAGAGAGACAGATCCAATCTCGGAGGGGCTCCCGCCCCTCCCGTGCCATGGAGGCCATGGACCAGAGGGGAAACCCTTCTCCCATCTATGGAGGAGGTCAAGGAAGAAGAAGAATGAGGGGGCTCTCTCCCCCTCGCTTCCGGTGGCACCGAAGTGCCACCGGAGGCCATCATCATCACCGCGATCCACACCAACACCTCTGCCATCTTCACCAACATCTCCATCACCTTCCCCCCTCTATCTACAGCGGTCCACTCTCCCGAAACCCGCTGTACCCTTTACTTGAAAATGGTGCTTTATGCTTTATATTATTATCCAATGATGTGTTGCCATCCTATGATGTCTGAGTAGATTTTCGTCGTCCTATCGGTGGTTGATGAATTTCTATGATTGATTTAATTTGCTTGTGGTTATGTTGCTGTCCTTTGGTGCCCATCATATGATTGCATGCGTGGATCACACCATAGGGTTAGTTGTATGTTGATAGGACTATGTATTGGAGGGCAAGAGTGACAGAAGCTTCAACGTAGCATAGAAATTGATGCAAATGGGATTGAAGGGGGACCAATATATCTTAATGCTATGGTTGGGTTTTACCTTAATGAACGTTAGTAGTTGCGGATGCTTGCTAATAGTTCCAATCATAAGTGCATAGAATTCCAAGTCAGGGATGGCATGCTAGCAGTGGCCTCTCCCACATAATACTTGCTATCGGTCTAGTAAAGTAGTCAATTGCTTAGGGGCAATTTCGCAACTCCTACCACCACTTTTCCGCACTCGCTATATTTACTTTATTGTTTCTTTATCTAAAAAGCCCCTACTTTTTATTTACGTACTCTTTATTATCTTGCAAACCTATCCAATAACACCTACAAAGTACTTCTAGTTTCATACTTGTTCTAGGTAAAGTGAACGTCAAGTGTGCGTAGAGTTGTATCGGTGGTCGATTGAACTTGAGGGAATATTTGTTCTACCTTTAGCTCCTCATTGGGTTCGACACTCTTACTTATCGAAAAGTGTTGTGATCCCCTATACTTGTGGGTTATCAAGACCTTTTTCTGGCGCCATTGCCGGGGAACAATAGCGTGGGGTGAATATTCTTGTGTGTGCTTGTCTGCTTTATCACTAAGTAATTTTTATTTGTTGTTCTTAGTTGTTTTCTATCTTTATTTATGGGTAGGAAACGTAAAATACCAAAAAAAATTAGTTGTACCTACTAAACCAATGGTTGAAGAACCACTCAAAATCTATCACACTTCTGAAGCTTATTACTTGGATCATCTTCGATCCCTATGTGCTCGTGCTGAAACCCCAACTAGCTTAGTTGAGGGAAAATCTTTAGATGAGCATGCTTGTTATGTGCGACACCGAATATCTGAAAAAGGGAAAACTTTACTGGATCAAATTCATCGTTTGCAATGTTGTGCTTGGAATTTATGTGAAATATATGATTATACTTGTTGTTCTGAAGACCCTAAGAAACACCTTCCCTACCAATGTTTGTTTAGTGATAATGGAATCGTATCCTCTTATGCTAAGGGTGTTTATAGTTACTATGATGTTCAACAAATTGAAGAATTTGTTGCTTTTAAGGGTGCTTGCGAAATTGCTTCTTTGATTGAAAAGTATGATGCTACTCTTTACAAATCTGAAAATTTTGCCATACTTAAATATTGCTATGATAATTATGCTTCTAATGCCTATGTTGAACCATATATTGACTGCTACTCCACTGTCCAAGAAGAGACTAATATTTTGCAGGAGTTTATGGAAGAAGAAATTGATGAAACTGTGAGCTCATTGGATGAAAAAGATGAGGAAGAGAGCAAAGAACAAAAGGAGGAAGAGCGGATTAGCTACCCGTTCCCACCTTCTAATGAGAGTAAATCTTCAACTCATACATTGTTTAATTTCCCTTCGTGCTTACCGAAGGATGATTGCTATGATGACTACTATGATCCCTTTGATTCTCTTGAAATATCCCTTTTTGATGATGCTTGCTATGCTTGTGGCCAAGATGCCAATATGAATTATGCTTATGGAGATGAACTTGTTATAGTTACTTATGTTAAACATGAAATTGTTGCTATTGCACCCACACATGATAGTCCTATTATCTTTTTGAATTCTCCAAACTACACTATATCGGAGAAGGTTGCTCTTATTAAGGAATATATTGATGGGTTGCCTTTTACCGTTGCACATGATGATTTTGATGAATATAATATGCATGTGCTTGCTGATCCTACTTGCAATTATTATGAGAGAGGAACTATATCTCCACCTCTCTATGTTTCCAATATGATAAAATTGCAAGAAATTGTTTATACTATGCATTTGCCTTTACTCTGTGTGCATGAATTGTTCTTTTATGACATGCCGATGCATAGGAAGAGAGTTAGACTTCTTCATTACATGATATATGTTACCTTGTGCTCACCACTAAATTACAAATCATTGTTAATTAAAATTGGCTTTGATATACCTTGGGATCCGGGTGGATTCATTACTTGAGCACTATATGCCTAGCTTAATGGTTTTAAAGAAAGCGCTGCCAGGGAGACAACCCGGAAGCTTTAGAGAGTCATTTATTTCTGTTGAGTGCTTTCATATAGTTTAAAAACAACAAAAATAAAGAGGGGAGCCCAAAACTTTTTCAAAAAGGAAAGCGAAAGTGAGAAAGACAAGCATTGTTGAAGTGGGCACTAGGCTTGAACTTTGTTCATGCTCACGGAAACTTTGTGAATCTTGATTATAGAGACTTTTCAATAAAAATAATTATACCCTTGTACAATTCCATTGTATTATAAAAATAATGTGCCAAGGTTTGCCTTTAGGATGTTTACATTTGCTTGATGGTTTGTACGGTGCAGAACAGAAACTCTGGCTGTAGTGCGCGATTTTACATTTTTTTGTTGGAATGTCAAATGGTTCTGATTCTTTTTGCACTGTATTCCTATACAAATTGTTTATTTTTCCTAATTTTGGTAGAATTTGTCAAGTATCATAAGTATGGTGAATGTTCAGATTATTACAGACTGTTCTGTTTTAGATAGATTCTATTTTTGATGCATAGTTTGCTTGTTTTGATGAAACTATCGATTTATATCAGTGGATTAAGCCATGAAAAAGTAAGACTACAGTAGACACAATGCAAAAAAAATATGAATTGGTTTGCAACAGTACTTAGATTAGTGATTTGCTTTATTATACTAACGGATCTTACCGAGTTTTCTGTTGAAGTTTTGTGTGGATGAAGTGTTCGATGATCGAGAAGGTCTCGATGTGAGAAGAAGGAAGAGAGGCAAGAGCTCAAGCTTGGGGATGCCCGAGGCACCCCAAGTAAATATTCTAAGCTTGGGGATGCCCCGGAAGGCATCCCCTCTTTCTTCAACAAGTATCGGTATGTTTTCGGATTCGTTTCGTTCATGCGATATGTGCAATCTTGGAGCGTCTTTTGCATTTAGTTTTCATTTTTCTTTTATGCACCATGCTGGTATGAGATAGTCCTTGGTTGATTTATAGAATTCTCATTGCACTTCACGTATATCTTTTGAGTATGGCTTTATAGAATGCTTCATGTGCTTCACTTATATCATTTGAAGTTTGGATTGCCTGTTTCTCTTTACATAGACAACCGCCATTTGTAGAATGCTCTTTTGCTTCACTTATATTTGTTAGAGCGTGGGTATATCTTTTGTAGAAAGAAGTAAATTCTCATGCTTCACTTATATCTATTTAGAGAGATGACAGGAACTGGTCATTCACATGGTTAGTCATAAAATCCTACATAAAACTTGTAGATCACCGAATATGATATGGTTGATTCCTTGCAATAGTTTTGAGATATAAAGATGGTGATATTAGAGTCATGCTAGTGGGTAGTTGTGGATTAGTAGAAATACTTGTGTTGAGGTTTGTGATTCCCGTAGCATGCACGTATAGTGAACCGTTATGTAACGAAGTCGGAGCATGATTTATTTATTGATTGTCTTCCTTGTGAGTGGCGGTCGGGGACGAGCGATGGTCTTTTCCTACCAATCTATCCCCCTAGGAGCATGCGCGTAGTACTTTGTTTTGATGAATAGTAGATTTTTGCAATAAGTATGTGAGTTCTTTATGACTAATGTTGAGTCCATGGATTATACGCACTCTCGCACTTCCACCATTGCTAGCCTCTCTAGTATCGCGCAATTTTCGCCGGTACAATAAACCCACCATATAGCTTCCTCAAAACAGCCACCATACCTACCTATCATGGCATTTCGATAGCCATTCCGAGATATATTGCCATGCAACTTCCATCATCATCATCATATACATGACTTGAGCATTCATTGTCATATTGCTTTGCATGATAGTAAGATAGCTAGCATGATGTTTTCATGGCTTGTCCGTTTTTTGATGTCATTGCTATGCTAGATCATTGCACATCCCGGTACAGTACCGGAGGCATTCTAGTATCGAGTTGTAATATTGAGTTGTAAGTAAATAAAAGTGTGATGATCATCATTATTAGAGCATTGCCCCAGTGAGGAAAGGATGATGGGACTATGATTCCCCCATAAGTCGGGATGAGACTCTGGACTTTACAAAAAAATAAAAGAGGCCAAAGAAGCCCAAATAAAAAAGAGAGGCCAAAGAAGCCCCCCCAAAAAATAAAAAAAAGTAAAAAATGAGAGAAAAAGAGAGAAGGGGCAGTGCTACTATCCTTTTTCCATGCTTGTGCTTCAAAGTAGCACCATGTTCTTCATATAGAGAGTCTCTTGAGTTATCACTTTCATATACTAGTGGGAATTTTCATTATACAACTTGGCTTGTATATTCCGATGATGGGCTTCCTCAAATGACCGAGGTCTTCATGAGCAAGCAAGTTGGATGCACACCCACTTAGTTTCAGTTGGAGCTTTCATACACTTATAGCTCTAGTGCATCCGTTGCATGGCAATCCCTACTCACTCACATTGATATCTATTCATGGGCATCTCCATAGCCCGTTGATACGCCTAGTTGATGTGAGACTATCTTCTTCTTTTTGTCTTCTCCACAACCACCATTCTATTCCACCCATAGTGCTATGTCCATGGCTCACGCTCATGTATTGTGTGAAAGTTGAAAAGGTTTGAGAACATTAAAAGTATGAAACAATTGCTTGGCTTGTCATCGGGGTTGTGCATGATGTGAATATTTTGTGTGGTGAAGATGGAGCATAGCCAGACTATATGATTTTGTAGGGATAACTTTCTTTGGCCATGTTATTTTGAAAAGACATGATTGCTTTATTAGTAGGCTTGAAGTATTATTGTTTTTATGTCAAATGATAGACTATTGCTTTGAATCACTCGTGTATTAATATTCATGCCATGATTAGACATATGATCAAGATTATGCTAGGTAGCATTCCACATCAAAAATTATCTTTTTTTATCATTTAACTACTCGAGGACGAGCAGGAATTAATCTTGGGGATGCTGATACGTCTCCGTTGTATCTATAATTTTTGATTGTTCCATGCCAATATTATTCAACTTTCATATAATTTTGGCAACTTTTTATACTATTTTTGGGACTAACATATTGATCCAGTGCTCAGTGCCAGTTCCTGTTTGTTGCATGTTTTCTTACGCAGAATATCCATATCAAACGAAGTCCAAATGGGATAAAAACTGACGGAGATTGTTTTTGGAATATATATGATTTTTGGGAAGAAAAATCCACGCGAGAAGGTGCCCGGGGTGGCCACGAGGCAGGGGGGGCGCCCCTGACCCTCGTGGGCCACCCATAAGGCAGTTGATGCCCTTCTTTCGCGGCAAGAAAGCTAATATCCGGGTAGAGATCGTGTTAAAATTTCAGCCCAATCGGAGTTACGGATCTCCAGGAATATAAGAAACGGTGAAAGGGAAGAATCTGAGAACACAGAAATAGAGAGAGAGAGAGACAGATCCAATCTCGGAGGGGCTCTCGCCCCTCCCGCGCCATGGAGGCCATGGACCAGAGGGGAAACCCTTCTCCCATCTAGGGAGGAGGTCAAGGAAGAAGAAGAAGGAGGGGGGCTCTCTCCCCCTCGCTTCCGGTGGCACCGGAGTGCCACCGGGGGCCATCATCATCACCGCGATCTACCCCAACACCTCTGCCATCTTCACCAATATCTCCATCACTACCCCCCCTCTATCTACAGCGGTCCACTCTCCTACAACCCGCTGTACCCTCTACTTGAACATGGTGCTTTATGCTTCCTATTATTATCCAATGATGTGTTGCCATCCTATGATGTCTAAGTAGATTTTCGTTGTCCTATCGGTGGTTGATGAATTGCTATGATTGATTTAATTTGCTTGTGGTTATGTTGCTGTCCTTTGGTGCCCATCATATGATTGCGCGCGTTGATCACACCATAGGGTTAGTTGTATGTTGATAGGACTATGTATTGGAGGGCAAGAGTGACAAAAGCTTCAACCTAGCATAGAAATTGATGCATACGGGATTGAAGGGGGGCCAATATATCTTAATGCTATGGTTGGGTTTACCTTAATGAATGTTAGTAGTTGCGGATGCTTGCTAATAGTTCCAATCATAAGTGCATAGAATTCCAAGTCAGGGATGGCATGCTAGCAGTGGCCTCTCCCACATAATACTTGCTATCGGTCTAGTAAAGTAGTCAATTTCTTAGGGGCAATTTCGCAACTCCTACCACCACTTTTCCGCACTAGCTATATTTACTTTATTGTTTCTTTATCTAAACAGCCCCTACTTTTTATTTACGTACTCTTTATTATCTTGGAAACCTATCCAACAACACCTACAAAGTACTTCTAGTTTCATACTTGTTCGAGGTAAAGTGAACGTCAAGCATGCATAGAGTTGTATCAGTGGTCGATAGAACTTGGGGGAATATTTGTTCTACCTTTAGCTCCTCGTTGGGTTCGACACTCTTACTTATCGAAAACTGTTGCGATCCCCTATACTTGTGGGTTATCACCGGACTAGGTGCTCCGCGCGCCTAAGCGGGTGCTGCTTCTTTTAATTGCGGTTCGACTGACCCTGAATTGAAATCCAGGTGGGCTACTGACCTCTAGCAAAGGTGAAATAGTAAAAGGGAGGAAACCTTGTGCATTTAGTATCACGAAGAAGATGCAGTAAGAAGCGCTCAACTAGTTTCTTTCGTGGGATGAATACGGTGTGAGCGGAGACGTAAGATTTGCACGAATAAGGGAAGAGGAGTACCTCTTTCTGCTGGCAGTGTTGTGTCCTCCTTCTGTTTTTCTGACGATCTTCTTGTTGTTCGCCGGAAACCAGAAGTTGTAGAGGACGGTGCAGCCTTGGACGAACCCATGGCCAAGTTGTTGAGTGTGGTGCGGTGGCCGTCTGTCGGCGGCGGGGAAGCAGATCCGAGACGGCGAATGACGGTGTAGCGGGAACAGCTCCGGTGCGGTGGACGGTTGCGACAGTGGAGCCGCAACAGTGAGGCACAAGACGGCATGGTTGGAGTGGTTCTGGTACGCGCACATCGGCGTCGGCGTCGTGGAGGCAGCTCTGCCTCAGCTTCAGCTGCTAAGTCCTTGAGGGCGTTGCGGTTGCGGTTGCGTTGGACGATGACGTTGGGGTACCAGCTCCGGCGTGATGGAGGAGGGCGGCGGTGGATTGGCCGCTATGGGGTGGAGGGCGGAGGAGGTTGGGGTTTCGCGGCTGGTGGAGAGGGCGTTTTCGCGCCTACGGAGTATGAATGGGGAAACAGAGAGAGGCGGGGAACTAAGGGGGAACAATGTTTCGGTTTGAGACGTGCTTGTTTGAAATTTGGGGAAAGTTACAAACTTTGCCCCCATCTACAATTTCGGACATATTGCGGGTTGGGGGTAGGACAG
Organism: Triticum urartu; assembly: GCF_056163025.1. Taxonomy (NCBI): domain Eukaryota; kingdom Viridiplantae; phylum Streptophyta; class Magnoliopsida; order Poales; family Poaceae; genus Triticum; species Triticum urartu. The sequence goes on from NC_141877.1 coordinate 671,613,583, forward strand.
TCATGTCAGGTGTCCCAAATGTGGGCGGGATAGATTTCGGCCGAGCGCATGGGTAGGCGCCCACGGCGTATGAATGCTTCTCAGAGGCGGTTGAGACTGGCGTCTTGGTGAAGTTACAAACCTACCCCGGTTTAGACCTTTGGACATCGGGCCGATAGGCTACACGGGCCAGAGTCAGGACAGTAATTTCCTACCACCAAAACATTAGTCTCGCGCAGTTTCGGGTGACCAGAAGCCTATTTGTCGCTTCGTTCAATATTTGGGAGCATAAGCATTAACGTTTTCGGTTCTCTTGAATTGAACTTTCAGGATTTGTCAAACTTCACAAATCTTTACTCTTGAAAATCCTAAAGCTACGATTATTTTGGAATGGAGGGGGTACATTTGAATATACATTGTACATGAGTATATATTAAAAAATATCCAACTTACCTCGGTTCATGCATGGTTCCAGATATAATCCCTTGGTTGCAAAAAAAAAGTTAGATATGCGTATGAATATATATATATATAGCATGTTCAAACTCACAACAAAGATTGATGCCCCCTTTTACATCTGATTTACAAATGCCATTATCTCGGGTTCAAATAGATGAATGCACTTCCTATGAACTCGAATCTTCGAAACCCCCTTTGTGTTGAATTCGACATGTATTCTATTTCGTAGCTAGCAATTTGGAATGTATCCATGCAAGTGACAAATGTATAAAGTGCTTCACACTAACAACATGGAGTGCACTAATTGATGTTTATATATGAATTGCAAAAGCATCCATTGCCTGTATTTCAAACCGCTCTCACTCTATGGATCTATAATATGAAATAAACACATGCACATGCTAGAATTCAATAGAGTATGGGTGTCTGATAGACCGATTTTCGTCCACACGCAATTTGCAAAATTCATGATCTCATCCAAAAATAATAATGCCATTTATATTTTAATTTAATGCATAGAACCGACTTTTACACGTAGATGCACTATGCCTCGCCCCGTTCTCACAAACGCGTTATATCTCTCTCTATATAACGCATAAGTGCACACACTTTATATGCATCGGCATTTCTCTTTCACACATGCTCACAATCTCCCTCAGGGTGTCGGGGTGTCTCACGCACATGCTCTCTCTGTTTCTCTCTCTCTTTATGACTACTATGTACCACTCTTTTCACTAAACTAAGTTGGAAAACACTATTTCTCTCACATGCATATATACACATGCACGGTCTCTACTAGCCCTCTATACGCACATATATGTGCCTACGTGTCTCCCGCACGCACATTATCTTTAGGCCTCTCTCGCACACATTGCCCCCCCCAACACACCTCTCTCTTAGAAGTTGGCAGATATGATTTCATCATATCATTCGGTAGGATATCCCTGGCTGTTAGGCTGGATGGTAATACGAGGCAAATTTTTACCCTAGTTCGGATCAGACCCTTGCAGTCGAAGAAAGAGCCTACTCCTGGTACTGTATATTTGTGATAGGGGTGTGTACAAAGTACACGTGAATACCAGGCATTGTGCGTGTGTCTATACTATCGACGAACTAGCCCCCAAGCTTGTATAACATACTAAGGACCTAGGGTTACAAATCATATATAGTCAGCTTATCACCAGTGGGGATAGAGTCCTCCGCGACTCTGGTAGCTTCGTGTTGTACGCCGAGTCCTCCACATGGGTCTTCGTATAACACGTCTCGGTCCAACCTATATGTGGCACAGGATGGAACCGACCCATGAGTCTTCATGTTGACCCACCACAACTAGAAATGATGTGCCCACCATACCACACACGCAATCGGCCACTAAGAAAATAAGCTTATACAATAGTACAATGTTATCTAGCTCACGATACGTCTCCATATTTTGTTGATGACACTGACGGACTTTACATTTGATGCGTGCTTCGTAGTTTGTTGACGACACTTACGGTCATTGTATTTGAAGCGAAAGCACGATATGGTCACTGGACTTCAGAATAAGCTCATCATGGTCACCACATACATTTTTTCGTGCTAACCAACATGTGGTTGGATGGTTAGAGGATAGTGGTTTCACGAGCCCACCAAGGTTAAAGTCCCAGTGCTCGCATTTATCTTGTGTTAATTTCAGTATTTTCCGGCGATGTACGTTCAGTGGGAGGAGACGTTCCACTCGACTACGAGGCACCTTTGGTGACTTCGTAAAATCTCAAGATCATATATGCTGGCCCACTCTCTCGAAGGTGCTCATAGGGGTAGGGTTCGCATGTGTGCGCTTATAGCGGTGAGTGCATGCGTGTATATATGAGCCCTTGCGTCTGTACCGTGTTAAACAAATACATATCATGATTATACGGTCACTGGCTCACCCTTACAACTCCGTATTTTGTTGATGACACAATCAATTGACCAGTCAAACGTTCCACGCGGCGCAACTAGTGTTGCACCATCGGGGCGCGTAACCGTGGGGCCCACCTATCAGCCCGTATATGAAAGAAAGAAATGGTAGTTTGAGTCTGTACTATGTTAATAAAATAAGAGTACATTTTAGGGTGATCATACGATCACTAGCTCACCATACAGCTCTGTAATTTGTTGATAACATGATCAATTGACCAGTCAAACGGTCCACATTCAGCAGCACACATTACCATAGGGCCCACCCATTAGCGCGTATATGAAGGACATAAATGGTAATAAATTAGTGGTCGGTGGGTATTCGAAGTCGTGAGACCTCTGGTTGGCAGTCACCGGCGGTTGGGGGGCGTTTATTGGGCGGTGGGGTGGGGATCCCCGGAGAAAAAGCTCGGCGGGGGGGGGGGGGGGGCTAGAGGGATGGTCGGTGCGACGGCGGACCGGCGGTGGGGAGTGGTTTCGGGGAGGGCGGGCCGGCCGCGGGCGGCGGGGGCAGGCGGTTCGGCCGGTGGTGGCTGGCGGCTCAGGGGGGTGGAGTTTGACGATAAACTGGAGGCCCCTGATTTCGTATCCAACGGCTGGAAAATCTAATGACCAGAGATGAAAAAGTCAGTCGACTGACATGTAGCCTCACCCTGCACGTACACATGCACGCACGCAAGACACACATGCATGTAGACGTGCAACACTGACACGTACACACGCACACATGCTGGCGTGCAACACTGACACGTACACATGCACTCACGAACACACGCACGTACGCACCCATGCATGCAACACTGAAACGTACCCTTGCACGCACGCAACACACGCACGCCTGCATGCACACACAGCACACACGCAAGACATACGCTCAACCTATACGTGCATCCACCCTTTGTTAAGGACATGGATTGTTACGGGTATTAATCAATCTTATCTGTGATAAGCAGAACATTGATGTTTGCAGCGGTCTTTATGAATCACAACGTATCGAACGGGCTATCAACATAGTAGGCTTATCTACATGAAAAAGATGATGTCGCACTCAATGAACAATCATCGGTTTATGAAATGCCCGCTTCTGACCTCCCTGGCCCACCAAAAGTTCCTCTACTATGCGCTGCCTGCGTTGGGTCACTGACATGCAGGCCATGCACCCAAAGAGCCCACACGTCAGTGGAAGAACAACGCGGTGTCCTAGGTCAGAGTCGAGGGTGCCACTCGCGGCACGCCCGGCTGAACACGCCTCCGTGCCGCATTCAAACGCCTCCATGAAACCCGCCCGTGTGGAAGCCGAGAAACCCACTCTGGACACACGTCCGTTCATGACCGGGCGGCGTTAAACGCAACGCCGGCCGAGCTCGTCCTGTCCGCCGTCTATTTAATACCCTATTTAAACGAGGCCAAACGCCGGCCAAGAATCGCACACCTCCGCCGCTCCCCTATCTCCTCCACCATTTTGTCCACTCTTACAATGGCTTACGAAGAGTTGTTATTCTGCATCCAAGCCCGCTGGGTAGCCCACCGGATACAAGCTATGTAGCTCGCTGATCCACCTCCCTTCCCTTGCCCGACGGAGCCAGTTGCCGCCCCAAGCCGGCGCGCGGTTCAGCAACTCGCCGCTCCAGGCCATCTCGACGAGGAGCGGCGCACGGGCGTCGTTGCTGCCGTCCACGTCGCCGCCTCGTACCGCGTCTCTCGCTTCTGTGGCGAGACTCCCAAGCCGGTAGCAGCGCCATGCAAGCAGCGACAGAAGCCGGGTGCGCGGAGAGCGACGAGTCGGTGGCCAGCGCCTCCGCGTCCGCCGCCATCATCGAGGAGAAGTAGAACACGGGAGGCCGCCGCCGCTTGGGTCCCATGAAGGCCACCGCGGAGGCGACGCCGACGTACACAGCAGGTGTCTTGCCGGATCCTTTTGTTGTGAGGACCTTCGTCGACCCCGCATGGGCTCCATGGAAGAGGGGAATGATAGGATGAACTCGAGCCGGTGCCGGCCATAGCAAAGTAGTGGCCGGTGATGAACTCGAACCGGTGCCGGCTACCATCATCTTCGGCACCAGCCAATGATATCAGTTGGGCAGTGGGGAAGTGAGCCGTCCTTTGCGCTGAAGCATATACCTCCGGGGCTCCCGGCAGTCCGGTGATCGTGCTGCCGGACATGAGGAACACAAATCGATCGGCGGGCGACCATTTAGGCCAGGTATTATATACCTGTGCTGTCGAGAACTATCACGCATAGTTCATTTGAATGTAATGAAATCCGTCATGTTTGTATGAAAATCCGGTATTTTATATGATTTCCATCGTTGTTTATATGAAATATCAGTTTGTCTACGTGTTTGCGTGAATTTCGTCCGGTTGGTTGAGTTGATGTCATAATGTGTGCGGCTACGGTTGGATGGCGTAATTTGCGGGTCGCCGGTCGGTCTGCGGGCAGCTCGGGCGGCGTTGTGGGACAAAAAACATAGCTCGTGCGAGCTCGTCTCCAACGTGCGCGCTGGAGGATGCATGACAGCATGAGCACCCGAGCCATTCCTCGTTCATCGGTGGCAAAGGCACCGGTGGACAAAAGGGTCGCCAATATTTTGGCTACCCCGGGCAAGATCCAAATAGTCCCTCCCAACAGATTCAAATCCCTCGTTCACCGTGGAATTTTTCCATGTGTTGTTTTCATGGACTAGCAAGATGCCCGTGCATTGCACGAAACATCAAGATGCATTTTTTTACAAACTCCCGCATGCATGCAAGGGATAATTAATGTCCTCCTTTTGTAGTACTACGAGGCAAACACCATTAATATTGCATCGTTAGTGTTAGTGGCCTTGTATATCTGCAAATTGTAATTTTGATAGTGGCCCCTTGTATATAAAAATGGAGGGAGAAAGATGAGAGATAAGGTGAGGAGGAGTGGGGCATGGTGGTGACTGGTGGTCGGACTGGGCGGAGGCAAGGGGATGGACGGCGCATTATGTCTAGGTTTGTATCTCTCTCACACACACCCACGTAGGTGGGTGACGTGCACAAAGAGAAGAGGTGCACGCACGGCGTACGTACTCCCGTCTCTTTTCCAACCACACCCGCGCGGGTACATGGTGGAGCTCATTTCTGTACAAAAGGCAGCCCACGTGGTAATTTGGCACGTGTACTGGTTGTCCACTTCGTGGAGGGAGGATCGTCTACCACGGGTGAACAAACAAATTGCGACTTGACGCGTTATGTTAAATTAAAAAAAAAGAGGCAAACCATGTGGGGCCTACCTTAGAGGCAAGGCTCTATACACTGGAGTACTTTTGATGTGTCCCGTCAACTCGCAGAACGAGGAGAAGCTTGCTTAGTACGCCGTCTCCCCCGCCCACGGGCGCGGTGGCTCGCAGGATGAGGTGAAGCTTGCTTACGAGTAGTAGTAGTAGTAGTAGTAGTACTACTGTACGCCTTTACGCCCGCTCCCTCGCCCGCGCGCGCGGTGGCTCGCAGCACGAGGAGAAAATTTTACTACTCCCTTCGTTTACTCCTCGTCCCTACTACGTACTTTGGGTAGTACTCCCTCCATTTACTTATACAATGCCACCATAAAAAAATACATTTTGCATCTATACAAGGCCACAAATAGTAATCGAGACAAAAGTTACTACTCCCTCCTTTCCAGTTTATGGCTCAATTTCAAAATCTCTCCAGCCAAGGTAGACGGTGAGTGGTCGAATTAATTTCGTAGTTTGCACAAGTAATTAGTACGCTCGTTTTTCTCAAGAAGTTATGTTTACCGAGGCATTAATTAGAATGAATGCATGAATGACCACTAAATTTCCATGAACTTGTACATGCATTGGTTAGTTTCCTCTTGACACTGCTTGCGTCGGGTGATCTAACGCACCTCGAAATCCAACATGTAATGGTACTACTACTAGTATAGTAGAATTGAGACTTATCAAACGGAAAAACGAATGTTTTTTAGATAAGCCCTATAAACCCTAGTGGGTACGTACTCCGTAAAAACAGATTTTTCCAAAACTAAGTTGCTCCCTTTCATGAATTCTGCAGTATACTCCTCCGTCGACGCTCCCTTTCATGAATTTTGTACTTCCTGTCGCCGACATGTGGGACATATAGCAACCGGGTCGACGTGTCAAGCACCATATAACAGTGCAGAACAGCAGGGGGGACGTACCCCACTCGTACCGGCCCAGTAGTAGTAATGAGAAATGAGACGTCAAATCACAATGCCGCACCTTCCCAGACGGACGAAGCAACCATTATTTCACACTTTAGTTCGCCATCATCTCAAACCACGTAGTATTGCTTCTGCCTCAAGAGGAACACACGCATCGCCTTGGTACATCATGACACGTGGGACCGCATGACAGGCCATGCTCCCCCGCCGATCGCTTGGTAAAATCACCTCATTTTTACTATACTTCCTCCGTATCGGTTTACTACATGGCATCCAAGTCATTCTAGGTTGAGAATTTAACTGGCTATATATTTGATGAACAGTACTCTAGCCTTTTAAAAAATATATACTTTTGTACAGTAGTACTATCGATGGATTGCGCCATGGAGCAAAAATTGAAATTAAAAAAAGGTGGTACATATAGAGAGCGCTCGTCGCCAAATTATGCATATAGTACTATTAAAAAAGCTAGTACGTGCTTAATTGGGGTGCTAAATTCTATTAAAGAAATACTAGTAGTATGTACATACTGAAGAGTTAAAGTTACGAGAAGAAACATAACATAGTTCTGCTGGGGGCTCAGCACAACTCGCCCCTCAAATTAAACTAAGCACACCTGAAATTAAACTATGCAACTAATCCGGTAGACACTGCATTAGAAGTTTAGAACCACCATGAGCAATAACACTGCCACCTTACTCGGAGTCCCCGTCCACGTCCTCGACTTCGTCCTTGTCCCTCTCCCTCTTGGCCGATACTTCTTTGCTTGAACCGCACACTTGGCTGTTGCTCCTCATCCAACCCTTGTAGATATTGAAGCAAAGGTAGCCGTCCATTGCAGCATAGTGGATGTGGTCTATATCTAGTACATTCCGCTGCCATGCATGACGATGAAACGTGTATGGAGGTTTCTCTAGTTTACCGTATGAAGGATGAGCCATGCCTCCTGGCAGGGTCAGCATTGAAGGCTGACGAGAGGACACCATCCAATTTTTCTTGAGGTCGAAGGTGTTGCCTACAACGAGGCCTATCCGATGCATGACTACTTTGTCGTTACCAAAGTCTATAGTAACGAATTTGACTAGGTTGCTCTGGAGGAAGTCCTTAAAATCCTGGCACTCAACGTCGGCATGGCATATGTGGTAGACCAAGCATAAGTCATGCACGCAAACCTGGATCACGGCGGGCTTCTTCCTCTCTTCGTCCTTTAGATCCTTCTCTGGTCAAAGGACTATGGTGTACTCAATATCTAGCCCAGCGACCCACTCATCATCTGAGTCTTCGAACATGCGTCTGAAGCGAGAAAAGCATCCTTTCACCGTCGTGGAAGAACGGGTGTAGATGATGTCGAACTCATCGCCGGTGATGGTTCTAACCTTGTACTCACCGCCGATCGTGGAGATTTGGGATGCCGTGGATTTGGGAGGAGGGTTAGGATTAGTGGAACTGCCGTAATGTGAATGGACGGGATGACTAGGAGCGAACCGCCGTAGTATTGAAGGACGTGTGGGGACGAGTAGGAGCGAAGCCGGCGTGCGAACGGTAGGGTAGTGGCTTTCCATTGTCCCATGATACGGGCTTCCGAGAGCCCTTGGATCTGAGATCGAATGGTTTCATGGTGTGATTCTAGACCTATGGGTGAATATCCTATCCTGGAGGGTTATTCTGCAAATTTTCAGCAACTTAGCATGTGACCGTTTGATCTCAGATTCAAGGGCTGCCAGCAGCCCGTATCATGGTCGCGCCTACCATGACCGTCGCGTCGCTCGCGCGGTCGCGCCCTTGGAGATTTAACATGGTGCGTTAGGCTATCTGATGTTGGCATATCATACATAGTCATCACTTAGTCACTCATACTACAACAAGGCTGGCTATAAGGTTGGCTATAAGTGTATTTTTTACTCCTCTCTATCTCTTTGTTCGTACTCTCTCCGTCCCATAATATAAGAACATTTTTGACACTAGTGTAGTGCCAAAAACGTTCTTATATTATGGGACACAGGGAGTACTAGTATTTATTGCATTTGCCAAGGAGTGACCTCTTCCAATGAAATGGTGTTGCTAAGTTTGCTTCATTTAATTAGCTATAGACTCAAAATTGTCTTTTCACCTAGGTACACACGCTTAGCACTGTTCCTTCCTTGGGTCACCAAACTAGTATCTCTCTTCTTGATTAACTTGCCACATCAGACTTTATGCCTATGTGGCAAGCTTAAGCACATGTAGGAGCATGTAAAAGTAAGTACAATAGTGCGCTTTACATGGCATTTTTGCATATGTAGAGGAAAGAGAGGCAAGGAAAAATTGGAGAAGTGGGACCTCATGCAAGAGCTAGCCTCTACTACATGGTGGAGCATTGGGAGAGGCACCTGTATGGAGGTGGTCAGGAATCGGGACACTCACGCTGGTCGTAGCGCCACAGTTAAAATGATAATGGCAAGTCAAATCACAGGGCCCCACCTGTCCAGCAGTAACTCGTTGTCAAATCACACAGCCCTACGTTTGCAGCAGCCTACTCCCTCGTCTTCTCGCGTCTCTGTCGAACCGACTAGGCGGAACTGCCTCGCCTACCGCGCAGGAAAAGCCCCTCCCTCGACTTTTAAATACAACTACATCTGGTTTAGAATCCAATGATATACTTTTTGTGACATAGTAACTCATATTTAGTTAGTCAAATGGATGACCTAGAACTACATGCAGGCCCTATAAACCGAGACGCCTAAAAATAAAAAAAACTAAGATGGAGAGGGTACTTCAGCACGTATCTTTTTAGATCAATATAGTCGGGATTCACCAAGGAGCAAAACCAAGTGGTAGGCTGCTCTTGTCGTGTTGGCGTAGCAACTCAAGTAGGGTCAGCACGCACACGAAATGGCGACACACTTAACAGGACCCCTTTGGCCGACATGTGTCTCATCCACCGTCTTGTTCCACGTGTGATGCACCAAATTACAGTTCGGAGCAGCGGTTGGAATTGGAGGTACCCCGGTCGTAGCGCCGCAGTAGTAGAAAATGAGCGATGAGGGGTCAAATCACAAAGCCCCACCTTTCCCGCATTAAGCTGGGCGGACGAAGCAACCATCATTTCACTCTAGGGCGCAAGAGCATAAAGAAAAGAGAACACAATGATGTGTGCGGCAGCTACCTAGGGCACCCTAGGGTAGGGGTCTCCACTACAGATCCTTTTTTTAAAGCGCCTCCACTACAGATCGGCTTCTCCCTCGTCCTCTTGAAGAAAAACGATGATGAGTGCGGCGGTAGGGTTTGTAGGAGTACTACGGCGTGCGGGGCCACGTCGTAGTAAACGGGTTCGAGTCGACGCCTTAAATATGTGTGGGCCGCTTGGTTTTACGGGAACGAGGCAGCATTTTGGGTTCAGGGACCAGTGGAGATATAGAGGTTGTTTGGTTTGTGACTAACTTAGCCAAAGATTGCCACAACTGAGGTTAGGCAAGTTTGATCAACTTAGATGAGTGTTTGTGTCAAGCCACATCTTAGGCAAGCCACACTTGGGCCCCACATGGCATACACACAAAAAGTGTGGCAAGATTCTCTTAGGCTTGCCAACTCGTGGCTCTCATTTTGATAAACTAATCTTAGGCAAGCTTGGAAAAAATGTGTGGCAAAGTGTGGCAATGCTAGTCCTAGCACTACTAGGGAAAACCTTATACACAGAAATTTAGCAACAGCGCGGGTTGAAAAAGGGCGCTAGTGCTAGATAGCAGTAGCGGTTCAGAATAAACCGCGCTGCAGATACGATCCTAGCAGTAGCGCGTGTGCCCATAAAAGCGCTACTACTAATATTCCCATTGCTGGAACGATGGGCTACGCATAGCAGTAGCGGCCTTGCAGGAAGCGCGCTACCGCTAGGGCATGAGTAGCAGCGTGTTTCCCTGTAACAGCTCTACTGCTAATGGAAATAAAATAAAATGAAAAAAAAATAGAAAAGTAAATGAAAATGAAAGAAATAGAAAAAGGAGAAAGAAAAAAATAAAATGTAAAGCAAAATAAATGAAAAAGTGAAAAAACAGAGAAAGGCTTAGCTGTAGCGTGTGTTAGTAAGAGGCGTTGTAGCTAACGCAGCTGCAGCGCATTTCCAGGACCCCCGCTATAGAAACAGAAAAGGAAATAAAAAAGAGAGAAAATTACATATGTATAGCAGTAGCGCGTTTTGGAAAAAGTGCTATAGCTACCTTAGCTATAGCGCGTTCTGCGAAACGTGCTACCGCTAGTTTTGACTTAACCAAAAAACCGTTCCCCCCCCCGGCCACCACTTGCCCCCCAAATCTCTCGACCCACCCCGCCTCCGTCTCCCCGATTCGCCGTCGCCCCACTTCGCCGCCGTCTCCTGCCGACGTCGACGCCCCCGGAGCCACCAGAGCCATGCGCCGTCGACGCCACCGGAGTCGCCCCCAACGCCACAGAGCCGCGCGGCCTCATCAACGTCACCGGAGCCGCCGTCGACGCCACCGGATCCTCCCTCGCCACAACTGCCTCCCTCGCCGTCACCAGAGACGCCCCTGCCTCCCTCGCCACCACCGGAGCCATCCTCTGTAAGCCCCCACCCCTCCTCTCTCTCTCATGCATAGGTTAGCTAGTTTAATTATGTTAATTATCTAGGTTAGGGCAAAAATTTAGTTAGGGCTTTGACAGAGAAGTAGTTAGGTTAACTAGTTTAATTAGGTTAATTACCTAGGTTAGTGAAAAAATTTAGTTAGGGCTTTGACAGAGAACTAGTCAGGTTAACTAGTTTAATTAGGTTAATTATCTAGGTTATTTAGGCAAGTTTTATTTTAAAGATGATCCCTTCCTAAACTTTTATTGTTGATTATATCTTTTCATTGAAGTGGTCATGTTGTTTGTGCCCAAGTGGCTTTGTTGTTTGAATGAAGCTGAGTGGCCTATATATGTTTTGCCAGAATGTTGATTCATTTCCGTTCTGGCAAATTTCAGGTTCTCGATTTGTCCACTTTTTAGCAAAGGTCATGCCAAAATTTTCCGTGAATTTCGGCATGACTTGTGCTACAAACTAGGACATATCGAGTGCCCGGGATTTGCCGCACCAGGAAGGAGTCAACGTTCCTACAAAACATAGGCCTTTTGTATGTCATTATTCATTTTATTAGGTCTAGAATTAATTTACTAGATTTAATCATAGGAAACATGGCTAGCAACGATGAAGGACAGGGTTCTAGTGATTGCGACGACGTCTACCAGGCGGCCGACGATCAACCGGTGGCATTGGGGACTGAGACCGACACGTAGACCGGTGCTGAGACTGAGACCGGCGTTGAGACTCAGACCGGCATCGAGACCGGCGCTGAGACTGAGACCGGCGCTGCCTTGGGGAGCGGAGCCGGTGTAGAACAGAAAGCAAAGAGGCAATGGCTTCTTAACAAACTCAAGACTACTAGACTGGTGGTCACGGAGGTGGACGACGGTAATTTTGAGCCAAAGGCGCCCGAGAAAGCGCGTTGATGCTACGGCAATCAAATAGGCTGCATCGTACGGACAACCGCCACCATCAACGATGAGAAACTACCGAAGATAGAAAATATGAGGAGCTCCCTCCTAAAGAAGTTTCACCAGATATTCTTCTTCCCGGGCCGGAATGAGAAGGATTATGAAGATCCAGAAGGTGGACGTGGGGCAGGTGACGATAATGAAGCCGAAGGAACCATTGTTCCACAGCCGGCCGATCCCCCCGAACATCTTCAAGGTTTCCGTGGCCAGTGTCAAACCGGGCCACGAGAATTTGCCTCCTCCAATACTAGCGGGGGATGACGACGAGACACCGTGGCGGCTTGGTGATTGTTGCAATGGGTGGGTGCTCTTGTGGCCAAAGAGTCTGCTTCGTCTGGAGGCGGCCGGGAGCACACCCACGAGCACGCAGCCTCAGCAAGGTATGAACATCAACACCCCACCTACCCAATTAGCGTCGGGTGTCGGGTTGGGTGATAGCGGACGGGGTAAGGAGGAGGCTCCATTAGTCGCTGATGACGTCGCCATGGATGAGGATGAGGACGACGATGGCGCTAAACAGTATGTCTATACTGGCGCCTCCTCAGGGTCTGAGCATCATGAGTCGGTGCCTGAATTGCCGTCTCAACGTATTATGGACGACCTTCCGGTAATAAAGAAGTCTAGGAAGAGAGCGAGGAAAGGCAAAAAAGCTGATTCTATGATCCAGCCGCCTCAGCAGCCTCGGCTTCAGGACCGTATAGATATCCCCGATGCAGATAAATGGCATCTCCCCGGTGAACCAATCCTACCTACAACAGCGCTACGGGCCAGATTCGGCGATCTAAGGAGACTTCTTGACGATGTGCTGCGGGTAGAGAAAGGCCTCATCGCCTCGAAAGATCCAGGATACCCACTCTACGTGGTTAACGTTCTGCGGCAAATGTCGTACGTCGACAGCTTGCCCGCGGATAAGTTCTTGCTCCGATCCGATTACATATTCGACATGTTTCATGTGAAGAAGCTGGATTTTACGTTTGTCCGCCTTTATGCCTTGCACATGAACTACATCATCGGGGTTGAGCAGGTATCTAATATCTGTGTCGCTGACCCGTACTACATGCACGAGGGCTTCTTGGGAGTCTGCGCAAAGCACCGTCAATACGCGAGGGGTTACATCGTCACTTTCATGCTCGCCAATAAGGACAAGGAGGTGATTCTTGTGCCTTATCATCCTGTGTAAGTCATCCGTGCTGCTATCCTTCCTTCGATTTCAATCATTCATTTGCACGCTGAAGGCTAATTAATCTGAGGTGTACTTATTTTGCGCAGCGGCGGGCGCGCCATCCTCATCATCCTCTACCCCCGATTCTCCCACGCTCTTTACTTGGACTCGTCGAAGAACATTCACAAAAAGGATTACACCCACATCAAGGATGTTCTCGACAGTGCTATGTTTTACTACCAAGCAAGGGGTGGAGAGGTCAGGGACAAGAAGACAAGGGGAGGCAGGGCCGCCTTCGGCCATAAGACCGACTTCTGCTGCATCCAGCAACCGAACGATTCTCTTAATGATGGATTCTATGTCCTACACCACATGCTGGAGTACAGACGGGATCACCAGAACCTTCGCATGTCACCTAGATCCGGCGATGCCCATATTCTGCAATGGGCAAAGGACATAGGAGATATCGAGGATCATCGACTTCGAGCTGAGTTCTATAACATCCAACGCGAACTTGCCCAAATCATCATGAAGGAGGTCGTCGGAAAAACAGGGATGTTCTACGGAGAAGGACAAATTTCACGGGAAGACGTCTGAACATGGATAGCCTCTCAGCGTCTCGACATGAAGCCTTTCACTAAGCTCAAGGACTATCTCCCTGACTTGGATGGATGGAACGACATGTTGGAGTGATTGTCGATATATGACAATGTGTCTGTTTAGTCCATACTTTCTGTATGACAAAACTTTGAGTTATGCACGGTGCAACTTTATTTGTGATGTAATTAAACCGTCCTCCTCCTCGACTAGCGAAAATCACTCTAGTTAGGGCAATTTGGGGTACGATGAACTTTGTTATTTATGCTTATGATATGTTGTTTCTGTTTTTGCCAAGTCTGTCTCTTTCTATTGCTCAACTATATATGTTGCATATCATCGACTCATGTGACGATGCAGGTGCATAGATCATAGATGGTGAAGAAGTGCTACGCCAGGAGTATATATACGACAAGTGCCCGGAGTGTCAGGCCCAGGTGTAGCGGTTTCCAGTTTCCGAGCGACAGGCAGTAGTTAGTTTAGGTTCACGCTAATGCGAGAGAGGGATACGAACTCATGTACTCAAAGTGATAGCTCTTCTCACGTATATCATTGTTTAGATGGATGACGATGTATTTGCAAGTAATCGAGACTTGTATCGCTATTTTTGAGATGATGACGAGAGACCACTTTGTCTTGGATGATGATTATGATGAGACTATTTGTATGTATATGCTATGATTACATCTATGGTCTCGTAGGCATTTGTATGTGTATCATGATGACATTTGTATGTGCTAAAGATTCTTCTATAAAGCCTATTCAAATACAAAACAAATATGCCAAAAAAACAAAAAACTACTAAAATTAGCAGTAGCGAGTGGAGAAAAGTTAGCAGCAGCGTGGTAGTAGTAGTAGCGCGCACGGAAGAAGCGCGCTATAGCTATTAGCAGTAGCGAGCTTCCACTAAGCGCACTGCTGCTACACTTGTCTAGCAGTACCGCTGGTGAGCACGCGCTACTGCTATGTGTTAGCTGTAGCGCCTTATTAGTAGCGCCGGTCCGCGCACTACTGATACACCTAAAACCCGCGCTACTGCTAGCCTTAGTGTAGAACCAAACAGCCCCATAGTACGTACAAAAAAATGTGGACGTAGGTTTGACCGAAAGGCAATGATGCATGGGCCCTGCATTTTGATATACCCGGGGCCGCGTGAAATTTGCTACTCTACAAAACTAGTAAGGTAGACATGTATTAAACGCATGAGATTTCGAAACCAAATTATGAATAAATACACACTATAGCATGTAAATCTTTGAGTCATATATGCATGATGTAGATGTTCATTTAGTTCTTATAGTTCATCTCATTCAAAATCAATTAGTTTTATAAAAATGTTAAGATTCATGGGGTTTTGCATTGTAAATCATAAAGTAAAAAACAAATAATGGCAATTCATTTAGAGAAAAATAATCAATTATGATACAGAAGATTCTAGAACAAAGGAGAAGTGCTTGTGATTTGTGGTTTGTGCATTATGCTTAAGTTCAACCATGGAGTCTTCTAAATTGTACATGTGGCAGATCTGGTGGAATGTTAATGATATCCAACGGCCAGTAGTGCTCGGATTTGCCTATCTCTGCACTGTCAGGTTAGCTTCATCCAGCGACCATCTTTCAAAGTTATTGGCACACTATATAGTTCATGTGCCATAGTTGCATGTTTTGGAAAAAAGCTACTAGTGGGTTGTACTATCTATTTAGGAATAGAAGATGTATACATGGAAGTTGTAGGGAAAGAGATGACATGGAGCATCTCAATTCCTATGAGTAGGGATTGGAAAAAGAGATGTCATTTGGTTCACATCGTAGGAACTTTTCTATTGAATCTAGAGATGACATGTATCTCAATTCCTATGAGGAGGGATTAGAAAAGAGATGTAATTTGGTTCATATCATAGGAACTTTTCTATTGAATATACGCTAATGTTTATTTTCCTTTGAAATTAAGGGAGTATAGGAATCCATTCATATGAACCAAGTGGCTCTAAAGCTATAGAAATGATATCATGTTTATTTCCTTTGAAATGTGGAGTATATGAATCTATTCCTCTGAACCAA
Source organism: Triticum urartu (assembly GCF_056163025.1). Classification (NCBI taxonomy): domain Eukaryota; kingdom Viridiplantae; phylum Streptophyta; class Magnoliopsida; order Poales; family Poaceae; genus Triticum; species Triticum urartu. The sequence continues at coordinate 671,629,478 of NC_141877.1, forward strand.
TTGGCTCTAAAGGAAAAAAAATCCTATAAAAATCATATCATATGGAGTTCCTATGATATTCCTCGACACTAAAGGATGCTTGAAATTGCTGCGGGTGATACAATGGTCTTTCTTTGTAGACTCCTCACCCATCTTTATAGTTACCTCTCAAAGATGAATGAAATGATATATGCATGGTATTCTACATGTGCAATTTGGTACACGAAAACTCGGTAAAAGTTTGCGAGGTTTGAATTTTCAATAAAGCTATATGCACTGCATTTCGAAATGGAGGGAGCATACGGCAGTTGCTAACACTCACGTGGAAGATTTGTGTGTAGGAGGAGTGGCTATTCTGTTAAATGACATGGCAAAACTAACACTGTCGGATGCCGATCTAACAGTTCTTACGGCGTTCGTCGGGAAAAGGCTTGTGGCGAACGTTTGTCGGATAATGATTTACGGACACATGCATTGCATTGATACATGCCCCCCTCTCTCTCACGCACACGCACCCACACGAGTCACGACTCTCCCGAGTCCTCTCGCAGACTCGCACGTCGCACCCACCGTCTATCTGCAGGTAGACGTCACGCACATATGTTCTCTTCACACCCTACCCTCAGAACTTCTAAAAAACAAAAGACGGCGCACACATTTTATTTTAGCTCACACGTCACACACTTATACTATTACTCTTGTGGCGAACGTTCTTTGGGCATAGTATATTGTACTCTCACGAAGAGAAGCGGTGCACACATGCACTAGTTCTCTCACACCCACTCGCGGGTACACGTAGGAGCGCATTTTTTAAGCTGGTACAACAAAATCACTCCACTATATATAAAAGCAGGAGCCTTAGCGCTTGCTTTACTAGGGTTCCTCTCGTTCAGTCTCTCGTGCTCTCCAGATCTAAGCAACACATAGGTGGCCACACTGTAACACCCTCGATGCGACTATAGCTCCCACGTGTCGAGGCACGACTTAGAGACATAATCGCATTGAAGGCATATGTCGCAAGTTAGGCAATCTTCACAAACATCCCATGTAATATGGATAATAAAAGGGAGATAACATAGTTGGCTTACACTCGCCACGTCAATCAAGTACATAAATAACATTACATCAACCAACACTCATGGCCCAACTACGGCGCCAAAATAAAAGAGAACCCAACATGCGACACGGTCCCAATCACCCCCAACTGGGAACCACTATTGATCATCGGGAAAGGAAACGTAGTATCGTTGAGAGTCTTCGTCGAACTCCCACTTGAGCTCATACGCGTCTCCTGGAGCGGAATCATCAGGCCCTGCATCTGGTGTAATAATAATCTGTGAGCCACAGGGACTCAACAATCTCGCACCCTCGCGATCAAGACTATTCAAGCTTATAGGTATGGCAAGGTAAAATATGAGTGGAGCTGCAGCAAGCGACTAGCAAGTATGGTGGCTAACTTATTCGCAAAAGAGAGCAAGAAGAGGAGGCAAAGCACGAGCGAGAAACTAGAGAACAACCTGCGCAAACATTACTCCAACACCGTGTCCACTTCCCGGACTCCGCCGAGAAGAGGCCATCACGGTAACACACTCGGTTGATTCATTTTAATTAAGTTAAGGTTCAAGTTATCTACAACCGGACATTTACAAATTCCCATTTGCCCATAACCGCGAGCACGGCTTTCGAAAGTTCAATCCCTGTAGGGGAGTCCCAACTTAGCCCATGACAAGCTCTCACGGTCAACGAAGGAATAGACCTCCTCCCAAGACGTTCCGATCACACTCGGTATCCCGATACAACAAGACATCTCGACAGGTTAAAACAAGACCAGCAACACCGCCCGAATGTGCCGACAAATCCCGATAGGAGCTGCACATATCTCGTTCTCAGGGCACACTCAGATGAGACTAGCTACGAGTAAAACCAACCCTCAAGTTTCCCCAAGGTGGCCCCGCAGGCAGCTCAGTTCAGACCAACACTCAGAGGGAGCACTGGCCCGGGGGGGGGGGGGGTTAAAATAAGATGACCCTTGGGCTCCGGTAACCCAAGGGAAAAAGAGGCTAGGTGGCGAATGGTAAAACCTAGCAGCTCGTTAATCAAGGCGAACTATCAAGGGGTTCCCATTATAACCCAACCGCGTAAGGAACGCAAAATCCGGGAACATAACACCGATATGACGGAAACTAGGGCGGCAAGAGTGGAACAAAACACTAGGCGAGAGGCCGAGCCTTCCACCCTTTACCAAGTATATAGATGCATTTAAGATAACATGGTAATACAATGATATCCCAACAATTAAATAAAAGATGTTCCAACAAGGAACGGCCTCCAATCTTCACCTGCAACTAGCAACGCTATAAGAGGGGCTGAGCAAAGCGGTAACATAGCCAATCAACGATTTGCTAGGATAATGGTGGGTTAGAGGTTTGACATGGCAATTTGGGAGGCCTGCAAGCAAGTGGTAGGCATCGTAGAAATGGCATAGCAAAAGAGCGAGCAAACTAGCATAGCAAAGATAGTAGTGATCTCGAGGGTATGATCATCTTGCCTGCACAGTTGTTAGAGTTGACTGGATCCTCAAGAGCAAACCCAACGGGCTCCTCGTTAGCGAACTCGTCTCCCGGCTCTACCCAAACAAGACAAACAAGCAACAAGGATACAATCAACCACGTGCAAACTCAAACAAAAAGATGCAATGATGACATGCTATGCGGGATGCGATGCGGGATGCAAAATGCCAGATATGACAGGAAATGCATGAACCTGGCCTCAACTTGGAATTCCAAGGGTGCCACTGGAAAGATGAGATGAAATCGCTTGAAAACGATATAAAGAACGCCGGAATCGGAGTTACGGTTTGGAAATGGCAAGCGATTCAAAAATGACACCGGTCTGCAATTTACAGCAAGTAGGCATCTAAATGCAATGAGATGAACCTGGTACAGCCACCAAACATGACAAAGAAAGACATGGCATGGAGCTACTCAACAAGCTTAACAAAAGTCCCTTAGTGACCTTGAGCCAAAAGGGATCACAAAATATACTAACAAGCACACAAAAATAGCAAAAACATAATCAGTTTTCAGACTTAGTGAAAACTGAGACATGCTGAAATATAACTCACAAAGGCATGTAAATGAGCTCGATGCACTCACTACGGTGCAAGTCATGGCAAGGCAAGCATACATCCCTTCAGAAGGCACAAAATACAAGCTAGAAATGGCAAGAACAAAGGCATAGCATGCACGGATCCACTACAATAACATCGGCAAAATCGCAAACAAGTTGACGATCTGCCCAGATTCACAACGAAGCAAAAGTAGAGCTCGATTGACTCAAGCTAGGGTGCTCCATAATTGAAAGCAAAGACATGGATGGATAGAGCACTACAAGATTAACAAAACTCCCTTACTGATCATCCTCAAAAGAGGCACGGATTACTAGGAAACAACAAGAACATATTGCATCATGAACTAAACAATCCCAGACTTAGTGAAACTACTAAGTCCCTGAAAACGGATTTACCGGGTGCCTCACTTTGCAAGCTTGCACAAGTCAGCACACACATCCTAAAAATGCATGGGTTGCACCTCTGGAAAGATAACAAGACCCTTAACAAAACATATGAAGGACTCACAGGCATATCATGCACACAATAATCATGGCAAAAATGACAAAAGTCTAAGATGAACTAGCAGATCTGACAAATAACTCACGAAACCTCCTTCTAACAGCATTTCGGGCATCCAGATGAGCTCAAATGAAAATGATGAAATGGAATGAAATGATATACTCATCGAGACGAACACTTTGATGTACTATATGTCCAAATCGGAGCTACAGATGCGGAGATATCACCGGTCAAAATATGCACAAAAATTAGGGTTCAGAGGAGAAAAGTCAACCGTCAAATTTCACATCTCAGATCTGCACGCTTCCCGAGGCTCGCCGGCGCGCACTGTACACCGGAGCACGGAAGTCGAGGAGGGAGAGGCCGGGGGCGGCGAGGCCGGGCGGTGCGGCGGCGGGGCCGGACGGCGGCGAGGACGGAGTGGAGTGGGGCGGCGTGGGGAGGCGCGGCGCCCGGGCGGCAGCGGCGAGGCGGCGGAGATGCGGGGCGGCGGCGGCCGGTGGCGGCGAGGGGCGGCGGTGAGGCAGCGGGGCCGGCGGACGGCGTCGGGGAAGAGAGAGGCGGCGGGCGGTGCGGATCTGGCCCGATGGCGGCGAGGGGCGGGCCTCCCGCGGGCTCGCCGGGCCGCGCGGAGGAGGAGGTTGGCGGGGACACGTGGCGCCTCCCGATTGGCCGCGGTCGCCGACGGACGTGTCCGGCGCACGGGGATTTTTTTTATAGGGTTTCGGAGAGGGAGAGAGATCCGAAAACGGGAGGGGCTATTTATAGGCATAAGTGGAGTTAGGAGAGTCCAAATGAGGTGCGGTTTTCGGCCACGCGATCATGATCGAACGCTCTAGATGATGGAGCAGAGTTTGGTGGGTTTTGGGCCAAATTGGAGGGGTGTTGGGCTGCAACACACACGAGGCCTTTTCGGTCCGTCGGTTAACCGTTGGAGTATCAAACGAAGTCCAAATGATACGAAACTTGACAGGCGGTCTACCGGTAGTAAACCAAGGCCGCTTGGAAAGTCTCGGTCCAATCCGGAAATTTTTAATCCCCACACACGAAAGAAAGCTAGAAATGACCACTGGAGGAGAACGAAGCGCCGGAATGCAAAACGGACAACGGGGAAAATGCTCGAATGCATGAGACGAACACGTATGCAAATGCAATGCACATGATGACATGATATGAGATGCATGACAACGACAACAACACACGGAGACAAAACCCGAACCCGAGAAAATAAATAACTTAACGCCGGAAACGGCAAGAGTTGGAGTACAAATTGGGAAAGTTACATCCGGGGTGTTACAACACTCCACCACTACGAAAGGATCTCGTCCCGAGATCTAGGACTGAAAGAACGCCGGGTACTCAGAACGGAGGTGATCCTCGCGTTCCCAGGTAGCTTCACGGTCGGAATGGTGTGACCACTTGACTTTGAGAAATTTGATTGACTTGTTGCGAGTCTTGCGTTCAGCCTCTTCAAGAATAGCAACTGGGTGCTCACGATAAGAGAGATATTCTTGGAGCTCAATGTCCTCGAAGTTGACGGTGCGGTCAGGAGTCTTGAAACACTTTCGAAGCTGAGAGACATGGAACACGTCATGAACATTTGCAAAGTTTGAAGGAAGCTCGAGTTGATAGGCGAGGTCGCCTCTCTTGCTGACAATCTTGAAAGGTCCCACGTATCTAGGGGCAAGCTTCCCTTTGATACCGAAGCGACGAGTACCTTTCATAGGAGAGACGCGGAGGTAAACATGATCTCCGATCTCGAAAGCCAAATCACGGTGCTTACTATCATAGTAGCTCTTCTGACGGGATTGGGCTGCTTTGAGGTTATCTCGAATGACTTTGCACATTTCTTCTGCTTCTGTGATTAAGTCATTACCCAAAAGCTGACGTTCACCGGTTTCAGACCAATTGAGAGGGGTACAGCACTTCCTGCCATACAGAATTTCAAAAGGGGCCTTCCCCGAACTTGCTTGAAAACTGTTGTTGTAGGAGAATTCAGCATAAGGAAGACAATCCTCCCACTTCATGCCGAAGGAGATCACACAAGCCCTGAGCATATCTTCAAGAATCTGGTTGACACGCTCAACTTAACCGCTTGTTTGAGGATGGAAAGCAGTGCTGAAGCGGATGTTGGTGCCCATGGCCTTCTGGAAAGAATCCCAAAACTTCGAGGTAAAGATGCTGCCATGATCTGAAGAGATCACTTGAGGAATACCGTGCAGAGAGACAATACGACGTATAGAGTTCCGCCAATTGAGCTGCAGTGATCGACTCTTTGATAGGCAGAAAGTGAGCCACTTTGGTGAGTTTGTCGATGACAACGAATATAGCATCATTGCCACGCTTGGACTTTGGAAACCCAGTCACGAAGTCCATCTCAATGTGGTCAAACTTCCATTCTGGAATGGAAAGAGGTTGGAGGAGACCAGCTGGCCTTTGTTGTTCTGCCTTCACTCTTCTGCAGACATCACATTCATTCACGAATTGAGCGATCTCGCGCTTCATTCGAGTCCACCAATAAGCTTGCTTAAGGTCCTGATACATCTTCGTGCTCCCAGGGTGGATGGAGAGGAGAGAATTGTGAGCCTCATTCATGATCACTTTACGGAGGTCACCTTTGGGCACAACAATACGATCCCCGAAGAAGAGAGTGTCCTTGTCATCAAGGCGGTAGCACTTGTACTTGGACTAACTCTTGGAAATCCCAATCTTCACCTTTTTCACCATAGCATCAAGAAGCTGGGCTTGGCGAATCTGGTCTTCCAAGGTAGGAGAGACTTGAAGGTTGGTGAGGAAACCTTGAGGAACAACTTGCAGATTAAGTTTGCGAAAAGCTTCACAAAGCTCAGGTTGATAAGTCTTGAGAATCAGACTATTGCAGCAGGCCTTTCTGCTCAAAGCGTCAGCAATCACATTGGCCTTGCCTGGAGTATACTCGATACTCGGATTATACTCTTGAATCATTTCGACCCATCGAGTTTGCCTGAGGTTGAGATTAGGCTGAGTGAAGATGTACTTGAGACTCTTGTGATCAGTGAAAATGTCCACTTTTCTTCCCAATAAAAGATGTCTCCAAGTCAAAAGAGCATGCACAACTGCCGCCAACTCGAGATCATGAGTGGGGTAGTTCTTCTCATTAGGCTTCAACTGGCGAGATGTATAAGCAACAACTTTCTTCTCTTGCATCAATACTGCGCCAAGACCTTGGAGAGAGGCATCACAAAAGACCTCGTACGGCTTGGATTCATCAGGCGGAGTCAGAACTGGAGCAGTGATCAATTTCTCTTTCAAAGTGCTGAAAGCAATATCACACTCCGGAGACCAAATGTACTTGACGTGCTTCTGAAGAAGATTTGAGAGAGGCTTTGCGATCTTAGAAAAGTTTTCAACGAATCTTCGGCAATAGCTTGCGAGACCGAGAAAACTGCGGAGTTGCTTCACGTTCTGAGGAGGTTGCCAATTCACAATTGCAGACACCTTCTCAGGATTCACGGCAATGCCCTTGGCAGAGATGATATGACCAATATAAAGAACCTCATCGAGCCAAAATTCACACTTGGAGAACTTGGCGTAGAACTGATGTTCTCTGAGCTTATCAAGAACCAAACGCAAGTGCTTGGCATGATCTTCCTTTTCTTCGAGAAAACCAGAATGTCGTCGAGATAGACCAAAACGAAGTCATTGGTGTAGGCGTTGAAGATGAAGTTCATCATGCGAGAGAACGTCGGAGGAGCGTTGGCGAGGCCAAAAGACATGACAGTGTATTCATATGAACCAAACCTTGTTCTGAATGCTGTCTTGGGAATATCTTCTTCACGAATGCGAATCTGGTGATAACCCATACGGAGATCAAGCTTGTAGAACACTTGGGCACCTTTGAGTTGTTCGAACAGCTCATTGATGTTGGGAAGTGGGTATTTGTTCTTGATGGTCTTCTTGTTCACTGGACGGTAATCAACACAAAGTCGGTCTGTTCCATCCTTCTTCTTCACAAAAAGAACACCACAACCCCACGGAGAAGAACTAGGCCGGATAAGACCCATTTTCTCTTGCATATCGAGTTGCTTCTTCAGCTCTTTCAACTCTTCAGGTCCGAGCTTATAAGGACGTTTGCACACAGGTTCCGTGCCAGGCTCAAGATCAATAACGAATTCAACGGGCCGGTGCGGAGGCATTCCTGGGAGCTCTTCTGGAAAGACGTCTTGATATTCGCAAACGACTGGAATTTGAGAGATGGCATCCAATTCACCCTTCTCATTGAGAGAAAACAGACGGATGGAATTATCCCGAGCGGCAAAGAAAATTACATCCTCAGACGAATGAGTCAATTGAATCTGCCTGGCTGCACAATCAAGCTGAGCCTTGTGCTTAGAAAGCCAATCCATACCGAGAATAAGATCAATATCCGAGTTACCAAGAACCATTGGAGAAGCCAGAAACTTGAAATCACCCATCAAGATAGAAATATCCGAAACCATCAAACTAGAACTCAGACGCTTAGCTGGAGAGACGACTTGCATAGCTCTAGGTAAAGCCTTAGTACTAAATTTGTTCTCCGATGCAAATGGGAATGACATGAAGGAACGCGATGCACCAGAGTCAAAAAGTACTTTTGCGGGAATATCATTAACAGGAAGGTTACCCATGATCACATCTGACGAGTCCTCTGCCTGAGCTGCATTCATCAAATTGACCTTGGCATGCTTGGGGTTATGCTTGACCACAGCTGTACTTGCCGATCTCACAGGAGGAGGAGGAAGACGCCTCTGGTTGAAACACTTGTTGGCATAGTGACCCTTCTGTTGGCACTTGTTGCACGTGACCTCTGAAAGCGGACGGTGATACGAGCACTCGATCTTGGAGCTTGAGACGAAGTCTTGTTCTGAAAGCCAGGGTTGGGTGGGTGGGAAGAACCACTGCCACCTTTGCTCTTCTGCTGATACGGCTGACGGAACGGAGGAGGAGGAAGCCAAAACTTCTGCTGCTTGGCCACTTGAGTAGAGGAAGAAGGAGTAACATCTCTGACTCGCTTCTTGGAAGCATCACACCTCAACTGAGCAGCCTCTTGCTTCAGTGCCATGTTGTAGAACTCATCGTATCTCAAGGGCTCAAAGAGAACAAGAGCGAGCTGGATATCTTCTCTGAGACCACCCCTGAACTGATATATCATGCTCTTCTCATCAGGGACATCCTGCTTGGCAAAGCGGGCGAGCTTCTGGAACAACTTGTTGTAGTCATAGACAGACAAAGAGCCTTGCTTCAGATTGCGGAATTCCTCACGCTTGCTTTCAACCACGCTCTGGGGAATATGATGGGCTCGGAAATCTCGACGGAAATCATCCCAAGTGATAACACGTCCACCTCTAGAGTCCTTGTACTGCTGGAACCATTCTGCAGCTTGATCTTTGAGTTGGAAGGAAGCGAACTTGACAAAGTCCTCAGGCCTGACGTTACTGCACTCGAAATGCTTACACAGATCCACAAGCCAATCGTCAGTATCGGTTGCCTCAACACAATTGCTGAAAGTTTTTGGCCAGTTAGCAAGGAACTGGTTGAGTGTAGCAAAGTGACTCTGATTGCTGCCTTGATTCCCTTGACTGCCTTGATTGCGCTCTTGGAGAATTTGCATGATCAGCTGTGTGTTTGCATTGGTTGCGGCCATCACAGCTTGCCATGCCTCCGGAGGAGGTGGAGGCGGTGGCGGATCAGGATTCGGAGTCGTGCGCGTTGGAGGAGCCATCCTGAAGAGGTTGACCACCATTAGCACATTGACAGATAAATATTGAAGCTGAATCCAACGGAATGAAAATTGCAACATATAGTCTTCACATCCGAACAAAATGAACGAATGCATTCCTCTTGAAATGGTCACATATCCATAAATTGAGAAGCCACGTAGAATTAAGGTAGAGAAATAAATCAACAAGGTACGAATCAAGAATGAATAATCGGTAAGAAATCCCAATCTCAAACCAATATCCGTGGAAGAAAAACTAGAGCTACTAGAATTCCCACCTATGAAACTCCCGAACCTTTCCGGTTATGCAATCAGGTGTTGGGGATACAGGGGAAGCATAATATCTCACCCAAACTAGCAAATCCTACATCCAGCTGTATCCATCCTTCAACACATAACCAAGAAACCTTCGGAAACCATCTACCTCAACCTTCGAAAAGTATCCGTTATACAAGTTATGGCGATACTCCCGAACTCCCGCCCCAATACTGGGTGGCGTCGAGGTTATCTCACCAACGAACTGCATAAAAGAGATTTTCGATGTCGGCGTACTAAACTCAGGTATTCCAGAACTGCAACGATAAAATTATGATGACAACACCTCAGAGCTCAACTCCCCGGGACACTTCCACTAAACCCCTGACAGGAGGCACCAAGTCAATGTTCTCATCATAAAACCATCGGAACGATTCCAAGATACCCGCGTGATCCTAAAATTTTTTTTAGTGAAATTTGAGAAGAGAAGAGTCAAAACTCTATGTCAGGATGCCTAACCAGAGCGATGAGGAGACTGGGAAGTAAAAAGAATTCCTAATCTCTCCGATATATAATTCCTAAAGACTCAAAACATTTTTCTAGACACAACTCGGCCGCTAAAAACGATCAAGCAATGGGGCTCCTAAGGTCGGGGAAGGCTCTGATACCAACTTGTAACACCCTTGATGCGACTATAGCTCCCATGTGTCGAGGCACGACTTAGAGACATAATCACATTGAAGGCATATGTCGCAAGTTAGGCAATCTTCACAAACATCCCATGTAATATGAATAATAAAAGGGAGATAACATAGTTGGCTTACACTCGCCACGTCAATCAAGTACATAAATAACATTACATCAACCAACACTCATGGCCCGACTACGGCGCCAAAATAAAAGAGAACCCAACATGCAACACAGTCCCAATCACCCCCAACTGGGCACCATTACTGATCATCGGGAATGGACACGTAGTATCGTTGAGAGTCTTCGTCGAACTCCCACTTGAGCTCATACGCGTCTCCTGGAGCGGAATCATCGGGCCCTGCATCTGGTGTAATAGTAATCTATGAGCCACAGGGACTCAGCAATCTCGCACCCTCGCAATCAAGACTATTCAAGCTTATAGGTATGGCAAGGTAAAATATGAGTGGAGCTGCAGCAAGCGACTAGCAAGTATGGTGGCTAACTTATTCGCAAAAGAGAGCAAGAAGAGGAGGCAAAGCACGAGCGAGAAACTAGAGAACAACCTGCGCAAACATTACTCCAACACCGTGTCCACTTCCCGGACTCCGCCGAGAAGAGGCCATCACGGTAACACACTCGGTTGATTCATTTTAATTAAGTTAAGGTTTAAGTTATCTACAACCGGACATTAACAAATTCCCATCTACCCATAACCGCGGGTACGGCTTTCGAAAGTTCAATCCCTGTAGGGGAGTCCCAACTTAGCCCATGACAAGCTCTCACGGTCAACGAAGGAATAGACCTCCTCCCAAGACGTTCCGATCAGACTCGGTATCCCGATACAACAAGACATCTCGACAGGTTAAAACAAGACCAGCAACACCGCCCGAATGTGACGAAAAATCCCGATAGGAGCTGCACATATCTCGTTCTCAGGGCACACTCAGATGAGACTAGCTACGAGTAAAACCAACCCTCAAGTTTCCCCGAGGTGGCCCCGCAGGCAGCTCAGTTCGGACCAACACTCAGAGGGAGCACTGGCCCGGGGGGGTTAAAATAAGATGACCCTTGGGCTCCGGTAACCCAAGGGAAAAAGAGGCTAGGTGTCGAATGGTAAAACCAAGGTTGGGCGTTGCTGGAAAAGCTTTAATCAAGGCGAACTATCAAGGGGTTCCCATTATAACCCAACCACGTAAGGAACGCAAAATCCAGGAACATAACACCGATATGACGGAAACTAGGGCGGCAAGAGTGGAACAAAACACTAGGCGAGAGGCCGAGCCTTCCACCCTTTACCAAGTATATAGATGCATTTAAGATAACATGGTAATACAATGATATCCCAACAATTAAATAAAAGATGTTCCAACAAGGAACGGCCTCCAATCTTCACCTGCAACTAGCAACGCTATAAGAGGGGCTGAGCAAAGCGGTAACATAGCCAATCAACGGTTTACTAGGACAATGGTGGGTTAGAGGTTTGACATGGCAATTTGGGAGGCCTGCAAGAAAGTGGTAGGCATCGTAGCAATGGCATAGCAAAAGAGCGAGCAAACTAGCATAGCAAAGATAGTAGTGATCTCGAGGGTATGATCATCTTGCCTGCACAGTTGTTAGAGTTGACTGGATCCTCAAGAGCAAACCCAACGGGCTCCTCGTTAGCGAACTCGTCTCCCAGCTCTACCCAAACAAGACAAACAAGCAACAAGGATACAATCAACCACGTGCAAACTCAAACAAAAAGATGCAATGATGACATGCTATGCGGGATGCGATGCGGGATGCAAAATGCCAGATATGACAGGAAATGCATGAACCTGGCCTCACCTTGGAATTCCAAGGGTGCCACTGGAAAGATGAGATGAAATCGCTTGAAAACGATATAAAGAACGCCGGAATCGGAGTTACGGTTTAGAAATGGCAAGCGATTCAAAAATGACACCGGTCTGCGATTTACAGCAAGTAGGCATCTAAATGCAATGAGATGAACCTAGTACAGCCACCAAACATGACAACAAAATACATGGCAGGGATGCACAGAAGATTATTAACAAAAGTCTAGCACTGAGCTACGGCCAAATCATCCATTAGGAGGTTCAAATAAGCATGGCAAAAACGCAAATGGTAAAACAGATCTCAGACTTAGTGAAATTAACACTTGTCTGGAATTTCAGATCATATAGCCCTCTTCGGAGCAACAAAACAACATGCTACAGGACCTGAACATGACACAGAAAGACATGGCATGGAGCTACTCAATAAGCTTAACAAAAGTCCCTTAGTAACCTTGAGCCAAAAGGGATCACAAAATATACTAACAAGCACACGAACATAGCAAAAACAAAATCAGTTTTCAGACTTAGTGAAAACTGAGACATGCTGAAATATAACTCACGAAAGCATGTAAACGAGCTCGATGCACTCACTACGGTGCAAGTCATGGCAAGGCAATCATACATCCCTTAAGAAGGCAAAAAATACAAGCTATACATGGCAATAACAAAGGCATAGCATGCACGGATCCACTACAATAACATCGGCAAAATCGCAAACAAGTTGATGATCTGCCCAGATTCACAACGAAGCAAAAGTAGAGCTCGATTGACTCAAGCTAGGGTGCTTCATAATTGCAAAAAAAGACATGGATGTATAGAGCACTACAAGATTAACAAAACTCCCTTACTGATCATCCTCAAAAGAGGCACGAATTACTAGGAAACAACAAGAACATATGGCATCGTGAACTAAACAATCCCAGACTTAGTGAAACTACTAAGTCCCTGAAAACGGATTTAACGGGTGCCTCACTTTGCAAGCTTGCACAAGTCACCACACACATCCTAAAAATGCATGGGTTGCACCTCTGGAAATATAACAAGATCCTTAACAAAACATATGAAGGACTCACAGGCATATCATGCACACAATAATCATGGCAAAAATACCAAAAGTCTAAGATGAACTAGCAGATCTGACAAATAACTCACGAAGCCTCCTTCTAACAGCATTTCGGGCATCCAGATGAGCTCAAATGAAAATGAGGCAATGCAATGAAATGATGTACTCATCGAGACGAACATTTTGATATACTGTATGTCCAAATCGGAGCTACAAATGCGGAGATATCACCGGTCAAAGTATGCACAAAAATTAGGGTTCGGAGGAGAAAAGTCAACAGTCAAATTTCAGATCTCAGATCTGCACGCTTCCCGAGGCTCGCCGGCGTGCACTGTACACCGGAGCACGGAAGTCGAGGAGGGAGAGGCCGGGGGCGGCGAGGCCGGGCGGTGCGGCGGCGGCGCCGGACGGCGGCGAGGATGGAGTGGAGCGGGGCGGCGCGGCGCCTGGGCGGCAGCGGCGAGGCGGCGGAGATGCGGGGAGGCGGCGGCCGGTGGCGGCGAGGGGCGGCGGCGAGGCGGCGGGGCCGGCGGACGGCGTCGGGGAAGAGAGAGGCGGCGGGCGGCGCGGATCTGGCCCGGTGGCGGCGAGGGGCGGGCCTCCCGCGGGCTCGCCGGGCCGCGCAGAGGAGGAGGTCAGCGGGGACACGTGGCGCCTCCCGGTTGGCCGCGGTCGCCAACGGACGTGTCCGGCGCGCGGGGATTTTTTTTATAGGGTTTCGGAGAGGGAGAGAGATCCGAAAACGGGGGGGCTATTTATAGGCATAAGTGGAGCTAGGAGAGTCCAAATGAGGTGCGGTTTTCGGCCACGCGATCGTGATCGAATGCTCTAGATGATGGAGCAGAGTTTGGTGGGTTTTGGGCCAAATTGGAGGGGTGTTGGGCTGCAACACACACGAGGCCTTTTCGGTCCGTCGGTTAACCGTTGGAGTATCAAATGAAGTCCAAATGATACGAAACTTGACAGGCGGTCTACCGGTTGTAAACCAAGGCCGCTTGGCAAGTCTCGGTCCAATCCGAAAATGATTAATCCCCACACACAAAAGAAAGCTAGAAATGACCACCGGAGGAGAACGAAGCGCCGGAATGCAAAACAGACAACGGGGAAAATGCTCGAATGCATGAGACGAACACGTATGCAAATGCAATGCACATGATGACATGATATGAGATGCATGACAATGACAACAACACACGGAGACAAAACCCGAACCCGAGAAAATAAATAACTTAACGCCGGAAATGGCAAGAGTTGGAGTACAGATAGGGAAAGTTACATCCGGGGTGTTACACACACTCTCTCCCAGCTCACGGCTGTTCACAAATACGGCCGGACAACCTCAACCGGGGCAGGGGTGTAGGTGCATTATTTACGCTGTCGTCGGCGGCGAGGGAGGAGACCAACGGCTACTCGTGCATCCCGATCGGCGGCCGTGCTGTTCTCTCCGAGAGAGCGCCGGCTCGGGAGGGCCTCCGACCCCTTCTTCCTCCCTGCGGTATTATGGCCGAGATGCGGCCTCCCGACGTCGTCTTTGCCACATGCCGACGACCCTCAGGTGTATATTCCTTCGAAACCTGCCTTGCTCTACTACCCCAGCTCCCTTCGTGTGGATCCTTTTCTACTTCCGTCCGCTGTTCCAAAGCCACATAGACTTCTACTATTATTAGAAGTAAAGCTAGTTCATACAGTCGACTCAAAGCGTTGGTTCAAACAGGGAAGAAAGTGGGAAAGCTGTAGCATGAATCTAGGACTTGGTTCTAAGAGGAAACGGGGAAAAGTAGTAATATCTGTCACTGCTTAAATAACCGTATTTCATATTTGCGCAAACAGGGCTGTCGGTCTCCATATCGTTTCGGGATGTCTGTCTCCGTATCGTTTTTATCCGCGCAATCAAAAGCACACACCTCATTTTTAGTACAACTAAGCAAAATGAGATGGCTATCCCTCGTTGCCGTCGTCTAACCTCCTGTCTTCAAGGTATCCCTACATTGGTAGTAACTAAGGTAGAATGACCAACGCAATCTAAAAGAAGTTGATTCGTACGTTTTACTTCCTGATTGCAGTGGAGGGACGAGCGAAAACAACTGCATCCTAGTCCGGAGTGCACTTTCTACCAGTTCATCCATGGACCGAGGACTAGCTGGCACGGCTGCACGGCGGTTTTTTGGACAGGTGCGCGGACAAGAGGCATATTGGTCTGCTTATTTCTGCAAATAGCGGTGCTTAAATTTAGTGGAATGCACAAGCATTTCAGCTGGTCAGTACACTGCATGGTTCAATTCAGCATTCTAGCTGAGACCACAATTATAATTGGTTATTCTGGAATGAGAGAACCTAACCCTGGATGGTGGCAACAAGAAAAAACCAGAGTGAACTCCAGGAAATTTAAGCCTGCAGGGAGGCCCTTTGCTCAGAGAAGCCTTGCTTGTTTTTTCCTGATTTGTAAACCTTCTCACAACTTTGTCTTTTGTTGTGAACTAGTATATATTTGTTATGTTCTATGAATCATTGAGATGTATAAAATTTCTTAACTTATGTTTTTCAAGTTTTTTATGAAGACGGGTTTAATGTGAGTGTTCCACATGAGCGCTGGACTAGCGTGTGAACGTTTGGAATTTATTACATTGTGGCCTCAATTAACTCCACGAACCACTGTAACAAGATACATAGTTGCTTATATGTCAGACAACAGATTGTTGATTGTTAACTGGTCGATAGTCTAGTGTTGAAGCGAGCTGAGCCAATGTGCCGTGTTTTGCACAACTGCTTACAAGTGGGTAGCACCAACAGTGTTTACAAGTACTTTTGTATACGTCGGTGCATGGTTCTCGAACGAGTGCTCTATTTCATCAAAACACACACTGCTCGTATGATAAGCCGTGACAACTTATGTCTTACCATGCCATATTCATGAAAAAGCTAGTGAGGACGCATCTGTTTCGGCAACAATTACGATGGTTCTCACATGATTCATGGGCACACAAAAGTAGTAGCAATTCCCATAGAGGGGTTCAAACAGAGTACTAGCCCCAGAGGGGTCAATAATAGGCAAGGTTCGGATAATTAGACACAGTCCAAACTACTCTTGAACACTAGCTGGGGCAACTATGCCTTGATCTAATTTGGGCTGGACACAAGACGGACCTTGCCATGAACATCATCAAGGACGTCCCGCAACAGCTCAATCCTGTGAACCTTCATGAAGACAACCTTGTGGCCTTGTCACTGATAAACTTGTTTGTGGAGGCATGCCACGTCATCTTCCCGCGTAAGCTTGACAAGAACAGTATGCCTCACAAATGAAGGAGTAGCTTTGAACTTCTTGTGCTTCAGTACACCCTGGACAACACGCCTGACAACAATGAGGCTGGAATACAACTCTTCATTGGTATAACCGCAAATGGCTTCCAGGATCCAACAGCCTAAGAACTCTGTTTTCCCAGTGCGTATATTCAGGTCGTCCGCCTCATAGAGAGTGACATGTACAACCACACAATCCTTGTCGTCATCAGGGCTCTAATTGAAACAGAAACAAATTCTGAATTAGTTTTCATTATAAGAGACACAAGTTATTTAAACCACTATGTATAGCATGGCATCGAAGCAAATAAATTTTTTGCATTATTAATCACCACATACTTCCTTTTCTAAAAAATTCACCCACGTACTTAGATGAAAAACCACAATCGAGATCGGCAAAGAAGGAAATCACCTTGGGCAGCTCAGCGGGGGGGACACATCCTCGAAGGGGGAAAACTGCTCCTGCAGTGCCACGGGGGCTGTAACCTCAAACGGGGCGTTGACCATCTCAGTAGTGACCGTGAGCGTATCTGGTGTCGGCTCGGTGGTTGCCTCCATCTTCTTGGAGCTCTCTGTCTCGTGGGGATCAGCCTCCCGCGTCTACTCCAATATCGGAAGATCTTTGCCTGGTTCTCCTTGGTCCATCATGAAACTGACGAATACTAGGAGACCACTGAAAGGAAAACACAATCGCAATGACAATGAAACAAAAAAGAGAGTGAGGATCGGTTACTACTTTGCAAAAGTTCTTTTTTTCTCTGAACAAAAATATACCAACATCACGGATCCGCTTACCTTCCCTTCGCTCGGAGAGAAGAACAGTGGCAGATGCGAGTGTTGCCTTTCTTGAAGACGGTGAGGGAGACGGGGATTCAGCGAATAGTGAAATGGTCGTTGCTTCGTCCGTCAAACTTAGACTGTGGGGAGATGGGGTTTTGTGATACGACGGCTTGTTACTGCCGCGCTATGACCGGGGTGACTCTCCGCCTGCATACTGCCTTCTAATTTGGTGGATGGCATTTGGGCCCACGCGCTGCATGGCCCGCATGTCGGTGAACAAAAGTATAACGACATTTAGTATAAGGAGACATTTCAATGACCTAGGAGGAGCCAGAAGCGGTAGAGTGTCTCCACTGTACTAGTAGTAATTGTTTTTCTGGGTAGCTGTAGAGTGTCTCCACTATACTAGTAGTAATTGTTTCTCTGGGCCCAAGACAAAACAGCCCATCCACACTAGTAAATAGTAAAATCAATTCAAAAGCCCATATATTTACTGAATTGACGGATGGGTATGTCGAAGAGCAAAAAAGGAGTTTCAGGTGGGCAAAAGAGCTTCTGAACGTGCCGGGCTTCTATTTACCACATATTGTGGTCATAATCCAGTAAATTTTACGATCCTGGATGTTCATTCTATGGACCTGACCGGTCCATTTGACTGTGACTGCCGAAAACAGTGCTGAAGTTAGATGTTGTTGCCCTTTTTAATCTGGTTTTTTTGTAAACCTGATGAACAATTAACCCTCGTGCTTTTGTACAGTTTGTAAGCTGGAGTTAAATGTTCCTGCCCTTTTCAACTCGGCTGTGACTGTCATATTTTCTTTGAAACAAGGCAAATGGCTTGCCATTCGTTTAATTTAGAGTGAAATATTGTAACAAATCCCAACAAAGGGTAATAACACCACTCTCGCCGGCTGCTTGAGCTCACTGTGCATTACAGAAGTCAAGTGATTAGCCCCCACCAGCACCCACAAACTTCGAACTAGCACATCAAATGGGCTGGAAATTTTCATAGGAAAGGCTGCATGACCGTGACAGATTTGGATTCTGACATTTGGGACCCGCGAGGAAATAGCCTATCCAAGGTGGTGTGGACTTACTAGCCAGTCAACAAACGATTCTGCCTACCAGCCGTTGGATTGACATCCAACATCTGTCATGTATCTTCTATCTCTTGTCTTCTTCTTCCTCCAGCCGCCCAAACCAAACCACCCCGTCGGCTCCGCCTGCTCCCACCTCCCATGGCTGGCTGCGCCTCCGCCGCCCAACCGTACGTACCCTCCAACGTTGGCCAGTCCCTCCCTCTATTCCCCCACAAGTCTTGCTATTCTCCAGCGACGTCAGCCCCAACACGCACCCGCGCCCGAACCAGTCAACCCTCGTACTCCCCTCCGCCTGCGACTGGACCGGCACATCTTCAATGGCTCTTGTTTGTTCCGTCCGAGGCCTCGCCGTCGTCCTCCGCCTTGCGGCCTTGGTTCGCTCGCCGTGCACGGTGCACCGCCCTCTTGTGTTATCAACATCGTCAACAACCGAGAGGAACAAGGAGATGACTGTACGTGGAGAGGATGACAGTAGGGACCCACCAGCGTCATGGCAGTATGCAAGCAAGTGCCTCTATAGTACAAGCCCAAAAATATGGTTCCTCCTAATGGTTGGACATCTGGGGCTCACGGCATTGTCAACGTAGTCAATAAATGAGAGAATTACACTACGAGCGGCTTACACCAGGGACCCAGCAAGTCGCGCAGTTTTTTTGAGGAACAAGCAGTTGTTATTTATACTAGTTTTAGCGACGGATCAGGGTAATAACGGGGCTGTGCGGGGGCTGTGGCCCGTCTAGCCAGGGTTTTATTTATGTTTACCACATCATGAGCCTAGTTGTGTTTTTTTCTTGCTGAAAATGGCTAGCCCAGTTCTATTTTTTAAAAGAAATACCCAAACAAGACCTACTTGCTTTATCGGCCCTGCTGGGCTGCAAATCTTTCAAGATAAGGAGAGTTTCATTCGATTTTCCCGGAAATGGGTTGTACATTTTTAAAACACATCAAACCAAGAATTAGATTCAATTTTTTTTCATTACAAGATCTTAAATTCCATTGATTTTATGCGTGGACACTTATTTGGATTTTATATTTATATAAATTATTTTTCAAAATAGTTTGAATGTGAATCGATATTTCTGGATTAAAAACAGTTGACCGCACCGAAATATGCAAAATTTTGTATACTTTTTAACCGTGGCCACAATATGAGGTGTAATACTAACAAAAAGAAGATGGGCTCCAAAAAAATTCTTAAGAATTAGCAAATGGGCTGTACATTATTAGAAATAATGCCTGATCGGATGTATGTTGTTTTCCACAGATTTGAGGCTGACTTGTGCGCCTACTACAGGTTGACGCGTATGCTTTCATAAAAAAAAGTTGACGCACATGCAACGCCCTATCGACTTAGTCAACACACGAGAGCAGTGACTGTTGGATCTCCATTCAACGGCTGTCGTGCTTCTTCAATCTCTGCTCTTCATGCTCCAGCCGCTCAAACAAGCGCCGGCGGGACTGCCTGCTCCCTCCTCCCGCGGCCGGCTATGCTGCCGCGCAGGCCTCACAGCCCTACCATACTCCCATCGCTGGCCTAGCCATCCCTCTACTCACGCACACATGTTGTTATTCTTCGGCGACGGCAGACGAACTAGTAAACCCTCGTACTCCTCCGCGTGGGAAACAACTGCCGAGTATTCCCTCGCTCCATGTCGTTCCCTTCCTAGGCCTCGCCGTCATCCACCGCCCTGGTGCTCTCGGCGTGGCCTGGTCAACGTGGTCAATGAACGACATCCATCGGAAGTGGACTGTACGTGGAGAGGCTGACAGCTGGGTCCACGGCCGCACGCAAGGAAATGCCTCCTTATTACACGCAAAATACTGATTCCTCCACCTGACAGCTAGGACCCATAAGAAGGGCCTCTGTATTTCGCGAAAAAAAATGTTCCCCCCACTAACACGTCGGACCCACCAGCTATATCTTCGCACGCAAGGAAGTGCCTCCTTATTATGCCCAAAAAATGAATACCCCCCTGCTAGCTGGGACCCACCATATTGTTGGGCTGACTTGTGTGCCTACTAAGTTGACGAGGACGAAGGGCTTTGTCAACTTAGTCAATACTCTAGTGACTGTATGATGTCCATCCAACGGCCATAGTGCTTCTTCAACCTCTAGTCTTCTTGCTCTAGCCGCCCAAAGCAGCGCCGGTCGTGCCGCCTGCTGCAGCCTCCCGTGGCCGGCTGTGCTACCGCGGAGGCCTCACCGCCCCCATACTATTCCCACCACTGGCCAGGCCATCCCTCCACTCACCCACACCCCCTGTTATTCTACGGCGACGGCAGCTTCACACCGCAGCCGAACCAGTGAACGCTCGTACTCCTCTCCGCGTGGGCATCCAATGCCGCGTCTTGCCCGGCTCCGCGTCGTCCTCTTCCTAGGCCTCGTCGTCGTCCACCGCTGTGGTGCTCGGCGTGACGTGATCAATGTGTTCAACGACCTACTTCCATCGAAAGAGTACTATACGTGGAGAGGCTGACAGCTGGGTCCACGGCAGCCGGAAGGAAGTGCCTCCTTATTAAGCGAAAAATAATTATTCCTCCACCTGACAGTGGGGACCCACCAGACGGGCCACCAGTATTTTGTGAAAAAAATTGTTTCCCCCTGACTGTTGGGACCCACCGGACGGGCCACTGTATTTTGTGAAAAAAACATTTCCCCCGATGTCAGCTCGGACCCACCAGAAGTGCCTCCTTATTACGCAAAAAAATGAATACTCCCCCGGCTAGCTGGGACCCACCTTGGTGGGAGGCTAACTTGTGGGCCCACTAAGTTGACCGGGACGAAGGGCTTTGTCAACTTAGTCAATATGAACGATTCTAGCTCCAGTGACCGTACGATGTCCATCCAACGGCCGTAGTGCTTCTTCAACCTCTGGTCTTCTTGCTCCAGCCGCCCAAAGCAGCGCCGGTCGTGTCGCATGCTCCTGCCTCCCGTGGCCGGCTACGCTGCCACAGAGGCCTAACCGCCCCCTACTGTTCCCACCGCTGGCCAGGCCCTGCGACGACGGCAGCCTCACACCGCAGCCGAACCAGTGAACCCTCGTACTCCTCTCCGCGCGGGCTTCCACTGCCGCATCTTCCCCGGCTCCGCGTCGTCCCCTTCCTAGGCCTCGCCGTCGTCCACCGCCGTGGTGCTCTCCGCGCGGCGTGGTCAACGTGGTCAAGGAACGACTTCCATCGGAAGAGTACTATACGTGGAGAGGCTGACAGCTGGGTCCACGGCCATAGCACAGTTTTTTTGTGATTTGCCAAGTATGTCGCTTTGTCAGGCCTATTGGGCTGCAAATCTTTCAAGACAAGGAGAGCTTTCATTTGGCTGGCTGAGAAAATGGCCCATCAGTATTGAGAAATGGGCTGTACATTTTTAAAACAAATCAAATCGGCAATTAGTTTCAAATATCTATTTTTCATTTAAAGATTTTAAATTACATTAATTTATATGTGTGGAGAATTTGTTAGATTTTATATTGATATACATTTATTTTAAAAATCAATTTGAATGCGAGTCAAAATTTCAGGATTAAAAACAGTTCGGACCGCACCGAAATATGCAAAATTTCGTATAATTTTTTAACCGTGGCCACAATATGGGCTGTAATGCTAACAAAAAGAATATGGGCTCCAAAAAAACCTTAAGAATTAGCAAATGGGCTATAAATTATTAGAAATAATGGCAGATGGAATGTATGTTGTTTTCCCCAGATTTGAGGCTTTCCTAAAAAAAGGTTGACACACAAGCACTGACTGTTGGATGTCCATCCAACGCCCGTCGTGCTTCTTCAATCTCTGCTCTACCTACTCCAGCCGCTCAAACAAGCGCCCGGGACTGCCTGCTCCCTCCTCCCCGCGGTCGGCTGTGCTGCCGCGCAGGCCTCACCGCCCCATCGTACTCCCATCGCTGGCCTAGCCATCCCTCTACTCACCCACACCTGCTGTTATTCTTCGGCGACGGCAGACGAACCAGTAAACCCTCGTACATTCGTACTCCCCTCCGCGTGGGAAACAACTGTCGAGTCTTCCCTGCCTCCGTGTCGTCCCCTTCCTAGGCCTCGCCGTCGTCCACCACCATGGTGCTCTCGGCGCGGCGTGGTCAATGTGGTCAAGGACCGACTTACATCGGAAGAGTACTGTGCGTGGAGACACTGACAGCTGGGTCCATGGCCGCAGCAAGGAAGTGCTTCCTTATTACGCGCAAAATAATTATTCCTCCACCTGACAGCGGGGACCCACCGGACGGGCCACCATATTTCGCGAAAAAAACGTTTCCCCCCGACTGCTGGGACCCACCAGCTACACCTTCGCACACAAGGAAGTGCGTCCGGGCAAAAAAATGATTCGCCCCCTGACTGCTGGGACCCACCAGCTACATCTTCGCACGCAGGGAAGTGCCTGACAGTCGGGACCCCACCTGGTCGAAGCGTACGTAGCGTTGTCATTCTGTTCGCGAACGTGTACATACATATATACTGGTGGATGTAGAGGCGCGCACATGTCGTAGTAGAGGCGCGCACGTAGCATGTACACGTACGTACAGCGGCTAGGGTGCAAGAAAGAAAATACGGCCACGTATGTGTAAATACGGTCGGGGTCTCGAACGCCTACTCGCGCATATGTACGGCAAGGGCTCATTTACATGGCCGGGTCGGAACGAAGAAACATCATCGTCGTTGTGTTCATGGGGAGGCAACAGAGTGCGTCGTGTTCATGGGGAGGCAACGGAATGCGTCGTGTTCATCGGGAGGCAACGAAACGCGTGGGAGCCAACTGGATGGGTCGGAATGGAATGCGTGGTCGTGTTCATTGGGAGGTCTTGGACGCAACAAGCGATGGAAACGAGGTCTGGCGTAGCGCAGAACGGAGGAAACGGCCTTGTGTTCGACCGGCCACGTTCGAAATGGGATCCTGTTCATCGGGAGGGGTCTGGCATACCGCAAAACGGAGAAAACAGACCTCCTACGGTCAAAACGGGGGTCATGTTGATCGGGAGGGGTGTGGCGTACCACAAAACGGAGGAAAGAGACCTCCTACGATCGAAACAGAGGTCCTGTTGATCGGGACGGGTGTGGCGTACCGCAAAACGGACGAAACGGACCTCCTACGGTCAAAACAGGGTCTTGTTCATCAGGAGGGGTGTGGCGTACCGCAAAACGGGACTCCACGGGATACTGTTCATCTCCACCGTCGACCTCCTCCAGCCTCCACGGGCTACCATCGACCTCCTCCAACCTCCACGGGCTCCTGTTCATCCAGCCTCCACCGCGCGCTACTCCACCTGCTACTGTTCAACCACCCCTCCACCGTCTACTGTTCATCCAGCCCTCCACACCACGGGGTCCTGTTCAACCACCCCTCCACCGTCTACTGTTCATCCAGCCCTCCACACCACGGGGTCCTGTTCAACCACTCCTCCACCGTCTGCTGTTCATCCAGCCCTCCACACCACGGGGTCATGTTCATCTAGAGGCAACGCCACCGCTCACTATTCATCCACCCCCCCCCCCCCGCAACGCTCACTGTTCATCCAATCGATCGGCTTCAGTTAGCAGCAGTAGCGAAGAAATCGCTCGATCAGGTTCAGTTAATAGCCAGCGATCAATTGCTCGGGTTCAGTAACGCGTAGCCTGCAGTGCAATCGCTCGGGTTCAGTTAGAGCCCAACGCCTTGATCGGGTTCAGTTAGAGCCAATGCCTCGCACACACACGTGTACGTCTACGAGAGAAATGCGCATCGCTCGGCCCCCGACCTCCCACCTTAACTGGGAACTCCCTGAAATTTTCCTCGCCCTCGCTCCTACCATGGTTTTTTTCGTCATGGACGACCCAAAGAATATCATGCAGCTGCGTCTCTGGCCCGCCCAGGATGAAAAGCCCATTTTCTGTCATGATTTTTTGTCATAGAAGTAGGAGCCCACCACATCTATGATAATAACGGGTTTTGTCACAATTATCATCATAGAAGTGTCATATGTATGACAGAAAAAAATTTCGTTCGGCCCAAAATGTCACGGATGTGTCTTTTTTTTCTAGTGTTATAAGCCCTGAGTGCAGAGACGAGGAACGATGAAGGAGAGGCGCAATGCTCACTTGCATGTTGCTTAGCTTCAGGCCTTGAGGAAATGGTGTAGACTGCACGGAGCTATGTGTAGTTTCTCCTCACCTGCACGGCGCAATGCTCACCGGTACTAAAGGCCTGAAGCTAAGCAACGTGCAGGTGAGCATTGCGCCTCTCCTTCATTTTTAATAACTTATTTTAACTCTAGACTTTTTGTGTGTTCATTATGCACCATTCAAAGGCACATCATCAAAGTTCAACTCTTTTCTGCCTTCATTTGCTATTTTTCGTGCGTTCACTGATTTTTTTTAGCTAAATGACCCTGAAATTGAAAAGCACTACAAATGAACTCTGACAAGGTTGACAGTTGACATACTATCATCATTTCACCCACATAGCATGTGCAAAAAAGTAGAGAGGGTTACGGAAAAAACTGGATGCACTTCGTGTACAAACAAGACTATCTCTTTCGAAGTATCAGGGTTTCGGACGAAAACTCATCTGTTACAAAGGCAATTCATTTTTTTTAACTTTTTAGAACTCCAGACTTTTTGTACGTTCAGTATGCACCATTCAAAGCCACATCATCAACTTTCAAGCCTTCTGACATCATTTGCAATTTTTCATGCATTTACAGATTTTTTTGTAGCTAGTGATTCACACAAATTTCAAATAATTCAAATTTAAACTATTCAAATTTAAAAACTACTGGCACTAAAAGAAAGTTTGTAAGTTTTTGTACCTAAAGCAAAAATATTCACAAAAAACTCTAAATACAGCAAAAAAAACAACTCATAAATAAATAACACAAAATAAATAAAGTAGAAAAAAGCCCGCTTACTAGGCCACAAAGGCCTGTATACGACTAGAAACTTAACCTGTAGTTGGGCCAGGATACAGGCCCGCAAGCCCCAGTAGGCCCACAGGGCAGTGCTGCAGTTTAGGCCTAGAAGCCTGCTTTAGAGAGGAGCTCAAAGGAGCAGTCGTGGTTGGTTTATAAACTAGTGCGACTGCTCTTCGCTCGGCGAGGTGGGACTAAACTTTTGTGCACCGCGGGGTGGCAGCACAACCCCATTTAGTACAGGGTCGTGGCTCCAACTGGTACTAAATGGGGGTCTTTAGTACCGGTTGCAGCCACGACCCGGTGCAACAGGTGGTCGCTTCCCACCGTTTGGCCTGGCCAAATTTGCACGTTAGTATCGGTTGGTGGCTCCAACCGGAACTAAAGGTCCCTCCTATATATATAGCACTTAACAAAGATTTCAGTTTCTTCTCTTCTTCCTGTGTTTCGCCCCGTTGTCGCACCCGTCCCCATCGCCGCGCCCGTCCCCATCGCGCGCGCCCGTCCCCATCGCGCGCGCCCGTCCCCTTCCCCGTCCCCATCGCCGTCCCCATCGCCGCGCCCGTCCCTGTCGTTGTGCACCGCCCCCGGCCTGTCCCCATCACTGCCCCGACCGGCCCGTCCCCGTCGCCGCCCCCCGTCGCCTTGCATCGCCGTCCCCGTCGCCCTGCTGTAAGACCGCCCCCTGTCGCGCCATGGCGGCCCTCACACACACAATGTCAAATGTTCGATGAATTCGATAGAAATGTTAGATATTAATGTCAAATGTTAGATGAATTAGATAGAAATGTTAGATATTAATGTCAAATGTTAGATGAATTAGATGAATTAGCTACATATTAATGTTAGATGAGTTAGTTTTTTATATTTTTAGTTATAGACGAATTAGATATATTAATATTAGATGAATTAGTTTTTTATACTTTTGTCAAATGTTAGATGAATTAGTAAGTGCTTAGTTGAATTAGTAAGAAAATTAATTATTTTTATTTATAGTAAGTGCTTAGTTGAACTAGTTGAATTAATAGAACTGGTTTATTTTTAGTAAGAAATTTTAGGTATATGAGATTTGATGATCTAATTAAAATTTTACTATAAAACTAGTTTATTTTTAGTAAGAAAATTAATATAACTAGTATACTTTTAGTAAGTGCTTAGTTGAATTAGTTGGTGAGCTAAAAGTCCACCTCCTCCTTCTCCACTCCTCGGTGTTGAATAGAGTAGAAGGGTATTTAGTTATGCTTCTTAACCAAATGAAATATTCGGATTATAAGATTTTCAATTAATGTTTCAACTATGAACATAGGAAATGTTTGACGACGAAAATGATTTCAGTATGTGCGAATACTGCGAAGACGAGTGTGTCCTGCGCGACAGAAATTTCCTAGTTGATGGTAGACGCTTCAGCATCAAGCTGGATGAGACCTTCGAAGTGGATACAGTAAGTCACAACGACAAGTCTTTTTCGCAATTAAGCATGACTTCTGCTTCATTTGCTTCAACTTATAATTTTTTTTTACTATTCTACTAGCGTACCCCCTGCCATGCAAGAATTTTTGTCTTGGATAAGATGGGTTTCTGCCCTATGAAAACTATGGAGGTAAAGAGAGTTCTCTGGACCTAAAGGAGTGACAACAGAGATAACTATTCTATAGAGCTCCAAATGACCTGAGACTTGGTAATGATTTTTTATTGAATATATAAAAAATACTCGAACGAATAACCACCCGGGGCCACCTCCTGCTCACAAGGCAATAGGGCGCGCCCTGATGCCTTGTGGGTCCCACAGAAGCCCTCCAGTTCCCTCCTTCTGCTACATGAAGCCTTTTCCCTAGGAAAAAAATAAGATAAGACTTTCGGGACGAAGCGCCGCCTTCTTAAGGCCGAACCAGAGTAGGTGCATTTTTGCCCTCCGACGGAGCGATTCCATTGGGGATACTTCCCTCCGGGAGGGGGGAAATCTAAGCCATCGACATCACCAATGATCCTCTCATTGTGGGAGGACCAATCTTCATAACACTAGTAGAAAAGGGGGCAAAGGTCCAGGCCGGGTCAGCCCATTAGTCCCGATTCAGTCCAGAACCGGGACCAATGGGGGCATTGGACCCGGTTCGTGAGCCTAGGGGGGCGGCCGGGCAACGTGGGCCATTGGTCCCGGTTCGTCTAAACCTTTTGGTCCCGGTAGGAGGGACGAACCGGGACCAATGGGCCTCGCTCTTGGCCCACCACCATTGGTCCCAGTTGGTGGATTGAACCGGGACCAAAGGCTCCTCTTTAGTCCCGGTTCATGCCACCAACCGGGACCAATGAGGTGCCTATATATACCCCCTCGCTTAAGAGCAGAGCACACTGCTCTGTTTTTTTGGCCGAGGGGGAGAGGGCTTGGTGGTGCTCTAGATCACCTCCTATGCACACAAGGTGTTTGATGGAATGCCCGAGCCACACTACTTAAGCTTTCTCCTCTCCAAGCTCCATTTCCCTCAATATTTGTCTAGGTTTAGCGGTCCGTCATGCCCCGTCCCCGTCTTCACCTCCATCGATCACCCGCGCCGAGCTCATCGCCGGCACCACCGTGGTGAGCCTCTTGTTCTTATCTTCTTTCTGAAAGGAAAAAATATTCTTACTTGTATGTTTACATAGATACTTGTATTATTTTCTTACTTTTATTATTGCATCTTATATAGTGCCATGGTTTTGGTATCCGCCCCCGTCGGCCCTCGTCCTGTCTATGATTCGGATGTGGTATATATATTATCTTTATAACTATTGGTTCATTTATTGTTTATGAAAATTATGCCGACCAACGCGACATAGATTTTATTTATGTAGGATGTATGTGAATCAGAAATTCCAACCGACCCTATTGTCGAGAGGTTAAATTTAGTTGAAGACGAAAACAATTTGTTGAAGGAAAAAATAAAAAAATTGAGGAGGAGAAGATGATATTGGAGTTGCATGTTGCGGATGTCGTTGATGATCACAAGATCAAGATGGATGCAATGCGCTTGAAGATTAAGAAGATTAGAAAATATGCCATTCATACCGAGGCTTGGTATCATTATGCCGTTGGATCAATTGTTACCTTGGTTGCAATTATGATCGCATTTGTTTTCGCATTGAAATGTTTTACATAGTTTCAATGTATGATTTAATTAATTAGATGCTCTCGAGAGCTATATGTTGTTAGATGATAACTATGTATGTACTTTGGTTTTAATGTGATGATGAACTTCTATTAATTTGGACACTTAATTATATATAATGCATGCAGATGAACCGGCAATGGATGTACGGTGACAGACACACCTCCGAGTACATTAAGGGCGTGCATGAGTTTCTTGATGCGGCTTAGGCAAACAAGCAGAATGGTTTTATGTGTTGTCCATGCACTGAATGTGGGAATACGAGGTCTTACTCTAACCGAAAAATCCTTCACTCCCACCTGCTTTACAAGGGTTTCATCCCACACTATAATGTTTGGACGAGGCACGGAGAAATAAGGGTTATGATGAAAGACGGCGAAGAAGAAGAGTACGATGACAACTATGTGCCCCCTGAATACGGTGATGCTGCAACGGGGGAGCTGGTGAAGATCAAGAGGAACTAGACGATGTGCCCAATGATGCTGCAACGGGTGAAGCTTCTGAAGATCAAGAGGAACCAAACGATGTGCCCGATGATGATGATCTCCGTTGGGTCATTGTCGATGCAAGGATGCAATGCAAAAGTCAAAAGGAGGAGCTGAAGTTTGATCACATGTTAGAGGATCACAAAAAAGGGTTGTACCCCAATTGCGAAGATGGCAACACAAAGCTCGGTACCGTACTGGAATTGCTGCAGTGGAAGGCAGAGA
This sequence comes from Triticum urartu, assembly GCF_056163025.1. Lineage (NCBI taxonomy): Eukaryota > Viridiplantae > Streptophyta > Magnoliopsida > Poales > Poaceae > Triticum > Triticum urartu. The sequence continues at coordinate 671,658,593 of NC_141877.1, forward strand.
ATGATGTGGCTGACAAAGGATTTGAGAAGCTACTGAAAATATTGAAGAAGAAGCTTCCAAAGGATAAAGAATTGCCCGACAGTACATACGTAGCAAAGAAGGTCGTATGCCCTCTAGGATTGGAGGTGGAGAAGATACATGCATGCCCTAATGACTGCATCCTCTACCGCGGTGCATACAAGGATCTGAACGCATGCCCGGTATGCGGTGCATTGTGGTATAAGATCAGACGAGATGACCCTGGTGATGTTGACGGCGAGCCCCCCGGGAAGAGGGTTCCTGCGAAGGTGATGTGCTATGCTCCTATAATACCACGGTTGAAACCTCTGTTCAGAAACGAAGAGCATGCCAAGTTGATGCGATGGCACAGTGAGGACCGTAAGAAAGACGGGAAGTTGAGAGCACCCGCTGACGCGTCGCAGTGGAGAAAAATCGAGAGAAAGTACTGGGATGAGTTTGCAAAGGACCCAAGGAACGTATGGTTTGCTTTAAGCGCGGATGGCATTAATCCTTTCGGGGAGCAGAGCAGCAATCACAGCAACTGGCCCGTGACTCTATGTATGTATAACGTTCCTCCTTGGATGTGCATGAAGCAGAAGTTCATTATGATGCCAGTTCTCATCCAAGGCCCTAAGCAACCCGACAACGACATTGATGTGTACCTAAGGCCATTAGTTGAAGAACTTTTACAGCTGTGGAATGGAAACGGTGTACGTACGTGGGATGAGCACAGACAGGAGGAATTTAACCTAAAGGTGTTGCTGTTCGTGACCATCAACAATTGGCCCGCTCTCAGTAACCTTTCAGGACAGAAAACAAAGGATACCACGCATGCACGCACAGTTTAGATGACACTGAAAGTATATACCTGGACAAATGCAAGAAGAATGTGTACGTGGGCCATCGTCGATTTCTTCTGACCAACCATCAATGTTGAAAGAAAGGCAAGCATTTCAAAGGTGAGACAGATCACCGGAAGAAGCCCGCCATGCGTGCCGGTGATCACGTACTTCCTATGGTCAATGATTTACACGTAATATTTGGAAAGGGTCCCGGCGGACTAGCTGTTCCGAATGACGCTGAGGGACATGCACCCATGTGGAAGAAGAAATCTATATTTTGGGACCTACCCTACTGGAATGACCTAGAGGTCCGCTCTTCAATCGACGTGATGCACGTGACGAAGAACCTTTGCATGAACCTGCTAGGCTTCTTGGGCGTGTATGGGAAGACAAAAGATACACCTGAGGCACGGGAGGACCTGCAATGTTTGCACGAAAAAGACGGCATGCCTCCAAAGCAGTATAAAGGTCCTGCCAGCTACGCTCTTACGAAAGAAGAGAAAGAAATCTTCTTTTAATGCCTGCTCAGTATGAAGGTCACGACTGGCTTCTTGTCGAATATAAAGGGAACAATAAATATGCCAGAGAAAAAGTTTCAGAACCTAAAATCTCATGACTGCCACGTGATTATGACGCAACTGCTTCCGGTTGCATTGAGGGGACTTCTACCAAAAAACATCCGCTTAGCCATTGTGAAGCTATGTGCATTCTTTAATGCAATCTCTCAGAAGGTGATCGATCCAGAAATCGCACCAAGGCTAAGGAGTGATGTGGCGCAATGTCTTGTTAGTTTCGAGCTGGTGTTCCCACCATCCTTCTTCAATATCATGATGCACGTCCTAGTTCATCTAGTCGACGAGATTGTCATTCTGGGGCCCGTATTTCTACACAATATGTTCCCCTTTGAGAGGCTCATGGGAGTCCTAAAGAAATATGTCCATAACCGCGCTAGGCCAGAAGGAACCATCTCCATGGGCCATCAAACAGAGGATGTTATCGGGTTTTGTGTTGACTTCATTCCTGGCCTTAAGAAGATAGGTCTCCCTAAATCGCGGTATGAGGGGAGACTGACTGGAAAAGGCACTCTTGGAAGTGACTCAATAATATGCAGGGACGGATATTCTTGGTCTCAAGCACCCTACACAGTTCTACAGAACTCTACCTTGGTAACCCCGTATGTCGATGAACACAAGAACAGTCCGCGCTCCAAACACCCGGAGCAGTGCGACGACTGGATTACATCTGAACACATCAGGACTTTGAGCAATTGGTTGGAAACATGTCTCAGAGGTGACAACACTGTTTCTGATGAGCTGTACTTGTTGTCCAGGGGGCCATCTTTGACTGTATTGACTTACAAAGAATACGAGATAAATGGGAATACATTTTACACGATCGCCCAAGATCAAAAGAGCACTAACCAAAATAGCGGTGTCCGCTTTGATGCAGCAACCGAGAGCGGAAAGGACACATATTATGGTTACATAGTGGACATATGGGAACTTGACTACAGACATGATTTTAAGGTCCCTTTGTTTAAGTGCAAATGGGTCAATCTGTCAGGAGACGGGGTACAGGTAGACCCACAGTACGGAATGACAACAGTGGATCTGAAAAATCTTGGGTACACTGACGAACCGTTCGTCCTAGCCAATGATGTGGCACAGGTTATCTATGTGAAGGACATGTCTACCAAACCAAGAAAAAGAAAAGATAAGGTAGCGAATACATCATACGATGAGCCAAAGCGCCACATAGTTCTTTCAGGAAAAAGAGACATCCTGGGAGTGGAGGGCAAGACACACATGTCTGAAGATTATGAAAAGTTTCATGAAATTCCTCCCTTCATTGTCAAGGCTGACCCAAGCATCCTGATAAACGATGAAGATTATCCATGGTTACGGCGCAATAAGCAAATGACACAAGCGAAGAAAAAGTGAAGACTTTCTCCCGCAACTATTATGATGATACCATGCCAACTTTGTAACACACGAGTATGCTATGCCAACTTTTTTAGAGTTCATTTGAAAACTATGAATTTAGGTCGAATTTTCTCTATAGGTGCATCTATGTTCATTTTTTTAGTAAAGTTAATCACAAACTTGTGATTCACAGAAATTTCAAAGAATTCAAATTTTAACTATTCAAATTTGAAAACCAATGGCACTAACAGAAAGTTTATAATTTTTCTAAAACTAATGGCACTAACAGAAAGTTTATAATTTTGCTGACCTAAAAGCAAAAAGAAATAAAAAATAAAGCAAAAAACAAAATAAAATAAATAATGCAGAAAACAAAACAAAAAATCTGGAAAAAAATAGAAATACCAAAAATAAGTATTTTTTTGTAAATAGAAACAAAATAAAATAAATAAAGCAACAAAGAAAACAAAAAAACTAAAAAAGTGTTTTCAAATTTGAAAACTAATGGCACTAGCAGAAAGTTTATAATTTTTCTAAAACTAAAAGCAAAAAGAATTTAAAAAATAAAGCAAAAAACAAAAGAAAATAAATAATGTAGAAAACAAAACAAAAAAACTGGAAAAAATGGCAACAATAAGTATTTTGTTGTAAGTAGAAACAAAATAAAATAAATAAAGCAACAAAGAAAAAACAAAAAAAGTGTTTTCAAATTTGAAAACTAATGGCACTAACAGAAAGTTCATAATTTTTCTAAAACTAAAAGCAAAAAAATTAAAAAATAAAGCAAAAAACAAAATAAAATAAATAATGCAGAAAACAAAACAAAAAACTGGAAAAAATAGCAACAATAAGTATTTTATTGTAAGTAGAAACAAAATAAAATAAATAAAGCAACAAAGAAAAAAAGTGCCACCTACTAGGCCCCCACGGCCTGAATACGACTAGAAACCCTACAATGGGCCAGGATTCAGGCCCGCAGGAGGCCCAGTAGGCCCACAGGCACACAGCGCAGGGTTAGGCCCGAAAGCCTGCATTTGAGAGGAGCTCGAGAGGGAAGGTGCAGTAGCGCTTTTAAACCACTCTCGAGCTCTCTCAGCTAGCGAGGTGGGACTAAAGTTTTGGCGCGGGGCAGCACAAGGCCTTTGGTCCCGGTTGGTGCCAGCAACCGGGACTAAAGGGGGCATTGGTCCCGGTTCGTGGCACAAACCGGGACCAATGCCCCCTTTAGTCCCGGTTGGTGCCACCAACCGGGACCAAAGGACCAAAGGCGGCCTTTGGTCCCGGTTGGTGGCACCAACCGGGACTAAAGGGGGCATTGGTCCCGGTTTGACACGAACCGGGACCAATGCCTTTGCTATATAAGCAACACTTGGGAAATTTTCAGATTTCCCTCGCCAGTTGCCCCCGACGACGCTGACCTCCTCGACGCCGCCAGGCTGCCCCGACGCCGCCCGCCGCCCCTGCCGTCGCCCGCGCCCTCACCCGCGCCCTCGCCCGCGCCCTCGTCGCCCGCGCCCGCCGTCGCCGTCGCCCGCGCCCTCGCCGGCCGTCGCCCGCGCCCGTCGTCGCCGTTGCCCGCGCCCTCGCCGGCTGTCCCCTGCCCCGACGCGTCGCCGCCTCTGTGAGCACCGCGCGTCTGCCGCCCCCGCCGCCGCCGTGCATTTTTTTATTATACATGCTTTTTTACATGTTTTTAGATTTTCATATATATATGTAGGTGTGTATTTTTTAGATATATGTTTTTTATGTATGTTCATATATGTTTTTTATATATGTTCATATATGTATATATGTATGTATTTTTTCAATTGTAATGATGTTTTAAAAATACATATATGCAAAAGTTAGATTTTTAATTAGAAAAGTTTTATCTATATATGTTCTCTGATTTAGTACATTTTAGGTTAGTTTCAGTTTTAAAAAAGTTTTATATATTTAGGAAGAAGGAATAGAAGGAATAAAAGGTTTTATATATGAGGGTCGAGAGGGGGTCGACGGTTGCCGAGGGGTCGAGGGTCAAGAGGGGGTCTAGGGTCACCGAGGGGTCGAGGGTCGTCGAGCATGAGAGGAAGAAGAGGATAAAAAAGAAGAGGAAGAAGAAAAAAAAGAGGAGAAGAAAGAATAGAGGAGTTCAAGAAGAGGATAAAAAAGAAGAGGAAGAAGAAAAAAAGAGGAGAAGAAAGAATAGAGGACATCTTCTTCTTCCGCTTTTTTTATCGGGAACAAGGGTCGTCGAGGGTCGCCGAGCGGTAGAGGAAACCCTAAATAGCAAGTATCGTCGGTGTGAGATACATGTGGCCGTCGGTGTCGGACACTACATCCACGTCCCACAAGTGCGCGGGCGGTGAAAGCGAAGCGCACTCTAGCTGCCCTGACAAAACCACCCAAGTCTCCGCCGAAAGGCAACTATGAGCGCATTATTGGAGAGGCATTTGCCGAAGCGGAGCGGTCAGGAAGTATTGTCAGTGATCAAAGGCTGAAAGAACGATAAGCTGGGAAACAAATTGCCCATCTCGGTGAACAAGCGAAGCAATCGTGCCCCCCACTCAAGGTGCCTAGCGACATCGTCGCTAATGATCCGAGGATGGTGCCCGGTTATAGCAATCTTGGAGATTACCTGCCCGACGATGTACATTATGATTTCATGGAGGTGCGGATACAAAGATACGAGTACGGGAAGCCTCTCGTCAAAGATGGAAGATCTCTATCAACGATGATGCGAAGATTGCATGATTGGTACTTGAAAATCTGCAGAGAGTCTGGGGGGAGGAGTACTTTTTATGTGAGAGTTAAAAAGGAGCATGACCTTGTTGGAATTGAACTGTTGCATGTTCCATTTGAGGAGTTCTATCAGTTTTTCAATCAATTGGCCCTCGATAAAGCAACGGTCACCTGCTACTGTCTGTAAGTAGTACTACTTCTGTCATTAAGCCTCTCTATATAGCTCAGCTCTTTCATTGCATGTATTTATAATTATCCTCACTATATTATGCAGATTGAAGATCGTCGAATTGAAGAAAAGACAAATCGGTGATATTGGGTTCATTAACACAAATCTCATAGATGCAACTCAGGTTAAATTTCATGCCGCAGATACCGAGGCCAACTTGCTATGATCGTTGGTAATAAATGAAAACAAAGATATAATACTCTTGTGCATATTCGGTTTCCCTTATATATTAGTCAAGGTTATAGTAATGTAATTGATAAGTTATGCATGCGTGTGCAGTTTCCACTATATTCTCCTAGAGATTAAGCTTGAGCAGGGACTAGTAACCGTCTTAGACTCGAGACGAAAAGATCCCCAGGACTATGCGGACATGACTTAAATGCTCGAGAAGTAAGTTAAATCGATCATTATCCACCATATCAACAACTTTGTTCATTTCCTGATATATCAAGTAATTGTTTTCTTTGTCTGGCAGGGTTTGGAGAAAATTCACCAAAAAAGCTCCGGGACTGCCGAAGAAGCTGCAATTTAGACACCCGAAAGTAAGTACTATAGTAGCATGTTCCGCGCATCTCCTAGTGATTCAAGCGCTAGTTTCATCAATACCATTTGGCATTCTTGCTTATCAGTTTGATTGACCTCTATTTCTTGTAAAGTGGTTGTGGCAGGAACAAGGGAATGATTTCTGTGGATACTACGTTTGCGAGTCCATCCGCCACACAACCTGTGAGCGGGGCTACTCTGACGAACAATATGAAGTGCGTAAATAACAACATTCACAATTTTATTTTATTACCATCATTTGTGTTGAGTTTCATTCATTCATATATATATATATGTATTGACCCCCTTCTTCAAATTAGATGTTTCGGAAGCGGGATGAACTCCTAGCACTAGCTCGCATGCGAGCAATTCAAGAGGAATTGGCAGCATTCTTTCTTGACCACGTGATCGCTGAAGACGGAGAATACTATGTGGACCATGCGTCCGTATGTTAGGAGATTATATTTGTAAGAGATAATTATTGTATATATGCAGCCGGTAGTTTCGGATAGATATACGAGAACTTGTTGTTCGACCAATCTCTCGGAGAAGGAGAGGTGGTCGATATCACTTCTCTCTATATGCATATATGTTCATGACGATCTTCTGTTTCCTTCGTTTGCTTACTAGCTAGCTAGCGTGTCTAGTCCTCTCTATACGTATGTATAGTACGTAGCGTCGACCAAACACGGACATAAGAGAGGACACTTCTCTCTATTAATTATAGCTAGCTAACACAATATATGAAACACCTAAATTAACCCCCCAAAACCCCCAACCCCCCCCCCCCCCTTTCAAAACAAAAAACAAAAACCCCAGCCACAGAAATGCTGACGCGTGGATGCCTATTGGTCCCGGTTGGTGCCACCAACCGGGACCAAAGGCCCTCCTGCCTGGGCTCCGCGCACAGGCCACGTGGAGGCCCATCTGTCCTGATTCTGGATTGAACCGGGACTAAAGGGACAGGGCATTAGTACCGACCCTTTAGTCCTGGTTCAGGAACCGGGACAAAAGGCCCTTACAAACCGGGACAATAGGCCCGTTTTCTATTAGTGTAAACATCTTCATCAACACCATCTCATCTCAAAACCCTAGTTCATCACTTATATTCAATCTTTATCTTAAAACCTCAGTTTGGTAATCATTTCTAAATGCCAACAATTCACAGAAAACACTCACGCATACATCTTCACATTCTATTTTTGCGCACAAAATATCACGGAAAACAAATTTTATGTCGCATGCGCAAGAAAGACAAGAAAATATGTTTTGGAACGCTATTTAGAAGCACTGAAATTTGCTTTTTCACAGAGGCAAAACAAAAATATTTTTTGACAAAACTTGTGCCGCGCACACATTTTGCGAATATGTATGCGTGAATTTAATTTCAAGTTTTTCACAATTTAAAACGCGTTTAAAATGCATTTGTGAAAAGTTGGTTCGTATACCCATGGGTTCAGAACGTTCACACTCGGGGCCACCAACCTTTTTCCCGATTTTCAATCTTTAATATCCTTTGAACCAAAAGTTTGAATTAAGTTTTGTTTGCATATCCATGTTACTTGTGACGAGAGCTTTCAAATGAGATTCATTTTGAATACATTTTGATGAGTTTTACAAACTTTAAATAAAGTTTCAACTGCTGAAACTTGTACAACCGAACGACAAAAAGTGAAAAAATATACAAGTTTTAGACACTAAAACTTAAAACTTGGTACGCCCTCATGCGGAATCCAATAGGTTTGCTGATCATAAGACAATCAGTCGCCCAACATGACTGGTCAAATGCGGCCCTTACATATGCATGCCGCAGCGAGTTTCTGGTTTCTGGTACGCCGAACCATCGAATGACCATCGGCAACAGTGTAAGAATGTGTCTCGGTTCGGTCTACTATGCGGTTTTAGTTTGTGCTTAAGGCTCAAACGTGAACAATAAAAAACTCAATATCATATGCGCACAAAGTAAAGTCCATTTGCTAGATGTATGTTGGTTGCATGAATATACTACGATAATTTATGCCCATTCATTTTGAAGCAAAAGAAGAAGAACAAGGTGGTCGTGCTCTACACTGAGCCCGAGATAGGGCCTTGTCGGAAATGGAGACAACGGTTTGACCACGGTGTCAACGACGAGGGTGAGGCATGGGGTGAAAGTACAGGGTGTGGTGCACTACGGATGGTCACAGGCGCAGGAGCTTCATGGATTGGGGGGAAGCTGGATGAAAGAGGATTGGGGGGAAGGGGCAGATGAAATAGCTCGGCAGGATGGCTAGATGGCGCAGAAGCTGGTCGTGGGGTGACCGTGAACGATGGTTTGCCGGCAGCGACAACAAAGGGTTCGAAGGTGGATAGGCTGCCAATGACGAGAAGATGGATGAGATAAATATAGCCTGCACGAAAACGAATTTCAGATAACTTACAAATACAAATAGCATGTCTCCAAATTAAGTGCATCTTTGATTCGTGGGAATTCTAAACCCAAGGTGTAGTAAGAGAGGCACGGATAGAATATTAAATACAACATGACCATATGGGTGTTTGATTATGCAGAGGAAAACCATATATAGGGTTCTTCACGTGGTATTGGAGTGGATCAAACTTTCCCAATTACAAATAAATCTGATGGGATAAGACAACCTATATAGAAAATATTCCTAAAGTTTGATGTATCTCAAAATTAATACAACAATCAAGTAAATAAAAGTGGCCCAACCTGCGAATCCTAAAAGGCTAGAACTGCTTCTTTACTCTCTCTCTCTCTCTCTATCTATCTATCTATCTATCTTAAGGCTGGTCACGGTGAGAGTATCATCTAGATTATCATGCGGGGTAACTAAGCAGTTTAGATAAGATGGCATACAACTAAATTAAGAAAATATGAATTGAGTATCATAATATGATGAAAGCAGCGTTTTAGTGCCCGGGCTCAGATGAGCTGGGCGTTAACAGTAAAATCGCAAAAAAAGTAGATATTTTTTTGAGAAGTTTCACATGAAAAAGGTTTCACATGTTATTACCTTCATAGTGAGTAGTAACATAAGTGTAGTGTCATGCAAAGCTTCATTTATTAGGTTATAGACTCATATTGTATTGGGACATGTGTTGTTACATTAAGTAGCTAAGTTACTGAAACTATCTCTCTCCTCATTAACTTATTGCCACATAAGCAAGTTTGATGAGTTGGGGTCGATGTTACTACTGAAGTTACTCCCACTGTGGCTAGTCTGATAGTAGCTAGTCGTCTATGATATACTAGCTACCTCACTAAGAGCATGGTTAATAATACAGCCAAGGATCGGCTATAAGAAGTTGCCATGTCATATACAGCCAACCTCTTAGCGGGCATGTACAATAATAAGTTTTAAATACGTACTAGTTTATCAATATTTGGCCCACCTTACATCCTCACAAAGTATCTTGGGTCTCGTGTTGCAGCTGGCTCTACTAACCAAGAGCCCGCTTCTCTTCTCTTTCCTCCAACTAATAAGCACATATATATTATTCTATTCCTTATGGCCTGCTTAGACTACCCATAGTGGAAGTAACATAGGTAGTAACATCATGCATATCTAGATAAAATGAATGATGTAGCAAGCAATTAGTGAAGAAAGAGAGACAGGTGGTAACATAGCTAGTTACTAGTACTAGTATGAATAACATCACACATATCAAGGCAAGATGAGTCTATAACCTAATAAATGAAGTGTTGCATGACATCATATATACTCCCTCCGTCCTCGAATAAGTGTACATCTAGCTTTTATTCTAAGTCAAAGTTTTAAAATTTTGACCACCTTTATAGAAAATAACAAACATATATGACATAAAGTTGATATATTATCAAAGTACATTTCAAGACGAATCTAGTGATACTAATTTGGTGCCATAAATGCTTTTACTTATTCCTAGAAAGGTGGTCAAAGTTCTAAAACTTTGACTTAAGACAAAAGCTAGATGTACACTTATTCACGGACGGAGGGAGTATGTTACTCCCCACTATAAGACTACACACAGTGGGAGTAATATAGTTAGTAAAATCACACATATCTAGATAACATAGATGATGTGGCAAGCGATAAATGAAGAAAGAGAGGCATGTGGTAAGACTAGCCATAATGAAGAGTAACATACACTAATAACATACACATATTCCTAAACTATGTTACTACCTTCATAGTGTAGTGTCATGCAAAGCTCTATTTATTAGGTTATAGACTCATACTGCATTGGGACATGTGATGTTACAGTAACTAGCTAAGTTACTACAATTATCTCTCTCTTCATTAACTCAATGCCACAAACAAATTTGCTGAGTTGGATTTGAAGTTACCGCTGAAGTTACTCCCATTGTGGCTAGTCTCATAGCTAGTTAGTAGTAGTATGAGTAACATCACACATATTAAGGCAAGATAAGTCTATAGCCTAATAAATAAAGTGTTGCATGTTACCACATATATGTTATGGGGAAGTAATAACATAGACTAATAACATAGACATGTTACTACTCTATGTTACTACCCATTGTGGCTAGTCTAAAGATAGTAATATAGATTAGTAACATATGCATGTTGCTAGTCTAAGTAACTCCCCATTGTGGCTAGTCCCAGAGAAGGTGCTGCACATGCATACGCGCATGCTTAGCTAAGTTGGTTGGCTGGTCAACATATGGATCCATCTGGGTGTACTTACGTTAATTTGTCCTACTAGCAGCCTAGGCTAGGCTCGCATGGACCCCAGAGCAGAATATTTAACAACCAAGCTAGCTAGAAACTGCATGCACCAAATATGTGATCAGCCAAGATTTTCTCTTCCGCTTTCGTTGTTGTAAGTGGGTAACCAATGTACGCAGGTGCGTACGTGGGTACAGTTTGATGGATGTACGTTTGTGCTCATACGTACAGTGTGATGGTAAGGTATAGGGGCACGTACGTAATGGATTAGGTCCGTAAGTTTCGGATCTCATCTCTTTCAGACAACATGCACGCATCTGCATCTCTCTCGCGAGCTTTCAGATCTGCCTTATCTTTATCTGTGTGGCTGCCTCAGCTTTGTCCGGCCAAATTAAAGTTGAGAACAAGCAGCCTGACTGCTACCGATCAGGTCGCAACGCCCCGATCACGTGGGCGAGCTAGCTTGCTAAATCCAACCTCATAATCAAGCCAAGCCATCGCCTTCCGTACGTGGTACTTGCATTGCATCGCCTATCTGTCGACACATGCATGCCATGCTCCGAGCGTACGTGGATCACCGGCGGCCATGTACGAAGTCTCCGATGAACGTCGCCGGCACCCACCTGTACGTGTACGTGAGGTGACATGTATGCTTCGTTAGGACAAGGAGATGCATCGCACGCACTACTATTCACTTGTGTGTTTTTGACAGCTGGATCTCAGATCCATGGCTGAGATCATGCTGGAGCACCTGAGTTTAGTTGCTCCGGTAGCACCAGATCTTTTGCCCACATATATCAGGCTGGCAATCTTCTGTCGATGCTCATTCAAATCAAGGACATGAACTCATTGGACGGGGAGCATATTCGTCTCCAGAAATTTGGGGGCCCGGAACAAAATATAAAATGGGGTCCTAAAATTTAAAATTTTCGTATACTAAAGAACTGTCCAAAAAATAGCCATCTAAGAAACACCTCATGTGAAAACATAGAAAAATTTGCTCGTATGCGCAATAGATATAGAACCAAAACTCAATGCTTTACAATCGAACAAACTAGATACAAAATGAGAAAAAAATACAAACAGTAATAAGGGATGCAAAAAAATACCAAATCAACAGTTTGTGTTGAAATATGAGCAATTTACCAAATGATTTTATTAGCAGAAATATTAGATAAAGCATGACTAATATAATAGTGACAAAACAAGCCATGCAATTTGACAAAGAGAAGGTAAACAGCATCTTCATATATGAACTGTAACTGAACATATCTAGAGCAGTCGGTATAGAAAGTTGCATATATGAAATAGAGTCTAACATATGTAGGGCAAATACTAGAACAAGGAACTGTAGCAGGACCTCTAACAGAAAGGAGAAGAACATGTACGGGACAGCAGCAGCAGAAGCGCTGGACTTAGGGTCGGTGTCCTCGCCTGCCATGTCGTCGAGGAGGTCGTGGACGTCGGGGAAGAAGTAGTCGTCGGGGAAGTAGTCGTCGGAGTCCGTGATGAAGAAGCCAGTAGTCGCGCGGAGCGCTCCCCAAGAACCTTATCACCCTTCTCCCGTACAGGACTCAAAAGGTGCGGTTCCGGAGGCCTACTGTCCCGACCTGCAGTGCACGCCGCAACACGGGATGGGGAAGAACGTAGCAGCAGCGCAGTGGTCGGAACTTTGTGGCGAGAGGTAGAGGAACGTTTCAACTCCCATGTGACCTTTCGTATACTCGTCGTGCGTGGTAAAAATTTAGACATCGGCTCGGCTCATTCCCGCAACCCGCGGCGCGGCGCGCCGCGTCGCGTCGTGACGAGGCGTGGCATGGCGTGGCGAGGCGGGCGGCAGAGGAGGAGCGCGTGTGGATGTCCCTCTTGTTCTCATGCTCATACATGTGGGGAAAGAACCTCCCTTATAAAGAGGTCCAACTCCCTCTAAATTAGCAATGTGGGACTAAACTTTTGTTCCACCTCTTGCCTTGCACGAATGCGCTGCGTGGGCCTCTAGGATTTATTAGGAATTTCTGAAACTGCTATTGGGCTATGCCCAAAATAGACAAAATTCCAGCAATCCCCCACCAGATCCTAGAGGCACACAAAATTTGCCTTTGGTTTCCAAAACACTGTTTTATATACCGGTACTGCAGTGGAGACTGTTAAGTTGAACTTCCACCTAGAACTCTATGCTACACTAGTAAGCAACTTGAACAGTGGACTGGGCCTTGAACTGCAAGTTTTCTGCGAATCTAGCTTCACATAAAGCCTTGACCGATATGTGGCTACCATGGGTCTTCCCCGCAGGTGGAGCTTATGTGTCATACTCGGAGACCTTTCATGAGTTTACTAGAGAGAACCCTACTCTCATAGATTGCGACGTTTAACAATCAGACTCATATAGGTGTGTTTTTCAAAAGATGTTCTGCAGGACGACATCTCTGCTTCAATGAGTCGCTTAGAACACATTAAGATATACATCAACCTGCCATGCAGATTAGGAGAGTATTGCATCTTCATGGAGTGGTATTGTCGATAGTAAGGATACTCTCCTCTCAGTTGGCCAACAGCTTGTCTTCCACATCTAATTCACGGGATCTCCGATCACAAAGAATAGGTTACCACTGTGAACAACTCATATTGTGGGTCTCATACCCATCTCCCTCGATGCATTATCTATCACATTACGTGATAGACCCTTAGTAAAAGGATCTGCCAGATTCTTAGACGTTTGGATATAATCCAATGCAATAACTCTGGAGTTTCTCATTTTCCTGACAGACTTTAACCTTCTCTGAACGTGTCTTGATGACTTCATGTTGTCCTTTGAGCTTCTCACTTTCGTGATCACAGTTTGATTGTCGCAGTTCATAAGGACACCCGGTACAGGTTTCTCAACAACCGGCAAGTCATTCAAGAGCCGACAAAGCCAATCTGCTTCGACCATAGCTGTAACTCGTGTTGTGAGTTCTGCTTCCATTGTTGACCTCGTTAAGATGGTCTGCTTGCAAGACTTCCAAGAAACAGCGCCACCTCCATGAGTGAATACATATCCGCTCGTGGCCTTTATCTCATCAGCATCTGAGATCCAGTTTGAGTCACTATACCCTTCAAGCACCTTTGGGTGCCCAGTGTAGTGAATTCATAATTTGCAGTGCCTTTCAAATAACGCAAAACTCTCTCTAGAGCTTTCCAATGCACATCTCCTGGTTTTGAAACAAACCGACTCAGTTTGCTAACAGCAAAAGAGATGTCAGGTCTTGTAGCACTGGCTAAGTACATAAGCGAGCCAATAATCTGAGAATACTTCAATTGGTCTCTAGTAATTATTCGATTCTTTCGAAGCAACACACTAGCATCATATGGTGTTGGAGAGGGCTTGCAGTCACTGTAGCCAGAGCGACTCAAGATCTTTTCCACATAGTGAGATTGAAGCAATGCAATCCCACCATCATCGTCTCTCAACGACTTGATGATCAAAATGACATCAGCCACTCCTAAATCCTTCATCTCAAAACAACGAGATAGGAAATTTTGAACCTCCTTAATAACATTCAGATTTGTTCTGAAAATCAGTATGTCATCAACATACAAGCAAAGGATAACTCCCTCGCCCCCACCATGGCGATAGTACACACATTTGTCAGCTTCGTTTACAACAAAGCCTGCAGCTGTTAAATTTCTTTCAAACTTCTCATGCCACTATTCGGGTGCTTGCTTGAGTCCATACAAAGACTTCAGCAACTTGCACACTTTTCCTTCCTAACCATCTAGTACAAACCCATCTAGTTGTTCCATATAAATTTCCTCGTCCAACTCTCCATTTAGGAAAGCAGTCTTAACATCCATTTGATGAACGAGAAGACCATGTGAGGCAGTTAGTGAAAGTAGAACTCGAATAGTGGTCACTCGAGCCACAGGTGAGTAAGTATCAAAGAAGTCTTCACCTTCCTTTTGCGTATAACCCTTAGCCACGAGCCGAGCCTTGTACTTTTCAATAGTACCATCAGGCCTAAGCTTCTTCTTGAATACCCATTTGCATCCTATAGGTTTGCACCCATAACGACGATCAGTTATCTCCCAAGTTTCATTTGCTAAGATGGAATCCATCTCGCTACGAACCGCTTCCTTCCAGTAGTCAGCATCTTCAGATGCATAAGCCTCTGAAATAGAACTGGGAGTGTCATCTATGAGATACACAAGAAAATCATCACCAAAGGACTTTGCAGTCCTCTGTCTCTTGCTCCTAGTAGGAACTTCAATGTTTTCCTCCACGGGACTTTCAAAGTGTTCTATCGAAATGGCAGGTTTGGTAATTGTAACTGGTTCCTGATTCGATGAACTAGGCATCTCCTGATTAGATGAGGTAGCCATATCCTTCATGGGAAAGATATCTTCAAAGAAAGTCGCATAATTCGACTCCATGATCGTACCGACATGCATGTCAGGTACCTTAGATTTTACAACCAAGAATCTATATCCAATGCTATGAAGAGCATATCCCAGGAAAACACAATCCACAGTCTTTGGTCCAAGCTTTCGCTTCTTTGGAATTGGAACATTGACTTTCGCCAAACAACGCCATGTTCGTAGATAAGAGAGTTTTAACCTTTTTTTCTCCCATTCCTCGAATGGAGTTATCTCTTTGTTCTTTGTGGGAACTCGGTTTAGGACATGACATGTCGTCAATACCTCCTCCCCCGACCATGCCTTGGAGAGACCCGATGTGTCTAACATGGCATTAACCAAATCTGTTAGAGTACGGTTCTTTCTTTCGGCCACCCCATTTGACTGAGGTGAGTAGGGAGGCGTCCTCTCATGGATTATACCATGTTCCGCACAAAAAGCATCAAATTCATTGGAAAAATACTCTCCACCACGGTCGGACCTAAGCCTCTTGGTTTTTCGATCAAGTTGGTTTTCCACTTCAGCTTTATAGATCTTGAAAAAGTTCAAAGCCTCATCCTTAGATTTCACAAGATACACACGGCAGTATCTAGTGGATTCGTCAATTAACGTCATGAAATATTTCTTTCCACCATTTGTCAAAACGCCATTCATTTCACAAAGATCTGAATGTATGAGTTCTGGTGGTGCAAGATTTCTCGTTTCGCAGTCGTGTGAGACTTACGAGGTTGCTTAGCTTGCACACACACTTGACACTTAGATCCCTTGACAGTGGTGAAACTAGGGATTAAGTTCAACTTTGCTAGTCGCGACATGCAACCAAAGTTAACATGATAAAGACGTGAATGCCACACATTTGATTCACTATTGTTGCAAACATGATTAACAACTGTAAGGGCATATTTATCCCTAAGGTGTTTTGGTGATTGATGACAACGCGTTTGCGGACTAATCGTGTGCCTTGAGTATCCCAGACATTTCATCGCTAGGCACAAGACGGTTGGGTGCCCCTCGAAGACTGTTGAAGACGGCGTCTTTTCTACGTTTCTTTCTGGTGGATTTGAGTCATAGGAAAGCCGTACTATTAAGAGGGGGTCCGCGTCGGAAAGGTTTGGGTGGAATCATCACGTACACATCTCCTTCTTGTCCCCTCCTTTTCCCTTGGAGCTTCCTCCGCTTCCTCGCCTCCCTGGTTCTGGTTGCTGAGTTGGGTCGCGGTAGTACTGCTCCCAGGAGAGCGGTATTACCGTAGGCACCAGCGGTAGTACCGTGCGGTGGCGCGGTAGTACCGCAGGTGCCCATGGTAGTACCGCACCCCTGGAGCTGCACTACCGCTGCCCACCAGGCTAGTACCGCTCCTTCACGGTAGTAGGGGCAGATGTAATTTTTTACATCCGCACCTACTGCGGTAGTACCGCTTTCGCTCCGCGGTACTACCGCGCTATGTTGTCAGGCAGTAGTACCGCCCCTTTTGCTTCTTCCGTTTCTTTGCGGAAGTAGGCACAGTTGTTTCCTCCCCCCTGGCTTGGGGATTTCTGCCTTGCGGTAGTACCGCATGGAGGCGCAGTAGTACCGCGCTCGCGGAAGTACCGCCCTCAGCTCCTGTGCGTCAGATCTAACCTTGTTGTCGCTGGAGTCACGGCATTACCGCGGGCCTGTACGGTAGTACCGCATGGCCGTGCGGTAGTACCGCATGGCTGTGCGGTAGTACCGCTTGGTAGCAAGCGGTAGTACCACGCAGCCCTGCGGTAGTACCGCTGGCCGCGGGCTGGTTGGTGGGTAACGGTCGGATCTTTGTCTTACCTATATAAGGAGTCCCCTTCTTCCCCGTTGACTCATCTCTTCCAACCCTAAGCTCCATTATTGCTCTAAGCTCCATTTTCGCTCGATCTCACTCCCTAGCCAATCAAACTTGTTGATTTGTTCGGGAGTGGTTGAGAAGGCCTCGATCCACACTTCCACCAAGAGAAATTTGATTCCCCCCTCTAATCCCTTGCGGATCTTGTTACTCTTGGGTGTTTGAGCATCCTAGACGGTTGAGGTCACCGCGAAGCCATAGTCCATTGTGGTGAAGCTTCATGGTGTCGTTGGGAGCCTCCAATTGAGTTGTGGAGATTGCCCCAACCTTGTTTGCAAAGTTTCGGTCGCCGCCTCGAGTTGTGTGAGGGCGTGAGGAGAATACGATGGCCCTAGTGGCTTCTTGGGGAGCATTGTGCCTCCACACCGCTCCAACGGAGACGTACTTCCTCTCAAAGGGAAGGAACTTCCGCAACACATCCTCGTCTCCACCGTCTCCACTCTTGGTTATCTCGTGCCTTTACTTGTGCAAGCTTATTTGTATCATATCACTTGCTTGCTTGTGTTCCTATCCTTGTTGCATCATATAGGTTGCTCACCTAGTTGCACATCTAGACAACCTACTTTGATGCAAAGTTTAAATTGTTAGAAAAGCTAAAAATTGTTAGTTGCCTATTCACCCCCCCCCTCTAGTAAACCATATCGATCCTTTCAATTGGTATCAGAGCCTCGTCTCTTTATTAAGGACTTTACCATCCGAAGAGTATGGTTGATACCGTAGATGGTGTGGAGGAACACTCCGGTGTGAATCCGACCTCGTCTACGGGCGATGGGGGAACCTCGGTCTCTCGTGAGGAGTTCAATGTGGCCTTGGAGACATTGAAAACCTCTATGACGACCGAGGTTGAAATCATGTTTACTAAATTCCTTGAGGGGCTTAAACTATCCACCGCACCGTTGAAAGTGGGTGATCCCACCGACAAGGTGACGGATGCTATCTCCGACAAGGGGGAAGCTAGTAGTGAAAAGGCTCCTTCTTCTAGTGGTAAAAATGGCACCGGCGTCTTTGCTCATGTGGAACCACCACTTGTTTATGGTGGACCGGTTCCTTCCACCCATTTGAATCATGCCGGTCCTCCCCCTAAGATTGTGAAAAATGAGGACTTTGATTCTTGTGTTTACCGCTTTAAACGTCATTTAAATCATGTGAACACTAATCTTTGGAGAATCATTGAAGAAGGTTTCTATCCGCATGATCCAAGCAACTTCACTCCTCGAGAAGCCGTGGATAATCAATTCAATGAGAATGCTCTCTTCATCATTCAAGATGCAATCCACCCGAAGATCTACCTCATCTTCGGCCCTCCGCCTTGGCCAAAGGCGCATGGATTTGTGTTGTCTCCCTCTACCGGGGAAGCGCAAGCATTCAACGCTCCAACTATGAAGTGGTGCAAGATGAGGCCGATGAGTTTGCAATGAAAGAAGATGAAGAACCTCATGAGCTTTATCGGAGAGTAACCAAACTCGCGGTCTCACTCCGAGATCACGGGAGCAAGGACACGGATGACAATTGGATCAAGCGCAAATTCCTCAAGGCAATGATGCCCTACCACAAGGCCATGTCCTCTGTCATTCATCAAAGACCGGACTTCCACACTTTGACCTCAAGCAAAGTGTTGGATGAGTTTGTGGCCATGAACATTTTGGACAAGACCGCCGACAATGCGGTGCTTCGTTCTCAAAGGACAAAGAAGCCCAACCTTGCATTGAAGGCCAAGCTCTTCGTTGAAGAAGAAGAGGAAGAAGAAGAGGAGAGCAACCCCGAGGATACAAAGTATGCATATCATGAACACATGGCACTCGCTTCAAGGCAATTTTGGAGAAAGAAAAACTCGAGGCCAAACTTTAACAAGAACAACTCAAGTGGCACGAAGAGCAAGCAACGTGTAAGGACTTGCTACAATTGTGGCAACGTGAGTCATTTTGTTGCGGAGTGCTCGTATGAGAAGAGGGAAGACAATGGTGGCAAGCTCATCCGAAAGGACAAGGCCAAGTCGTTCCCCAACAAGAGCAACCTCACCAAGAAGACTCCTCCCAAGGCATTGGTGGTACAAGAAGAGTACAATGAGGATGATGACGATGATGAAGGTGATGAGTCGGTTGCCATGGCCTCCGTTGCCATTGCGACGACTCCACGGGTGTCTCTCTTCGACTCACCCAATGAGAGCATCACCGCCAAGTGCCTCATGGCTAAAGCCACCAACAAGGTAACCCCCAACATCAAAACTACCATCATTAATCATCCTTCTCCGACGGATAGCATTAATGAACTTGAGGGAGCTAATGTGGAGGCAAATGAGTTTGAGGCCTTTATGGGCAAACTTAAGGGGAAATCCAAGAAGTACTTTGTTGCTCTCTTGGAACAACTTGGTGAAGCCAATGACATGATCGAGGCTCACGAAGACACCATCACTAAGATGGAAGGGCATAGTCGTGACTATGCCGATGAGATTTCGGATCTTTCCAATGCTCTTGAGGAAGAGCGTGGTCTTCGTTTGGATCTTGAGGAGTCACACAACGTTGATCATGCTAAGTTAAAGAAAGATTATGATCATGTCCTCATTGTTTCTCATGTGCTAAACTCCGAGAAGGCCGAACTTGAGGTTGATCTTGCTAGACTCAAAGAGGAGTTTGATCTACTTGACAAGTCTCACAAGGTCTTGAAGGGTGCTCATGCTAGCCACAAAGAGTCTCATGATCAACTTCAAGTAAAGCTAACCAAGGAAAAAGCCACTTTTCCTCGTATGATGTTAACTGATAATGCAAATGCTACTAACCCATGTTGTGAGCATGTGCATCTCGTTGAGGAGAACGCTAAGCTAAAGGGGCAACTTGAGAGAGGTCTTGCGACTTGCATACAAGGCAAGAAGAACCTAAACGACCTCTTGATCAACCAAAAGGGAGTTGTGGCCAAGGAAGGGGTTGGGCACGTGCCCGACTCCAAGAACAAGAAGAAGAATGACAAGACCAAACGACCTCCTCCTCTCATGCAAACCTTTGTGAAGGAGGGAGAGAGTGCCTCCGAGGATAAGAAGAAGAAGAAGAATGCGAAGGGTGGTGTTGTCAAAAAGGGCAATGTCACTCCTCGCATCAAAGCCGGGACTTTAATCCTTCTTATGTGTTATGCCATGCTAGTGATGGGCATGTCTATGCCAAATTCGTTGGTTCTCCTCATGAATACATTGAATGGTCTATTTGGGTTTCAAAGACCCTTGTTACTAACATCAAAGGACCCATTACAAAATGGGTACCTAAAACCAAGCATTAATCTCTTGTAGGTGTTTGCTTCCGGTGGGGGATCATGGTTGCTCGATAGCGGAGCTACAAATCATATGACCGGAAGCAAGGACTTGGTGGTGGACGTGCACAAGATTCCATCTATGCCCACCAATGTCAAGTGGGGTGACGCCTCATCCTCTAAGGTATTGGGACTTGGCAAGGTGGTCATCTCTCATGATCTCACGATCGAGAAGGTCATGCTTGTTGAGTCCCTTGCATACAATTTACTTTCCGTTCGTCAACTTGCAATCATGGGCTTTGCCACTTTCTTTGATATCAATACCGTGGCCCTCTTGTGGAGCAAGACTCTTAAAGTAGCCTTTGTTGGGCATGTCGAGAACGGTCTATATGTGATTAACTTTTCGGAGCGACCCACTAAGACCGCGACATGCCTAATGGCTAAAGTTGATGTGGTATGGCTTTGGCATCGCCGTCTAGCCCATGTCAATATGAGATCTTTGCAAAGTCTCCTCAAGGGGGACCATGTCCATGGACTAACGAATGTTAGTTTTGCTAAAGATCGTGCTTGCAGTGCTTGTATCGAAGGAAAGCTACATGAGAAGGCTCACCCTCCCATGACTATCATTTACTCAAAGAGGCCTTTGGAGCTCCTTCACATGGATCTCTTTGGGCCTCCATCCTTCGATAGTCTTGGGGGTAGGAAGTATTGCTTGGTGATTGTGGATGACTACTCAAGATACACTTGGGTGTATTTCTTCAAGAGGAAGAGCGAGATCCAACAAACCGTCATTGACTTTGCAAATGGAACACAACGTCAACACAATGCAAAGATATTGACAATAAGAAGTGACAACGGCACCGAGTTCAAGAACTATACCTTGGATGAGTTTCTTAGGGATGAGGGGATCAAGCATCAATATTCCGCACCATACACCCCTCAACAAAACAGTGTTGCAGAGAGGAAGAACCGAACGTTGATGGATGCAGAAAGGACCATGATGGCGGAGTTCAAGTCTCCGTACAACTTTTGGGCCGAAGCCACCAACACCGCGTGTCACGCATCCGAACAAGACTCCATATGAGATACTCACCGGTAACAAGCCCAACCTCAAGTACTTTCAGGTATTCGGGTGTAAGTGTTTCATTCTCAAGAAAGGTGTTCGGTTGTCTAAATTTGAGGCTAGAGCTTATGAGGGCATATTTGTTGGTTACGCTACAAACTCTCATACTTACCGTGTCCTCAATAAATCCACGGGACTTATTGAGGAGACGTGTAACGTGGAGTTTGATGAGAATAACAGCTCCCAAGTGGAGCAAAGTGGCACTTGTGATGTAGGTGATGAAATTCCTCCTCAAGCCATAAGAAGAATGGGTGTTGGCTTTATCCTACCCATTGAGGAACCCCTTGTGGACGAAGGAGAAGGACAATGCTCCACTCAAGTGGAGCCATCACCAACCCAAGGCCCACATGCTTCCGAAGAACAACATGAAGGCCATCATCCTCAAGAACATGACCAAGGGCAAGATCATGCTCAAGACGGTGTTGACACATCAAGTGATGCCCAAGGTCAATTTCTCTCCTCCGAGAAAGTTCGAGAACAAGAACAAGCTCAAGACGACGCTCAAGATGATCAAGTGACCACTCCTCGTCTCACCCCCGAGGAGGATTTGGAGCGTCGTGCCGCCAAGGTTGCTTCCAAGGTCTCCACCAAGGATCATCTCATGACGAATGTGCTTGGAAGCTTAAGAAAGGGAGTAAGCACTCGTAGACAATTAGCAAACTATTGTGAGCATCACGCGTTTGTCTCTTGTGTCGAGCCCCACAAGGTCTATGAGGCGCTAGAAGATCCGGATTGGCTCAATGCCATGCATGAAGAACTCAACAACTTCGAGCGCAACAAAGTGTGGAGATTGGTGCCAAGACCGACGGGGAACCACAATGTCATTGGAACCAAGTGGATATTTAAGAACAAGCAAGATGCCCATGGGATTATCATTCGCAACAAGGCTCGGTTGGTAGCACAAGGCTACTCCCAAGTCGAGGGTATCGACTACGGTGAAACATTTGCTCCCGTTGCTCATCTTGAATCTATTCGCATGATGATTGCTTATGCTTCTCATCATAACTTTAAGTTACAACAAATGGATGTGAAGAGTGCTTTTCTTAATGGTCCCATTAATGAATAGGTTTATGTCAAGCAACCCCCCCGGGTTCGAGGATCCCTACTTTCCCGATCATGTGTATCAACTCGATAAGGCACTCTATGGCCTTAAACAAGCCCCACGTGCGTGGTATGACCACCTTACCGAGTTGTTACAAGACCGTGGTTTTGAAGTTGGGCTAATCGACCCCACTCTTTTTACTAAGAAGGTCAAAGGGGAGTTGTTTGTGTGCCAATTGCATGTTGATGATATTATCTTTGGTTCCCCTAACAAAGCTTTCAATGAGGAATTTGCCGCTCTCATGACCTCAAAGTTCAAGATGTCTTCCATGGGAGAGTTGAAGTTCTTTCTAGGGTTCGAAGTGAAGCAAAGAAGAGAAGGAACCTTCATCAACCAAGCCAAATATACTCAAGACATGCTCAAGAGATTCAAGCTAAGTGATGTCAAGCCGGCTTCCACTCCAATGCCCACCAAGTGCCAACTTGACATAGATCCCAATGGTAAAGCGGTGGATCAAAAGGTATATCGTTCCATGATAGGCTCCTTGCTCTACCTTTGTGCATCTAGACTAGATATCATGTTGAGTGTGGGAATTTGTGCACGGTTTCAAGCCGCACCTAAGGAAAGTCACTATGTGGCGGTCAAACGAATCTTTCGATATTTGGCTCATACCCCAAACTTTGGCTTATGATATCCAAGAGGAGCAAACTTCAAGCTTGTAGGATATTCGGATTCCGATTGGGCGGGAGACAAAGTGGATAGGAAGTCCACTTCCGGAGGGTGCCAATTCCTTGGTTGCTCTTTGGTAAGTTGGTCTTCCAAAAAGCAAAGTTGTGTGTCTCTCTCGTCCACCGAAGCGGAGTATGTGGCGGCCGGTAGTTGTTGTGCACAACTCTTATGGATGAGGCAAACTTTAAAGGATTACGGTGTCATTTGTGACAAAGTGCCTCTTTGGTGTGACAATGAAAGTGCCATCAAGATCTCTCTCAACCCGGTGCAACACATCAAGACGAAGCATATTGAGATCCGGTATCACTTCATCCGGGATCACATTAGGCGAGGAGAGATCGAGCTCAACTATGTCAACACTCATGATAACCTTACAGATATTTTCACGAAGCCCTTGGATGAAGCAAGATTTCACGAGTTAAGGCATGAGCTAAATATCATTGATTCGAGCAATGTTGCTTGAACCCTTGAACACCCCACCATACTCAACGTGTTGTCTTGTTTAGATGTAGATGGTACTTGTGCTTCAAAGACGAGTTTTGGTCATGGACCCAAGGATAATTCTTCGTGGTGCCATATCAATTGACTCAAACATAGGTGGCTATGGCCACCGCCCTCTCTTTGGAGAGGTGGTGTCTCGTGGTTGTTTCGTTTTGTCATTTGCCTTTTTGCCTGTGTGTGTAGCGTGGTCTTGTGGTGTCGTGTTGCCTTGGAGTGTTCGTGCAAAGACCTCGTTTTTCGTGTGCTTGAAACGTGCATCTTCTTGAGCCCACGATACTACCGCGGCTTGCCGCGGTACTACCGCTTTGAGAGGCACGGTACTACCGCGCCATAGCGCGGTACTACCGCTCAGGTGCGGTACTTCCGCTGAGCGGTACTACCGCGATGGGGCACGGTACTACCGCGCCGTCGAGGGAGCGTGAGGGTTATGACTCGGGCAGGGGAGTTCCAACTCCCCATACCCATTCACTTGTCTCTCTCCCTACGTCTCTCTCTCTCTCTCTTGCTCAAGAACGGCGCCGGAGGCCCTCGCCGGATCTTCGTCTACGGCCACTCTCCTCGGATTCCGACCGGTGGGATCGTTCCCCACCACTTCCTCTTGCCATGGACCAAGGTTTTTCCCCAAATCCCTCTTTTTCTTGGTTGTTCTCTCGCTTCTAGGTTTTGGAGAGATGCTTGTTGTTCTTGAGATTTTAGGCCAAATATATGCAAGAGTAGGATGTAGGAGAGTCGTGTTGTGTAGGAATCATACTTGATATGTTGTCTTGTGGTAGATTTGTCCAACCGTAGTACCGCCGCGGTTTCGCGGGCTTTTCTCAGATTTGAACTTGTTCGGATCTGACGCGGTGCGGTACTACCCACTACTAAGAAAAGGGCTATAGATGATATGGCCACTAATGGCGCACCAGACATGTGGTGCGCCATTAGTATATACTAATGGCGCACCATGTGTTGGTGCGCCATTAGTGTCCAAGTACTAATGGCGCACCAGATCCACGGTGCGCCATTAGTAACATTTTTTTTTATTTTTTTTTCAAAACTAGTAATGGCGCACCAGTGGATAGTGCGCCATTACTAGTTAAACTAGTAATGGCGCATCACATCCACGGTGCGCCACTAGTAAATTATTTTCAAAAAAAATTAAATTTTTTTATTTGTTTTTTCAAAACTAGTAATGGCGCACTGTCAACTGGTGCGCCATTACTAAGTTTTTTTCAAAAAAAATCAGAATTTGTTTTATTTTATTTTCAAAACTAGTAATGGCGCACCACTCCCACGGTGCGCCATTACTAACTTGGCCCAAAACTTCCACCGAATGCACCCCCCTGGACCGCCTTTTCAGTTTAAAAAAATAAAAGAAAATGATGGAAATGTCAAAAAAAACAAAAGGAAATAAGTTTCCCATGTGATATGTGGTCTAGTTGTTGGGAAATTTACAAATATGAATTTCGACTTTATTTGCAAAATCTCTCTGAAATTTGTAAAATGGGCATAACTTTTGCATATGAACTCGGATTAAAAAGTTTTCTATATGAAAAATCATCTACTCGAAAAGTTACATCCGAATTTAACCGGGGGAACCCCGTTAAACATTTTCAAAATCCCCAAAAACCTAACAGAAAAAAAGTTACGGGGATTTTAAGATCCGGAGGCAAAAAAAATCAAAAAAATTCAAACTTACTAGTGGCGCACCGTATGCTAGGTGCGCCACTAGTAACAGAAAAAAGTTGGTTTCGAAAAAAAATTAATTATTTTTCAAAATATGATACGTAATATGACCGGGAAGTTTGAAATATTTTTTTCAAAATTTCATCATACTCATGAACATGAACAAAGTCCTAGACATCAGCAAGGTTTAATAGGATTGATATGATAGATATATCAACAAGTGCCTGTGAAATGAGGTGGTGCTGAGGTTGGATAGAACTACGAAGTTAAGCGTGCTCGGGCTGGAGTAGTGTGAGGATGGGTGACCTTCTAGTAATGGCGCACCTCTAGGCATACTAATGGCGCACTACTGGTGCGCCATTAGTATCTGGTATACTAATGGCGCACCAGTGGTGCGCCATTAGTAAAAAATTCTAGTGGCGTGATACTAATGGCGCACCAGTAGTGCGCCATTAGTAGGCAAAACTGGTGCGCCATTAGTAGGCCTTTTCCTAATAGTGACCGTGTCTCATGTGCGGTACTACCGCTCGTGTGGTACTACCGCCCATCAGGTGCGGTACTACCGCGCTAGCTCGTGCGGTACTACCACGCTAGCTGAGGCGCTAAGCTCGTACTACCGCTCCTAGACCCGGTACTACCGTGACCTTACATGGTACTAGCGCGACTAAGAGCGGTACTACTATCTTAGTTCCGCAGCACTTGGCAGTATTACCGTAGGGGTCAAATCTCTCTCTAGGCAATTATCTTGTGTGCTTTCTGCATGTTTCTTTTGCTTTGTTGTGGTCTCTGCATTGATCCCTCTTGTTTGTCGTGGGTGTTTTGTGTTTTGTGTCTCAGGTGGTGGTTCTCGCCGTTCCAATCCCAGTCGTGACACTGGCTCCAAGCGTCTGCGCAACCCCCAAGATGAAGCCCCAGAGGGCTCCAATGCCCCCAAGCGCAATGTCAAGACCACTGTCAGCAAGCAAAAGGAACCTGCTAAGGGCATGGACGAGATTTCAGTCACTGAGTATGTCGAACGCCGGAAGATCAATCCCTATGTGAATCCTCGGGCTATCCTCAGAGGCACCGAGTTGTTCTGGACCAAGCAACAGGCTCTCATCTATCTGGATGTGATCAAGAACAAGAAGAATACCTTCGTGGATGTCAAGTGGATAGACATGAATCACAGGACAAGTTTTGTGACTAGTTTGGAGAGGCTCTGGACTTGGTGGAGCAGTTTGCTATTGAGCCGGTGATCTTCTTTCACCTTGACTATGACCCTGAGCTTATCTGTCAGTTCTTTGCCTCAGTTTACTTTCACCCCGGGGATGAGCGGAGGATGACCTGGATGACCAACGACCGTCAGCTGTCTGCTACATGGAAGGAGTTCATGGATCTGCTTCACATTCCTGATGACGGGCTTCACACCCCCGTTGGTTTTCACCCCCATGCCAACTCTGAGTCTGCCAACAAGAACCTGCTTCAGCCTTTCCTTGTTGAGAAGGTGCTCGCTAATGGCAAGTCAACTTGGGTGTTGAACTCCTTTCTGGATATCATGCATCGCATCTTCCGCAACACTCTGTTCCCACGCATTGGCGACAAGGACAAGGTTCATGCCTATCTAGTGGACATGTTGCTCCTGTGTGCAGAGGCACGTTCATCTCAGACTCAGCCACTTGATGTCTCACACATCATGTGGTGTGAGCTTCGGTTTGCGGTGTTCACTCGCAAGGTACCTATCTATGGACCGTACCTATTTCTGCTGGTCTCCACCACTTGGGAGAAGATGTACCCTGGTGATGAGTTCCTTACTCCAGACTGGATTTGCCATGAGTCCATCAGCCTCCGCGTCAAGCCCAACTGGGCTAACACCACTACCCGTGATGTGGCCTCTTCTGCTAGGAGGGCTGTTGGTGAGGAGGAGGCTGCTGCTGAGAATATTGCTGAGGACCGTGCTGCTAGGTCCACCACACCTTCCTCTGAGCCGTCGTGGGCCAAGAAGTTAAAGGACAAGATGAAGACTCTCTTCTGCATGCATGCAAAGGGACAGTACAGGGCTCACATGGCAGACAAGGAGAGTCGCCGCTGTGACAAGAAGGTTATGAGGCTTTTTGGAGAGGATGTGTCTGGCGGGTCTGAGGACGTCATCACGCCTGAGGCTACCTGGATGTCGAAGCAGGGATACAAGTGGACCAGTTCAGAGGAAGACATCGAGGAGACCGTCCCCGCCGCTGAGTCTGACGAGGAGCACGAGGAGCAGTGGGACGACTTCTCTGCCTGAGCCACCCCATGTGTGTAGGTGTCGTCTCTGCCTTTTTGGCGTCTCGATGCCAAAGGGGGAGAGAGTGTAGGGATTTGCATTGTGTCGTGCTTGGTGTGTTTGTTTGCTTTGTCGTTTGGACCTCGTTTGCCTTGTTTGCTTTTGTTTGGTTTGTGCCTTCGAGACCTATCCTACATATGGTGTAAGACATATGCACTCTATCTATCTTAGTTAACTTATGTTTGTGCTATCTTGTCTAGTGATAGCCTTCCTATTACTAGATATGCCTTGTCTCTATAATATAGGGGGAGTTTTGATCCTAGTATGTGTGCCGTGCAGTCCAAATCACTCATCTAGGTGGCACACATCTAGGGGGAGCC
Organism: Triticum urartu; assembly: GCF_056163025.1. Lineage (NCBI taxonomy): Eukaryota > Viridiplantae > Streptophyta > Magnoliopsida > Poales > Poaceae > Triticum > Triticum urartu. Next base: position 671,686,689 of record NC_141877.1, read on the forward strand.
CGTCTATATTCTAGAGAGGAGGGGTTTGCGGTTGCTTAATATTATTTCCCTTGTGCAAATCCCGTATTTTCATCAATCCACCAAAAGGGGGGAGATTGTAAGGGCATATTTATCCCTAAGGTGTTTTGGTGATTGATGACAACGCATTTGTGGACTAATCGTGTGCCTTGAGTATCCCAGACATTTCATCGCTAGGCACAAAACGGTTGGGTGCCCCTCGAAGACTGTTGAAGACGGCGTCTTTTCTACATTTCTTTCTGGTGGATTTGAGTCGTAGAAAAGCCATACTATTAAGAGGGGATCCGCGTCGGAAAGGTTTGGGTGGCATCATTACATACACTTCTCCTTCTCCCTTGGAGCTTCCTCCGCTTTCTCGCCTCCCTGGTTCTGGCTGCTGAGTTGGGTCGTGGTAGTACTGCTCACAGGAGAGCGGTAGTACCGTAGGCACCAGCGGTAGTACCGTGCGGTGGCGCGGGAGTACCGCAGGTGCCCACGATAGTACCGCTCCCCTGGAGCTGCACTACCGCTGCCCACCAGGCTAGTACCGCTCCTTCGCGGTAGTAGGGGCGGATGTAATTTTTTACATCCGCACATACAGCGGTAGTACCGCTTTCGCTCCGCGGTAGTACCGCTCTATGTTGTCAGGCAGTAGTACCGCCCCTCGGTTGTGCTACTGTGTCGGGTTTTTGCTTCTTCCGTTTCTTTGGGGAAGTAGGCACGGTTGTTTCCTCCCCCCCTGGCTTGGGGATTTCTGCCTTGCGGTAGTACCGCATGGAGGCGCGGTAGTACCGCGCTCGTGGAAGTACCGCCCTCAACTCCTGCGCGTCTGATCTGACCTTGCTGTCGCTGGGGTTGCGGCAGTACCGCGGGCATGTACGGTAGTACCGCATGGCCGTGCAGTAGTACCGCTTGGTAGCAAGCGGTAGTACCGCGCAGCCCTGCGGTAGTACCGCTGGCCTGGCGTGGTAGTACCGCTGGCCGCGGGCTGGTTGGTGGGTAATGGTTGGATCTTTGTCCTACCTATATAAGGAGTCCCCTTCTTCCCCGTTGACTCATCTCTTCCAACCCTAAGCTCCATTTTCGCCCGATCTCACTCCCTAGCCAATCAAACTTGTTGATTTATTCGGGAGTGGTTGAGAAGGCCTCGATCCACACTTCCACCAAGAGAAATTTGATTCCCCCCACTAATCCCTTGCGGATCTTGTTACTCTTGGGTATTTGAGCATCCTAGACGGTTGAGGTCACCGCGAAGCCATAGTCCATTGTGGTGAAGCTTCGTGGTGTCGTTGGGAGCCTCCAATTGAGTTGTGGAGATTGCCCCAACCTTGTTTGTAAAGATTTGGTCGCCGCCTCCAAGGGCACCAATAGTGGAATCACGGCATCTCGCATTGTGTGAGGGCGTGAGGAGAATACGGTGGCCCTAGTGGCTTCTTGGGGAGCATTGTGCCTCCACACCGCTCCAACGGAGACGTACTTCCTCTCAAAGGGAAGGAACTTCCGCAACACATCCTCGTCTCCACCGTCTCCACTCTTGGTTATCTCGTGCCTTTACTTGTGCAAGCTTATTTGTATCATATCACTTGCTTGCTTGTGTTCCTATCCTTGTTGCATCATATAGGTTTCTCACCTAGTTGCACATCTAGACAACCTACTTTGATGCAAAGTTTAAATTGTTAAAGAAAAGCTAAAATTGTTAGTTGCCTATTCACCCCCCCCCCCTCTAGTCAACCATATCGATCCTTTCAACAACTTTATTGCAAACGTCTGATAAGGATAAACGGAACATGTCTCCTGACTCATAGCCTTTACCAAAAAAGGTTCCATACTTGGATATTACAAATTTATTCGACTCAAAGACAAGCTTGTAGCCATCTCTACACAGAAGGGATCCGCTAACAAGATTTTTATTGACGGAGGGGACATAATGCACGTTCTTCAGCCGCACGATCTTCCCCATAGTAAACTTCAGATCGACCGTGCCAACACCACGAACAGAAGCACTTGAACCGTTGCCCATCAGCACGGTTGAAGTCCCTGCGGTCTGCCAACACTAGTGCAGAACCGGGCAATAGCACCGGTTCGTAAGGGGCTTTAGTGCCGGTTCGGTAACCGGCACTAAATTGTAGGCACCAAAGCCCCCCCCCCTTTAGTACCGGTTCAGCATGAACCGGTGCTAAAGGGCAAACACGTGGCACGAGCTAGCTCCGTGGGCGCGTAGGACATTAGTACCGGTTGGTAACACCAACCGGTACTAAATGTTTTGGTGTGTTTTGGTTTTATTTTTTATTTTTACTTTAATTTTGTGTTTTCAATTTAATTTAGTGATTGTTTTACATTATAATGAGTTGTTAAATCATTAGGTGATTAGTTTGACTGGATGCGTGTGGATCCTAGCTAAGTCATCAAGTATATGTCATATCCATATTATATATACTTGATCACCTACTTAAGTGATCGAGGTAATATGGATATGGCATATACTTGATCGCTTAGCTAGAATCCATCCAGTTGAAACTAATATGCAATTTCTTTCATAAATGATATAATAACTCATCATCATCATCATCATCATATTAATTAATATAAAAACTCTTGCATCATATATATCATCACCAACGGTTTTCATAGCAAAGATATCATCGAGTTCAACATGGTAATGATGTTATAAGCGTTCATAACACCACAAAAGCAAATCACTCTTTGAGATTAAGTTCGGGACGAAGAACACGGACATGAGAGGACAAGTACTAAGAGCATGAACTAGATAATTAATCACTCCTGCTGCTCTCTCTCTCAGGTAAAATAGCATAGAACATGTATAGCTTTGCTGATTCATCATATTGGAGCATGCAGATGAACCTGTCTCCTAATCGTGGGTTGCGCTTCTGATTGCTGCCCCCTAGTACTTCTCTGTGATCGTTCACAATTTTGCTCTAGTCTTTTACTATTAAGCATTCCTCGCTATTAGAAATCCTGAATGCACTAAAGTGCATTGTAAGATATCTTGGCCGTAAGCTAACAATATTCATGGTACCTTTAGTCTCGATCCAATCAGGCACAACATTCATCGGGAGTCCCTGTTGAAGAACATCGTATAGTAACATACTTAGCAATGAAGTTTAGCTTAAAAAAATAATGTATGCAAAAGATGCACTAAGGAGAAATAGTAGAAATCTTACCATCTTTCCTAAATATATGTGACCGTAGTTCAGTACGAACACTATTGGTCGCACGTTTTGAGTACTAACATTTCTAAGTGCAGGAAAGAAATTTGTCTTGACAGCATCAAGATACTCAAGCCATGAAACATAATGACTTGTCTCCTCGCAGTTTAGTTCAGCCCCGGGACAGTGGACGGTCCTGTCTACCAAGCGCCGGACATGTTTGCTTGATTGGAAGTAAGCTGTCAATATAAATTGAGATCTATTAATTATTCAACTGGTTCAAATAATCTCATATCGAAGACATAAATATGGTTGAGAAACTCACATAATGGTAGAACTGGAGGCGTCTGCACATCGACCCAGATGTCTCTATTACCTTCAATATTATGTTCCGGACGAATATCAAAGGTGATAACCATATTAGGCTCAAATGCATAAGCCTTGCATAGTGCTTGCCAAGTTTTGCATTCAAAATAGGTGTATGTGTCTGCATTGTATAATTTGACGTTGAAGGTATAACCATGCTCGGTCTTTAAGTAAACTCTTTTTACCTCCATAGTTTCGTTAGGACTGAAACCTATCTTATCCAAGACAAAAATTCTTGCATGGCAGGGGATACGCTAGTAGAATAGTGAAAAATTAAAATTAAAAGGTGAAGCAAATGAAGCATAAGTCATGCTTAATTACGAAAAAAGACTTGTCGTTGTGACTTACTGTATCCACATCGAAGTTCTCATCCAGCTTGATGCTGAAGCGTCTATCATCAACTAGAAAATTTCTGCCGCACAGGCCGCGCTGGTCTTCGTAGTATTCGCACATAATGAAATCGTGTTCGTCGTCAGACGACATTCCTATGTTCATAGGTGAAACATTAAACACTTATTAGTTCTATTAATTCAACTAATTCTGTTAATTCAACTAGTTCAACTAAGCACTTACGAAGAATATACCCAATTAATTGAACTAATTCAACTAACTAGTTTAACTAATTAATTCAACTAAACTAGTTCTATTAATGTTCTTACTAAAAATAAGGTAGCTAGTTCTATATAATAAAATGTTAATTAGATAATGAAATCTCATATAACTAAATTAAATATATATCTAACATATAATTTATATCTAATATCTAACTTATATGTTCATATATAGGTGAAACATTATACACTTACTAGTTCTATTAATTCAACTAAATAAACTAGTTCTATTAATTCAACTAAGCATTTACTAAAAATAAACTAGTTCTATTAATTTCTTACTAAAATAAAGTAGGTAGTTCTATATAGTAATATTTTGATTAGATCATCAAATCTCATATACCTAAATTTTCTTACTAAAAATAAACTTGTTCTATTAATTTTCATACTAAAAATAAACTAGTTATATTAATTCAACTAGTTCAAATCTCATATATATACCTAATTAATATCTAGCTATACTAATTCAACTAGTTCAACTTGTTCTAATTCATGTAAAATATATTTGACATTAATATTTAACATCTTTTCCATATAATTCATCTAACATTAACATTCTAACATTATTATCTACGTAATTTATCTAACATTAATCTAAACAACAGAAAATAGAAAATAAATAAAAACAATGTATGTGTGTGTATGCGTGTGTGTGTGTCTCTCTCTCTCTCTCTGTGTGTGTGGTGTGTGTGTGTCTCTCTCTCTCTCTGTGTGTGTGTGTGTACGACCGGGGGGCGGCGGCGTACGGACGGCGGCGGGCGACGACGGGGGGACGGGCGCGGCGGGCGAGAGGCGGCGGTGACGTACGGGCGCGGCGGGGGCGACGGGCCGGGCGGTGACGGCGACGACGGGTCACGGGGGCGACGGCGGTGACGGCGATGACGGGTGGCGTGGGCGACGGCGGTGACGGCGACGACGGGCCACGGGGGCGGCGAGGGCGGCGCGCGATGGGGCGACGGGCGCGGCGAAGAAGTTTGGATCGAGAAGAACTACTGGTGGTCGATGAAACTAATTTTTTCGTAGGTTCCATATATATATATAGGAGGGGTCTTTAGTGCCGGTTGAGCCATCAACCGGTACTAAAGGCCAATTTTCGCCAGGCCAAGGGGCGGGAAACGGCCCCTTTAGTACCGTTTCGCGCCACGAACCGGTACTAAAGACCCCCCCCCCCTTTGTACCGGTTGGAGCCACCAACCGGTACTAAAGGTTGTGCGCTGCCATCGGCGGTGCACAATGTTTAGTCCCACCTCACCGAGCGAAGGGCAGCCGCACTGGTTTATAAACCCAGCCGCGGCTGCTCCTTCGAGCTTCTCTATATAGCAGGCTTCTGGGCCTAATTAACTAGGGCGTGCTGCCCTGTGAGCCTGCTGGCCCTTCTGGGCCTGCATTTGCACACCCTAGGTCTAGCAGGCCCACTGGGCAGCGCGCCAACAAATTTTTTATATAGTTTTTTCTTTTCTGCATTATTTATTTTCTTCTATTTATTTTTGAGTAGTTTTTTATATAGTTTTTTCTTTTCTGCATTATTTATTTTCTTCTATTTATTTTTGAGTAATTTTTTTGTATAGTTTCTTTATTTTCTGCATTATTTCTTTTCTTCTATTTATTTTCTTCTGGAAATTGAATGCTGCATACTGAACACAAAAGAAGTCCGGAGTTCAAATAAGTTTAAAAAATATTGAAGTGGTCGTGTAACAGATGAGTTCTCGTCCGAAACCCTGATACTCCGAAAGAGTTTGTCCAGTTTGTACACGAACTGCGTCCAGTTTTTGCCGTGACCCTCTCTACTCTTTCCCGCATGCTATGCGGGTGATATGATGATACCATGCCAAGTTTCAACATTTTCAGGATTTATTTTGTAGTGATTTTCAATTTCACGGTCATTTAGCTCTCTAAACAATTAGGTAAATGACCGAAAAACAACATGATGTCAGAACATGTTGGAAATTGATGACGTCGCTTTGAATGCTGCATACTGAACACAAAAGAAGTCCGGAGTTGAAGTGGCCGTGTAACAGATGAGTTCTCGTCCGAAACCCTGATACTCCGAAAGAGTTTGTCCAGTTTGTACACGAAGTGCGTCCAGTTTTTGCCGTGACCCTCTCTACTCTTTCGCGCATGCTATGCGGGTGATATGATGATACCATCCCAAGTTTCAACATTTTCAGGATTCATTTTGTAGTGATTTTCAATTTCACGGTCATTTAGCTCTCTAAACAATTAGGTAAATGACCGAAAAACAACAAATGATGTCAGAACATGTTGGAAATTGATGACGTCGCTTTGAATGCTGCATACTGAATACAAAAGAAGTCCGGAGTTCAAATAAGTTATTAAAAATAAAAAAGAGGTGCAATGCTGGTTAATTTGCTTCAAGCCATTCGGAATAGTGTAGACTGCACTGCACATAGCTCAGTGCAATCTATGCTATTCCGCAAGGCTTGAAGCTAATCAACATGCAGGTGAGCATTGCAACTCTTCGTCATTGTCTGTGCACTCACGGCTTATAAACCGCTCATACTGCCTCTCTCTTGACGAGGTGGGACTAAAAATCAGCTTACAAAGAAACTCTAGTACAGGTTCATGGCATGAACCAGTACTAAAGGTCTTCGTGGGGGCCCCAGCCTGACCATAGCCTGACACAGCCTCATTAGTACCGGTTCGTGGCATGAACCGGTACTAAAGGTTGCCCATGAACCGGTACTAATGATGCCCGCCCGCCTAGCCGTTGGAACCGGCACTAATGGTCACATTAGTGTCGGCTCAAATTCAAACCGGCACTAATGTGCTTCACATTTGACCATTTTTCTACTAGTGCAAGACGAAAACATAGAAATATCACCGCATACATGCACATTAGAACCCGTGTCAATGAACCAATCAGGAGAATGACATACTGAAAGAATAGTGGGAAATATACCATACCCAACGTCCTTCATATCAATGTCTCCAATGGCAACATTAGCGGTCTTGTCGCCTTTCCCGGGATGACACTTGTCATAGAGATTAGGGCAACTAGGAGCCCAATGATCAGGATCCCCACACACATGACAAACACCTTTCTTCTTGTCATTCTTCTTCTTGAAGTTCTTGTGCTGGACAACCTTGTTCTTCCCATCAAACTTTGCTTTACCATCAAACTTGCCCTTGTTCTTGAACTTGTGGGGCTGGAAGTTCTACTTCTGTACCACATTGGCACTAGATCCTCCCTCAATACCTCGAGCACGTGTGTCCTTTGCTCTCGCCTTTTCTTCCACATCAAGAGTGCCAATGAGATCCGGGACGGGAAACTCCTGCCTCTTATGCTTCAGCAAGGTAGCAAAGTTCCTCCATGAAGGAGGAAGCTTAGTGATGATACCTCCGGCAACAAACTTGTCCGGTAGCATACAACCGAAGTGCTCAAGTTCTCTAGCAAATGACTGTATCTCATGAGCTTGCTCAACCACGGAGCGCTCTTCAGTCATCCTGTAATCATAGAATTGCTCCACGATGTACAGCTCAGTGCCAGCATCCGAAACCCCAAACTTGGCCTCGAGTGCATCCCACATATCTTTTCCATTATCAATTGACGCATAAGCATCAACTATGTTCTCACCAAGAACACTCAAGAGAGCAGCCTTAAACAGAGTATCCATTTTCTGAAATGCTTGTGCCTGTTGAGCATCAAGCTCCCCTTGAGGTTTGCCGAGAGTGGCGTCATAGCAACTCATGATTTGAAACCATAAGACTGCTCTCACGCGCCACCTCTTATAGTGGATGCCCTCAAACATAGCAGGTCTCATGAAAGCAGCACAACCACTTGGGGTAAATTGCCTATAATAAGGTTTTTGGATTGTTGAAAATATGAGCAATTTACCAAATGATTTTATTAGTAGAAATATTAGATAAAGCATAACTAATATAACAGTGACAAAAGAAGCCATGCGATTTGACAAAAAGAAGGTAAACAGCATCTTCATATATGAACTGTAACTGAACATATCTAGAGCAGTCAGTATAGAAAGTTGCATATATGAAATAGAGTCTAACATATGTAGGGCAAATACTAGAACAAGGAACTGCAGCAGGACCTCTAACAGAAAGGAGAAGAACACGTACGGGACAGCAGCAGAAGAAGCGCTGGACTTGGGGTCGGTGTCCTCGCATGCCATGTCGTCGAGGAGGTCGTGGACGTCGGGGAAGAAATCGTCGTATGCAGCAACCAGCAGTCGTTGAATTCGTCACACGGGGCCGTGGGAGATGGGGAAGGTCACGACCTAGGGCTCCGGGCTCCGGCTGTAGCATGGGCCGTGTTACCTTTGGGTTTTTCTCCAACGAGGCCCCATGATTTTGAGGGCCCTGTGCGGTCAGCCACTTTGGCCTCCATAGTCGACTGGCCTGAGCATATTCTCTAGTCAAGCAGCCGCACCTACATATATATACATTCAAATCAAGGACCCAGGCCTCGATCCCAAATTAAGCAACGGCCAGAGGGAGCCAGTGGACACAAAAATATCGTGCTGGCAATGTTGCATCCAAGGTCTAGGCACGCAGCTGTACGTGCGCGCGGTAGGGGACGTCAATTCTACAACATGTATATATGCACATTAACAACCTAGCTATAGCTTGCAGCCAGGAAACGCGGTACACGTTAACTGTCCGCACTAAGGTGTGTACAGCTTTAATTAGCCGCCCCCCCCCCCCCCCCCCCCCCCCCCCCCCCAAGCTCTAGTAAACATTTTCTCCTAAGAGCATCTCCAACAGCTCTCCTTTCCCAAATAAACTTTTTTGTTCTGATGGAGCTGAACCAAAAAACGCCCTCTAGTATTCTCAAACAAAAAACACCCTTTATCAGCTCCCCTTTCTCTAGTAAATTATTGATGGTCACAAAAATGATCCACAACTCCCCGTATAAAGGAGAAGTTGCATCCCTCGATAATTCCACAGTCGGCACCGTGAGCCAACCGACGGAAATTTTACCCCATGCCCTCCTACTGATGCCGCCCGCCCGCATCGCTTGGCGACCTGTCCCGAACTCGCTGGCAGACACACACACAGGGATGGAGAGAGAGAGAGAGAGAGATTTCCCTACTAACAATAATGTTGGGTGATGGCGTCGGTTATTAGGGATATGAGAAAATATATGCTCTAAATCTAAAAAAGGAGTTACATAGGAAAAACAAACGAAAATTATCATGTAAATCTTAGACCACACTAGCGGGCAATCAGCAAGCTTTTATGGGAAAATATATTAAGAAACGGTATGCACACAAAAAATACACATATGGTGATCTATAATGGCAAATAGTTGCAGCATTAATTATCTGCTATTCCATACAAGATCATACTTTGGTTTTTCTGCGCAGCTCTCAAATGAAAGCATTTTCTAATGAGTTTCTGCTAGTCCATACATAGTGTATTCTCACATCTACCAGTGAGAAATCATTAATAATTTTTTTTTGAAGTTTTTAAGTGCATTTACAAAATCGTTAAAGGGCTCATGTGATTCCCTTGCCTCGAGAAAAAAATTATTATCCGGCCAGAATATTCATAGTAGAACAACATTGAATTTACTTTATACTATGGAGAGATTTGTTTTTTCGTTCTTCATACATTTTTAATTTGCATTGTTTTTCTAGATGGCATAGAACTACGTAGGGATGTGCTTCTTGCTGGGGAAACATGATTGTCTGTGTACTCGGTTGATGAGGGCTAAATATTACACAAAATGACATCTTCTTGACTCTGTGTTTTCTTTCAACACATGTTCTTCTTGGTCGGGTATTATGCATGATTTTGAGCTCTTAAATGAAAGGAGTCATCGAAATTATACTTAAAAAGTAGGTCTGAAAGTGAATATTTCTTACTTATGCCAACCACAAAAATATGGAAGGAACATGTGGTAAGACATTTTTAATTCATCATGACGCGGAGGAATGTCCTAGCTCCATATCCCTAACCAGTCATAGGATCATTTTGTTCCTTGGCATTACAGAAAGAATGATTGCGGACTGTGTATATGTTGTCTATGAACTTTAAATTAGAGTTAGATACTATGGGCCAGCACAGTGGGCGGAGTGATGGGAGCAAGAACTTGAGGATTCTCGTGTAAAGGCTAAAATGCGTCGAACGATTAATGTATTTTTATTGGCATGCGCACGGATACTGAAATTCTGGCATTTCGGACTAATAGAGGGATGCACCATCGTATTACCTGCAGTAAAGTTAATTTTGTTGTTCAGGTGATGAAGATATTTTTCATGCGCATTTTAAGTGTACTAAAGCTTGTGCTTTGCGGATTGCTAGGCAGAATATTTGGGAAATACCGGAGGAGTATTTGTTCACCAATTTGGGATGGGTTGATTGTTGTTACTGTTGGCGAATGTGAATGATTTTTCTCGAGCGAGTATCCCTTTATTATTTGGCGATCCACACATATCGATAACAATGTACATTTTGATGATGGGAAGATCCCTATTTCACTGTCTATGAGTATCTTGGAAAAACATATGACCGTTCTCATGTTGCTTCATTCCCTGGTGAAGGCAAAACTAAATCCTATATCTTTTCGCAACCGGGTTGTGTTCCTTCTGTGGACGTACGGGCATGCTAATTAGATGGGTGCCTTGCAACATGAGATAAATGTGGATTCTAGCTTTCTTTGTTAAATTGGTTTAGTCATGTGTTGGGAGTGGTTCTATTAGTGGAGAACGTCTAGTGCAGCGGAGCAATCTGTACACCGGATGTGCCCTGTTATTTTCGATAATTGGAAGGAAATCCGAGGGATGTGGTCAGACTGGTAAATGGATTGTTGGTACATTGGCAAAAAAGACCTCACATGTTATCAAAATCAATCCGCTCTCCAGCATTTCCTCCCATCATTAAAGATGTTTTTAATTTCTTTCTTCAAACATAGAAATGACCACATATGTCGAATGATACATCTGATTTGGATATGTTTTTTACCATCATCTTTGTTTTGATGAGATGGTATAGCTCATATTTTTTAAACTAAACTGCAGCAATATAAGTTTCAAGTCTAATCTATACCTATATAAAAAGGCCCAAAGGGGCAGATCCAACAGATCTCGGCAATCAAACTAAGTCAATCCAATGACCTAAACTGCTCCAATGACGAGCATTCAACGTGTTTAACATGCAGTTAATATCATTACAAATATTGCACTAATCACAGAATTAACACACAAATAATAGCATACCTAATATCCGTGTGCAATTAATATATTGGCTAAATATTAACGTGCGTTGCACGTGCGCATTTATCTATATCTATACCAACATAAAAGACCCAAAGGGGTAGATTCAGCCGATCTCGGCCATCAAACTAAGTCAATCTAACGACCTAGACTGCTCCAATGACGAGCGTTCAACGTGTTTAATATGCAATTAATATCATTACCAGATATTTCATTGATCATAAACTTAACACACAAATAATAGCATACCTAATATCCTTGTGCAATTAATATATTGCCTAAATATTAACGTGTGTTGCACGTGCGCATTTTACTAGTTAAAGTTCAATACATAAATATATTTAATATTTTCTCTCTTTTCTCTACCCAAACATTTAATATTTGTCTTGTTTCAAATATCTCATCAAAACAAAGAATGGCTCATTTTATTAAGTTTTATTTGTTAATTTCTCCTGTAAGTCTGATGGTGTGGTTCCATCCTGCTTGAGGAGTGGATGTTGAGGATGATCCTAATAACGTTTCTTGATTAATATATGGCGGGCTTTAAGAAAATAAACGCACAAAAATAACCTTATTTTGTAAAGGAAAAATAGATGTAATTTTCGATCGCCGTCATGCAGGCAGCTAATCTATATTTATACTTTTTTTGAGGGAATCTATATCTATACCTAATAAATGAAGGACGTTGCGTTTCTCCGACTTTTTTGGTCCCTCCCGACATTGATAGTACTTACCCACCTTGCCACCTATAAGTCACAAAAATACCCCTTCGTTTTTTTTTCTCGTAGGTCGTTTTGTTGGACGCGGCGTTTCGTCTCAAAAAAGAAATAGGGGAACAAGGACTCGAACCTTGGTCGCGTTGAAGGAGCCCGCATGCATGAATGAAGTTATCTAGCCCACGTTGCTAGAGAAATAAAGGAAGGTTGCATTTTATTGGTTAAACGAGTTTTCTCGAAAAAACATAGAAGCTGCAGATTGATCCTGTAAATCTGTCGTTGGCGATTGATCCTGTAAATCTGTCGCTGGCGATAGGACTCCTGTTTGCGCCGTGCACCTACTCCTCGACCTTTACCTACACTATGCAATGGCCCTGCTGGGCATTTTCTGGGCATCATCGAACTAGGCCACGCAGGGCCAAAATAGAAAAACTGATACCATGGAGGACCAACCTATTACGACCTCCCTTCAGTCACGAGGGTTCAACCAGTTAAACTAGATTTTGATTGTGATAAAAGACATGATTCATTTATTAATGAATAGTCCCACCTCACTGTTTTACACCGGATCTCACCAATTTATATACGTCTGCAGGTAAATAATGCTTCGATTCATGTGACAAGGCCTGCCCATTTAGTATTGGGTCGTCGTCATCCCATGGAGGACATGTATGAGGTGAGTGGGGTGCGGCGTGGCCTCACGTCTTCAATAACAATCATGTAGAGTAGTTGGCACCTATCACCAACACGCTTCAATCCTAGGCGCCACCTCGCAAATGCCTGCCCTGCTCGACCAGTTATCGTCCGTCACCGACACACGAGAAGGACTTGATCGGACTCAAAATCAAAATCTAAAAGTCATTGTTGTGTCCGACATAAATTGTTTTTAAGTTTTTAAGGACTTAATTTTGTTGTTGTTGTAACACACGGGTCCTTTGCTAGTTAGACAGACATAAAGGCCATACGGGCGACGAGACGGCCGGCCATCAGTCAAGGTGTCATGTGTTGAGTTGGGTTAATAACATACAAAGAGAGTGGATAGCGAGTGCATGATAAATCAGCTACAATTAGCGGCCCACGCTGGTTAGCACTTTTTCCCTGTGGGAGAAATTCTTGTGGGACTCACGCGGTGCCTTTTCTTGCAGCTGCCACTTTCAATCATCGCCTACTGCATATCATATCATGTGCAGGAACCTAACTAGACACACGTGAAGATCATATGGGCGAATGAGACGGCCATTAATCAAGGTATGTCGTGTTGGTCCCCGCAAAAAAAAGGGGGTACGTTGCGTTGGGTTTACATGCAAAGATAGTGGATAGCGAGTGCATCAAGATATATAGAGAGTTGAGACGACATGTGCACAGTACGACCTGACCATCGAATGAAAATCAGGCAGCAGCAGTCGGTCTACTGTTTGGTTTCTGTACTTCAAATGCGACCAATAATAAACAAATTCAATCATATATGCATGAATTGAGCTAGCTAGAGCTACTTCTTTTGCTCTGGCTTGTTGACGCATGTAAGGGGTGATTTTATGTTATTATTAACTTAACCATGGATTGTGTACTCCCGGCCAGATAATTACTACTCAGTGAGTAACATACTTACATACTCCATGATCAGGCAGGCTGGCAGTGTCACGTCAGGGCAACAGTGCTGCAACATGCATATGCGTCGAACATCTAACAGCGTGTGTGGATCCACTCCAGGCTGGCTAGCAAGCTAAGTAGGGTTGGTTAGTTGGTTGCCCAGTAGAATTATGCGTGCGTCTGTCTCTGTGTGCACGAAGAACGCATCTGTGTGTACAACGTTCCTCTAGCGACACTCAAGCAGAGCACATTACCATTTTTTATGGATGATGCCGAAGCGCGCCTGTGGGCTAGGAACGGCGCCACCAGAATACAAAACATCATCTCCGAGGGCTACTTTTAGTGGGTTATCGGGGCTGAGCAACCCCGCGTCTGTCATGCTCCTAGCTCATATCCATGCCATGCCTCTCTGTGTATGTCATGCATCTCTGTGTACATGGCTTAGTAAACCACTTTTGATAGATGCTTGCACAGTGTAACGGCTAGGCTGTAAGGGCATCTTCAAAACAAACCCTCAAATTACCTGCAAACATCCAAACTAAGGGTGGACATGGTCTGGTCCTGGTTCAAGTCGTCGTTTGGACCGACCGCCGGACCGAGCAGCATGACGATCCTAATTTCACGGACCGGACCAGCAAGGACTGTGAGCACGGGTGTCGAGGTGGGCAACGTGCCATGGGAAGTGTGTGGGCGCCGCTGCTCTTTGCCATGAACGTGCACATGTTTCTTAATTAGCAGTTTTTTTCTCTTGCATGGAAGTAATCTATCGTGTGCAAGCCTTGTGTGACTAGTAAATGTGCAAATCGCACGTTAATATTTAGGCAATATATTAATTGCACGTGTTGCACGTTAATATTTAGGAAATATATTAATTCCACACGAGTATTAGGTATGCTATTATTTGTGTGTAATTATGTGATTATCGCAATATTCGGTATGATATTAACTACACGTTGAACGCTCGCCATTGGAGCAGTCTAGGTCGTTGGATTGACTTAGTTTGATGGCTGAGATCAGTTGGATCTACCCCTTTATGTCTTTTTATATTGATATAGATAAGCGGATCAAATCGGACGTGGAGTTAATCATTAGATGGTGCCGTGATTTCTGGATCAAACCATGTTTCTCTCGTACTTCCCACTTTGGGAAAATTTTATTTTTGTCACTCTAGATTTTATCAATTTTTCTTATGCCACTCTAGATATTGACATTTCACTTTTGCCACTTTAGATTTTGATAATTATCACAATTGCCATTTCGATGGCAAAAGCAAAATTTTCAGAGTAGCAATTGTGATGCATTTTAAAAGCTAAGAGTGACAAAAATGAAATAAAATTATTTTGCTTTTGCCATGGAATGGCAATTGTGATAATTGTCAAAAGCTAAGAGTGGCAAAAATAAAATTTTCCCTTCAATTTTCTGTTTTAACTGAATAAAAGGAAACAGCACCATGGGATTGCTCGTGATTATAGGAAGCTGACGGTATTGAATCTAGCACCATCCAAAACAACACTTGCCAGATTTGTTGGACGAGAAAATCATGGCCGAGCATTTCTCCCATGATCCAAAAATCACGGCAGAGAGTTTCATGCGTGCATGTTGTGCTGAAACGGTTGTCATGGTCGAGAACTCGCGAACGGCGGCAGTGCATGAAACAGCAGCGATGATGAGCAGCGGAAAAAGGCTATGGGGCACGGGTAGGAGAGGAAGGAAGGAGAGGGCAAGCTCGGGTACACGGTGGTTCACCCAGGGGCTGCCTGTAACCCACGACGACAAGGAAGGGTAAAAACGGTGACTGCGTTTCTCGGTCGGCTAGGTTAAAGACCGGACCGGACCGGACCGACATTTTCTCAGGCCTGATTTGGCAGACCGGACCATCCAATTTATCTAGCGGGCCAGGATCGAGTGGGCCAAGACCAGGCGGGCCATGAGCGGGCAAAAAAAACCCGCTCGGTACGTCCACCCATAATCCAGGCCAAGCTGTCTAAAGGTAATTTGCCATCCAACACTGACCTGCATCAGTCCACGCACCAGTCTCATATCCTTTTTCACACAAATTGAAAACAAACTAGTGGCCTTTGCGCGAGTCCAGGCCTCCGCCACGTAGGACTCCGACACCCCCGGCCCACTCAAACCCACATTTGAACCCCGCGTCTACATCCCTTCTCCCTTTCTCGGCAACCGCTTTCTCCCTATCTGACGTCGTCATTGTACCACCCTGGTCACCCTCCAAGCCCTTGCAGGACCTTCGCCGCTCCACCCAGTCGATAGCCCGCTTTACCTCCACACCTCTCGCCTGTCTGCCGCATATGTACCATCCGCCCCTACGGGTGCCGTCGGTAGGGGTCACCATGGCCGACAAGTGTTTGGTGACATGGTTGTGCTAATTTTTTCACAAATTTTCTCCCTTCTTTGAAGCAATGGATTCGGTCATGGGGTACATCTATGAGCACTATGTTGAGTCATCCGACATGGATTATTATGCAAATTAAACTTCGATGATGAAATAGGTTCTTGAAAATGCGGAGCGTGCGGAAGAGAATGTTCTCAATTTAAGGGATCGATCAAAGGTCATCGGGTGCTGAATTGGAACAGACGGGGGCATTTGATGCTGATGGACGACTACTCTTTTTGCCGACACTTTCGGATGCGGAAAAATTTGTTTGATCGCCTCTACAGTGGCATGCAGTCCTACAATCACTACTTCATCTTGAAGAAGGATGACGTACGAAGAATTGGATTCTCTGGTTACCAGAAGTGCATGTCTGAATTGTGGATGATTGCATATGGCATGGTTGCAAATTCGTGAGATGTGTACCTCTGGATATCCGAGAGTACATGTGGAGACACCACGATCAGAATTGCGACTGCTATGGTCGAGGTTTGGACCTTAGTACTTGAGAGAACCAACATTCACAGACATGAAAGACTCATGGCACATGAAAGACTCATGGCACTCTCGAAAGCAAGAGGATGGCTAGGTATGCTAGGATCACTTGATTGCATGCACTAAAGATGGAAGAACTGCCAAAAGCACTACATGGGAAATATCAGGGTCATGATAATAAGTCCGCCATCATTCATGATCTTGATGCATCACATGGCCTCTAGATTTGGCATGCTTTCTTTTGCATGCCCTAGTTTCACTAGTGAGATCAATGTGATGTAGTGGTCTATTCAAATATAAGGTGGGCCTTGGTCCGATCTAACAATTTATGAAAATATCTAAGGGCCGGTGGGTTATATGGCAATTGGTGTGGTGGTGAAGTCTAGTCTTGTACTACTAGAGGATGAGGAGTTAGACCTCCTTATGAGGGATTCTCTTCCACATGCTATTGGAGTTTGAAAAAAGAAGTGGTTCCTAAGCGCTCCTCTCTGCTGCCCTCCTCGCCACGCCTCGTGACAACGAGCAGCGGTTTGTGGGAATGAGCCGAGCCGAGATCACACCTATGCACTTATTTTTGCCTGTCAAGAAAGGAGAGTCCCTAACAGTCGACAACGATCTGAGACATCGGATCATCGACTGTTTCCAACTCAGATGTGGGTCCAACCCACGTATTTCCACCTGACCATGTCTATATATGTGAGGCGTCGACCAACCCTGACCGCCACGAAGAAAAGATCACATCTGCTTCCACGCACACCCATCCACTGTCATTTCTTTCGCTGCTGCTGTCGGCGGTGGTCCCATGGCGCACATGGTTGACGGGAGTGTAGGCCTCTGAAAACCCGCCTCTCCAGATCATGTACGGGAGAGGGGCGATTGGTTTTGGGGGGAGCATCTCCTACGCGACTACTCGCTGCCGTTCATCTATGTCCATTACATCGTCTACGTCCGCATCGCCATCGACACCACCATGAGTCAGCAATCCAAAGCCGACCGACTTGCCGCCGAGAAACTTGAAGCCAAGAAGAAAGCCGCTGAGGACACCGCCGCCGCTGTTACTTTGTGTTGGCCTACTGGAGGGTATAACTCGTTTATCTTGCGTCTGTTTATTTTTGTCCTAGCCATACTAGCTATGTGTGTATATGTTTCTACTATATGTGTATTATGTGCTTATCTGGATCGTAATCAGTATGTGATCAATTCTGTCAATGCCATGCTCATGATCTATTCGTGGATTATATTAATCAAAATATTTCTAAGATACTCAATAATACAAAGACCTAATATGTGTAGGCAATTTTCGATCCAAGGCTTTGCCGCTGCACTAAAAGTGGGACCATTTATAGGGAAGTGCTTCAAGCATTGGCAGAGCAAAATCACCTTATGGATCACAACCATGAACGTGTTCTGGGTCACCAGTGTTACTCCCATGGGAGTGATTACTCCTGGTAAGAAGAAGGCGTTTAGGGAGGCCACCGTCATCTTTCTAGGAGCATTTCTAAGTGTGATGGGAGATAAGTTGGTGGATGCGTATTTACATACGCAGGTTGCCAAGGACTTGTGGGAGGTGCTCGAATCTAAATTCGACGCAACCGGCGCTGGGTGTGAGATTTATGTCATCGAGCGGTTTCATGATTACAAAATGGTCGGGAGCCTTTCTGTATTGGAACAGACTCATGAGATACCGTGCATCGCTATGGAGATTGAGATTCTTAGGTGTGATTTTATAAGGCAAGTTTGTCACGGGATCACTAAGCTCCCAAATTCTTGGAAGGAAATTTGCTACCACTCTGAAACATTAGAGGCGTGAATTTTCAGTAGAGGATGTCATCGTCCATCTGAGTGTTGAGCCGAACTTGAGAGAAAATAATTCACACGGAAAAGGGGCTGATGGAACTTATATCGCCAATATGGTACATCAGAGGAACGTCAATTCTCACAAGCCCAAGGGAAAGAAATATGTTCAACATAATACCAAATTTAAGAAGGATAAGAAGACCATCAAGAAGAACAAGAAAAGAGATGGCTCCTTCACTTGTGGTTCAGAGGAACATTGGGCCAACAAGTGCCCAAACAAGTATAAGAAGTCGGGGCAGGACTCCAAGTCTGCCAATATAATTGTGAGCAACAATGAGAGTAGTGCATCTGGGTACGATGATTTTTTTACTGCATTTTCAGTTTGTTACTTCGTCCACATCCACAACATGGTCTACGTCTGTGTCGCATTCATAGCCACCATGAGTCCTCAATCCAAAGCCGACCGAATCGCCGGCGAGAAACATGAAACCGAGGAGAAAGCAGCCGAGGACACCACTGTCGCAGCTTTATCCTGGCCTACTAGAGGGTATAACTCGTTTATCCCGCTCCTGTTTATTTCCCTCTTAGCGGTACTAAGCTATGTGGGTAGATGTTTTTACTATATGTGTAGTACGTGTTTATCTAGATCGTAATCAGTATGTAATCAATTGTGTGAATGGCATGCTCATGATCCATTCGTGGATTCATTTAATCAAAATATTGCTAATATACTCAACATGGTATTCATTGTTTGCTAGGTTGACTGAAGGACAAGCTCCTCCATGCAACATACTATCAATGGGCATGACTACAACATGGACTACTATCTCTTGACGGTATCTATTCTACATGGGCATCCTTTTTCAAGACCATGTCTAAGTTAGTTGGTCAAAAAAGAGCTCACTTTGTCCAATGATAAGGAGCTAGAAAGGATGTGATCAATTATCTCAATCCTGTGCTCATGATCTCGCTACTAGGGAAAACCTTATACACAGAATCTTAGCAGCAGCGCGGCACAAAAAGAAGCGCTACTGCTAATTAGCAGTAGCGCGGTTTTTTAACCCTCGCTACTACTAAGTTGATAGTAGTAGCGCGGGTTTTTAACCCTCGCTACTACTAAGCGGTCTCTACCGTGCCCCCCGACACATGCCATAGTAGTAGCGAGGGGTATAAACCCGCGCTACTACTAAGTTGATAGTAGTAGCGCGGTTTTATACCCCTCGCTACTACTAAGTACGAGGTAGGTGAAGTTGCCATATCCTCGGCCGAATTCCCATCTCCTCCCCCAAATCCCTCCTCTCTTCCACCACTCTCTCCTCTCACTTTCCATACGCTCTCACATGGACCTCTTGCCCATGCACCCATCCTCCTCCATGGCGCCGAAAGAGGCCGCCGCCTCGCGCCACCGGCGTCTAGGAGCTCGCCGGTCTTCCACCGACGTCTAGGAGGCCGCCGCCCCGCGCCACCACACCGGAGCACCTCGCCACCGGTGACTAGCTCCGCTGCTCCCTACATCACCTTCCTCTCCCCCTCGGTTTTCCTTTTCTCTCTCTCCCTCTGGTTTGACTCACCCTCCCATGTCCATGCCCGTCCAGGTCGTCGCCATGGATGACCCGGAGCTATCTGGCATGGTCGGGAAGAGGAGCCCCACGCCGCGGCCTGGCTCTGCCATAGAAACGGGCCCTCTCCAACAGCCACTGCTGGATCTGGTCTTCCGCTGTCCGTTCATGCCTCCGGCGACGCCAATCATCGCTAGATCTTACCATTGCTTCCATTGACAGCACGCACGGGATCGAGATTTTTTGTTTGTTTTTGAAAGTAATAGTAGTAGCGCGGGGTATAAGACCCGCTACAGCTAATTAGCAGTAGCGTTGTTTGCAACGCATGCTGCAGCTAACCATGTATAGCAGTAGCGTGTGTCAAACGCGCTACTGCTACAAGTTAGCTGTGGCGCCGTATCAGTAGCGCGGGCACCCGCGCTACTGATACACCCAAAACCCGCGCTGCTGCTAGGCTTTTCCCTAGTAGTTTCTATTCATGAAATAAATTAATCGAAATACTGCTAATATACTCAACATGTCCTCCATTGTTTGCTAGGTTGACTGAAGGACATGCTCCTCCATGCAACTGTACTGTCAAATGGGTTACTATCCATTTGACGGTATCTATTCTCCGTGGGCAACCTTCGTCAAGACCATGTCTGAGTCTGTTGGTCAAAAAAGAGCTCACTTTGTTCAATGATAAGGAGTTAGAAAGGATGTGAAGAGGGCATTTTATGTGCTCAAACAGGGTTTGCAGTTGTTCAAGGACCAGCTAAATAATGGGATTAGGAGATCTTGTGGGAGGTGATGACATGTTGTGTGAACATGCACAGCATGATCGTGGAGGATGATGGTGAAGATGCTGCTGGAGATCATATTCAACTCCCACATCAAAATTCAGCCACATTTAACGAGTTTGTCCATAAGCATCAACAAATTTAAAATCGAACAACTCATGAGCAACTTAAGAAATATTTGATTGAGCATCTGTGGAGACTTAAATGGTATAAAACATATATGCGGGTTGAATTCTAGTTTGAACTAATTTATTTCAAAACATCATTTGATTGTAATATTTACATTTGAACTATACTATCACATTTAAATATTTTTCACTCCTTGAAGTTTGATATATTATTATTTAGAGTGTTACGGACTTCAGAAAAAAAAGAGGGGCGAATGTTGAGTGGACAGGTAGGATGTGTCCGGGCCAGTTCGCATACAAATAATTTTTCTGTTCTTAGGGCAGGTGTTTAAGATGCCTAATGGATTATGTCCGTACGAGCTGATCGGACAAGATGCACGCTAGTTAGCTGCAGCGCATGCCTGCAGCTGGTTGCCATTAGTCTTTCAGATCCGCGCGATCGATCTCTTAATTTGTGTGGCTGCCTTAGCTTTGTCCTACGAAAATTATTACATCAGAGCAGCAGGTCGCAAATGGCCCATCACATACGAACGTGGGGGTCACCGTGCATCTGCAGCTAGCTGCCCGTCGCCTTCCGTACGTACACTCTACTTGCAGCGCAAATTTGTCGATGCGTGTGCGGTGTGCTGCATGGAGGAGCGGCTGGGCTTCGATCCCGTACGTCCAATAGTAAATGGAAAAAGTTTATTTTTGCCACTCTAACTTTTGCCAATTTTGCTTATGTCACTTTAGAATTTGGCATCTCACTTTTGCTATTCTTTGCTTTTAACAATATATCACAAATGCCATTTCGTGACAAAACCAATAAATTTTCATTTCACTTTTGCCATAGTAAATTCGGCATGCATGCTTCGTTTGGACGCGCCAACGTGAAGCTCACGTGCCCACTCGTACACTGTCCTTCACAGATACTTTGTTCGTTTCAAAATAAATGATTCAATTTTATATTAATTTTATATTAACTTTGTATGTACCACCAAAGAATGAACGTCGGCTCTTTACAAAGCTGATGCAAGAGAAAAACAAGACACGCAAGACGAACAATACCAACAAAACACAAGAATGCAAGGTTGGACACCGCCAACTTGGCACCAGGCGAAAGCACAAGAGCGACCGAACCACCTCAAGAAGAGACCCCTGGCACCCACCCGATGAACAACGAAACCTGCGCCACCAAGATGAGGGATCCACACTTTCAAAAAAAAAAGATGAGGGATCCACCGGACATTGTCGCAAAGTAGCCGTCCAGCTGACACCTTTTTTTTTTTGAGACGCCTGAGAGGGCCCCCGGCTGTTAAGGATTAATTAAATCCTAATAATCAATACTTAGGTCGGTTGTTTAGTTTAGCAACCGTGACTATGTAATTACCGCTTCTGTACATGGATATAAATACCCTATTCTTCAGTCAATGCAGTTACTGTTCAATCCATTCGTTCCTCTCTCTCTTTTTCTTCTTTACACGTTATCAGCACTTTGCCCTAACCTGGAGCGAGCGATTAGGCCACCCACATCAATCCGTCACCGGCGACGTCCTTGATGCCCGAGAGGCAGCAAGGTTTCTCCGACACGACCGGATGCCCAGCGTTCCTTGACGCATCTCGTTGTCCCCGGCGGCAGCCCATGCCCTCCGGCGCGTGGTGCGAGCACGCCTCACCCTGCAGAGCGGCACGGCGGCGCAGGTCTCCAGACGGCGCGTGGTCGCGTGGCCTCGACCTCCCGCATCAGCCCGAGGCGTTCGCGGCACAGGCGCAGGCGCTGCGAGTCTCTCGATCAGGGAAGAAACCAGATGCAAAGAGAAAGAAAGCACAAAATTCAGAGAAAGGCCAAGAACAGCAGAACCGCAAGGGGATCAGAAGAAAACATACAAGATCCCTGTGACACATCTCATACAAAACGACAATAATGCAAAGACCAACTCTGCATCATACATCAATCAGGTGATTCAATTCCGATTTCGTTATACTAACCTCTAGTGCATCGTTTTTAATGCCGTCCAAAGCAAACTTCGGCAGCAACCCATGGCCCGGTCGACGTTTACCTCGGCTAGGCTCCTCGCGGAGCGGCGACATCCTTCGGCCCGGCTGCTCCCAGCGCTGCACCCCGAGGCGGCCGTGGACCACGGCCCCGGCGTGGCGGAGGATGCACTCCGGGCCTGCATCTTTTTCGATGAGGCGGCCAGGCGCGTAACGCACAGCGGCGGCAGCGGCCAACGGCCGGTGCCCGGCATGGCAACGCCCGGCAGCAAACACGGTGTCTCGCGGCTCCGCGGCGGCGGCCATCGGCCGGCGTGCGGCAGCGCGGTCCTCAGCCCGGGCAGAGGCAGCCCACGAGGCGCAAAACGCGGCGGCGCAACCATCGGTCTGCCCGCACTGCACAGCGGCAGCAGTTACCATGGCCACGACGCTCGCATAGGATAAGAAATTGGGGATCTTATCTTCTTTGGAATTTATTCAATTCAACCCTGTACTTAGAGATAATCATATCTTGCCCCTGCAGTTTCAGATCCAGTAAGACTTAACTGGGATTTACTAAACCGCATGTTTTAGTACCCAGATTTCTGAAATTGTCATTCAGTCTCTAACACTTGCGGTTGCAGTTTTAAGTCTACAGACTTTGTTTGGTCTGCATTTTAATCTATGTGCTTGCTGTAAAGCATATTAAAAAAGTTGTAATGTGTTCAATCTTCTTGCCTCATGCAATCTCTATAACACGTAACTATGTACAACAACTCTATTTTGGCAATTGAAATATATTTTTCTTGCAAATGTTGATGTAAACTCATACTACAAAATTATAGTATGAGACTATCTTCAAATTTTATTTGTGAACCACAAGGTATTGGTGACATCTACTGCATCATTTGCAGATTATCCATCACTATTGTGAGGTCTACATCTTGTCACTTTAACAAGATGACTACCTTCAAAGTGCTATTCCAAATATTAATATTAGATGTGACTACCTCAAGATATCATAAGGTAATACTGGCATCTACTGCAAATTTTGCAGACTATCCACTATTACTGTAAGGTCTACATCATGTCACTTTGATAGATAATTACCTTCAAAGTGATTTCATATATTTAGCATAACATAAGGTAATAGAATTATGAACATCTACTGACAAAAGTCAGACTATGTTTTCTATTACTGCGAGATCTACACCACATCCGGTGACTATCTTCAAAGTGTTATCCTATATAAATTGAGGTCTACACATATGAGTATATAGCATCAGCTATCGTAAAACTTTGCTCCTCTGAAGCAATTGTTGTTGTTCACTAAAAAGAAGATATTTACTCTCATAGTAAAAGGTATCCATGAATGAACACTACATGCTGAAATAACATATATTTTTCATGAATATTAGTTAATTAAGCCTCACTTTGCTTGAAAAAGTCATAGAATATTACGCAAGTATTGTCATATCCTGATAATTACCTTCTATTACATAAGTAAAATACATGGCAATGGAGCGTATGTCACTATTTATAATTATGGTGTCGTCCATCCATCAAGATGGATCCCATAATTTATGGTACCGATTGAGTGTCTCAACATTTTCGCAATGTCCACATCACATTGTGGTTATACTTTCATAGTGACTAAACTAATGTTAAACATGCAACGTCTATGTTTCTGGCGGTGACTCTAAAGTTGCAACGCTCATATGCATTTTATGTGTCACCAACTTCACTTAGTTCTCAAACTAAGTACATAATGGATGAATATTTATTCATCTCGAATGTTTCACTTAAGAGAAACATGCTGCCATGAGCACATCGCGAATGATCACCCATTCGTTTTTCAAGACCTCAAGTCTATCGCAGCTCACAATTCTGTCATTTAATCAACTTCAAGTTGAGATCCCATGATCAAATATTTTCATATGTAATCCGGTTGAAAACCCCTTAATACCCTTTACATCCTCATATGATGGTATTATCATTTTTCCATGATGGAGAAACATGGAATTTCTTAAAATCATCAGATTCACCCAACGGGTTCTAACCCATTATTTGTAATTCTTGCTAGTATGAGGACTTCAAAGACAACCGAAGACGGAATTACCTCTTAATAGGGAATAAATCGTTTTCAAACGATCACAAAGACAACTCTCAAGTTTGTCAAATGTGTGGTTATACAAACATCGCACCTATGATTACCAAACCCTCAAAGCTATGGTCAAACCACACTGCAAATTTATTGAAAAGGAAAATAAGTTCATTGGATTGTTCTCAAATCTTCATCAGAAGGAGAGAACCAAAATCTAGTGCAATAAAAGGATGGTAAATTCCTTTGCAATGATGATATGTTTGTGTAATGGAATTTTCAATAATACTGGAGACCTCATGCAATCTCTTAATTATCCCAAAAATTTATTAGCCTATACTTGTTGTACTACAAGTAGTGCGATGTTCAATATCTTATTTCTCGGACATGATATTCGATAAATTTTGAATGTATGAATCAAGTAATACTCAATATTGTTGCGTACACAATAATTTTCTAGATCTTAATATATTAAATATTTGGCTTGGTAGCCTTAACCATCCTGGTTTGGGGATGATTAGAAAATTATTGACAATTCTGTTGGTCACAACTTATCAAGTTACAAATTTTCCCAAATCATCAGATTTTATGTGCACCGCAGGTGCCATAGGGGAAATAAGTTTTAAGGCACTCTCACCTTAAAATTCTAAGCAAGACACTTATTCTTCCTTGAACACATTCAAAAGATATGTCTGGATTGCTTAACCATTATATGGGGTAATTTAGATACTTCATGATACTCATATACACATTCATAAAATGTTTTTAAGTGTGTCTCTTATCACACACAAGCATGCATGATCTTACTAAATAAATTACTCAACTTATCAAAGTAGGAGCAAATTCTCCTGAAAACATGATCTATAAACCCATTCGAATGAACAGTGTTGTTGAACTAATTCAATGAGAATTTTTTTGTATTAGGTACTTTATGTGCATACCCAGAATGGTTTAGCTAAATTTCTTATCAAAGAGAGTTAAATGAATTACATGACCACTTTTAAAGAATTGTAAATTTACCAGCCTCTTGCTGGACACATACGGCCTCACACACCGTAAGTATGATCTAACTCATACCAACTGCATATCATACTACTTTCCCCTTGTAGTAACTACGTGGAAATCAACAAAGTATTTCCCATCTGCGATAATTCGGTTACATACCAATATCACCACTCCAGCGTACATCAATGGACACTCATAGAAAATTAGGGATCTTGTGAGGAATGACAATTTATCCGTCAATCAAAATTATTCATAGCCAGCAATAAGGATATTTTCCGGCATTAGGGGGAGATAAGTACCATAAAAATGCCGAGAAATAAATTAGAAATGTTATTGACATTCAATCCTTATATCCACGTACTCAAAGAATCTAAACTAGAAGTTTAGAGAATCATATATTTGCAACACATTGCAAATTTGCCACATACATTTACTGATGACAAGGTGTCACTAAATTCTATATTCCTGCAGTAAAGTGTTAGAAAGAGTGGAGGTACCTGATAAACCACTCTTCTCCCAAAATGAGAGCAAGAGGGGGAGAAAATCTGACAACACGAGATATAACTTCTCATATGCTTCCGCGGAAACAGAGGAAATCAAAACCTTAACCAGTAAATGTAATTCAACATCAAGTTGAAAGACACCTCACTGGATGCTCATCATCCAAAGCCCGACATAAATGTGCACAAATGTTTTGGTGCCGGGACATCGAAACGCCTTGACTCCATTTGTTATAGAAAATCACAAGGAATTAAAAAGGAATAAATATATTATCCACAAACTTCAATCATTCCATCAGAATCGTATAAACTAAAGACTACACTTGTCAACATATATTTCTTCTCAAATTGCTAAACCTTTTGGGCCCCGAACCAAAATCCATGGTAGAGTGCCTCTTGCACTCATATTGGTTCACATAAAAGGAAGCAAGTAATGAAGAATAGCACTCGCTCTACAAATGAATAGTATTTACCGCAGTAATACCTAATCCCCATAAGTATCTTCCATATGGAATACTAAAAACTTCTCATTCATAGACAAAGTCAATGAGGTGGTGAGAAAGCAAGGCTTGTAGCAAAAGGGTTCACGCAGAGACCCGACATCGATTATGATGTAACATACCCTCTTGGTATGAGTGGAATTATGTTTCGATACTAAATATCATTGGCAATAATAATAATAATAATAATAATATCCATGCAGTTGATGGATGAAGTGGCTACATACTCATATGAGTCACTCATTTCGGAAATCTCTATTCAAGTCCCTGAAGGGCTTATACTTCCGAATCCAAAAGCAAATCGTAACAAGTTTTGTGTAAAACTTTATAAGTCACTCTTTGACTTGAAATAGTCGGAAATCATATGGTACTACCGACTAAATGAGTTCCTTCTTCAAAAGGAGTACTCAAAGAATGATGATTGCTTATGTGTTAATAAGGGAATCCCAAATTTGATTTCCTTATATCACTTAGTGTATATCAATGACTTCATCATCAATGTCTATACAAGACCTAAACACACACAAAATCATCTCAAGACGAAACATTTGGATTAAACCAAATTTAGCTTAAGTTTATAACTTGAGCATTCTCTCAAGAATACATATCAGTCTACATATATCCAAAGCATATATGAGAAGTTCAATGTGGATATATCACACCAACAAAACGTATATGGTCGATATGAGGAATATTAAATTATATCTCAAGTTCACAATAAATCTTGGACAATTCCATCAGGAAAATCAAGATTTGACCATGATATGATATATGATATTGGCTCTTTACTTGATCCCAACAAAGCCATATCAATGACTGAATTTGATGTAATAGCCTTCTTATGGAAGTCATCTAAATAGAATTTAACGGCTACTTCCACTTATCATTCTCATAATTGCTTTATATAAAGGCATTGAAAATATGCTTAGCTTAGCAGAATGATTAACCACACTCAAAACCATGTCGTTGAGATTCATCAGAATAAAGTAACTTGATTTATCAAGATGCTACCACTTGTGTTACTCAATACATACAGATTATATGAAGAGCGATATCACAAAGCATATTGCTCGAGATTACTTATCCTGATGAATTATAGAAAAGTGATGAAAAATTTGCAAGTAAAATACTGTGAAAATCCAACAGATTATTCACAATGGCATGATCATGTCAATGAAATTGGTACGAGATATCCTCGAGATTTGCAAAGTTCAGGGGGGAGTAATCTCCCAAACTATAACCTGTTAACAATCATCAAATTACATATATTGTACTCTTTTTCCCTTCATGAGTTTTCCCTCATGGTTTCTCATAAAAGGTTTTTAATGAGACAATATTGATACAAGTGTTCACATATGTCATGTCAGTTTCTCCTTATATTTTTCCCATTGGGTTTTAAAGGAGTTTTCAGTGACATATCAGATCGCACTCTTTTCCTTATGAGTTTTCTCTCAAAGTTTCTCATAATGGTTTTTAATGAGGCAATATCTTTTTAAGATAATATGCAATACTTTCAAGTTTTCCCCATTGGGGTTTTTAAAGGAAAGTATACAAAGCATATTCATTGTTCTCTAAACTCACCAATGATTTTTCTCCTTCTTCAAAGGTTTTTCTCATATGAGTTATCAAGAGACAATAATCATTATATGTTGCATCATTTTCTCCTTATTATTTTTTTCACTGGGTTTAAAGGAGTTTTAGCAACATATCTACACTATTCTCCTCATATTTTTCCCACAGGGTTTTTGGAGGAGACTTTAAAGATTATACAAGCATTTCTGAAGATGAAGATGATGAGCATTCTCAAGGGCGGCCATATATTAGGAAGGAGTCTATCAAGATGATGTAGATTCATCTAGTGAAGCATAGATTAGGGGAGTGTTAAGGATTAATTAAATCCTAATAATCAATGCTTAGGTCGGTTGTTTAGTTTAGCAACCGCGACTATGTAATTACCGCCTCTGTACATGGGTATAAATACCCTATTCTTCAGTCAATGCAGTTACTGTTCAATCCATTCGTTCCTCTCTCTCTTTTTCTTCTTTACAAGGGCCTCCCAAGGATGCCCACCAAGAAGTGATTGGGCCTCATGACCAGGTCAGGGCGAGGCTACCACCGCCGACATCAAGTGTCTCAGCTCTAGATTATGGTAATGTAATAAATGCCTTAGAGATCATTCATGTCATCATGTTTAAATTTGATGAAATTTTAGAATGAGGATATGTCAAAACTTCAATTTATTAAAGGGAAAAACCCTAAAAAAATCAATGAACCCATAATGTCGTTCTAAACCCTGGGGATTTTTGCAAGAGCTCATATTAATTATTTGACTCACTACCAAATAAATTGAGGATTAGAAAGAAATGCTTTGGTCTCTGAAAAAAACAATATTGTATTTGAATTGTTTTATATTCTTCTATAGATAGAATGATATGCTCAAAATTCCTGAATTATTTTATGTGCGCTATCAAGGGTCCAGTGAAACAACATAAAAAGATTCAGAAGATTTGGTGCTCATCGGAGTCAAACAAATTCAAATCAGCATCAAAATAATTGGAATGGAAATTAATAGGGGGGGACTCATGCTCTCCCGTCAGGCCTTTGCCACCCTGCCATGGAACATCGGGTCTCGTGCATCCAGGCGTCTGGTCATAGACCCGGCAGTCATATACAGTTGTGGTGCTGTCGGGATCTGCCTTGCTGCCCGTGTGTCTTACGCACCTCGTTCTTTGGTCTTGGTGCCGACCACGGCAATGAGCTCCATTCCATTGTAATAATGTTGCAATTTCAGTTAAGATATACCTGTCATGGATGATTCAATTACAATTTTAGTTGAGATACAGTGCGCTACTGTTCAATTGACGGCATACTTGGTCTAACCTATTATTTGTTTAGCGAAGGAGAATAAAATAAGTAGCATGTAGCCCATGTGTGTAATACCCGAGGCAACATATATAACTTGAAAAGAGTTACACTTGTCTATAGATCAATGATGAAACTTCGAATCTACTTCTCATATTAAATGTATGCCTACCTTTACAGCCTGATACTTATGGTGGGATAGATGCAAACTGGTTCATGAAGGAAAGATTCAAGATGCAAACTAAATTTCCATGAGTGCCCGGGCTATAAGAGCTAACTATGTTAATGCACACTCCCCTAAGGCAACTAGTAAATCAGGAGGATGGAGAGGACCTCTTATTGGTTTTGTTATGCTTAATGTCGATGCCTCTTATGACCATGATTTACTTAGGGGCAAAACTGGGGTTGTTCTTAGAGATGATAATGGGAGATTCATTGTTGGTGGAAACTGGAGGATTGATTGGTGTGCTGACGTATTAACAACAGAATGTTTGGCTCTAAGCTTCGGCCCATTCCTTGCACAAAAGGCGGGTTGCAATCGTCTTGTCATTAATTCTGACAATATGGAGGTGATTGAAGTAATGAAAATGGAGGACATTTGGCGGGAGCGGCGGCAGCATTGTTCGATGATTGCTATTTCATAGCTAGTGATCTTCCGGTTGTTAGATTTGAACATTGTAATAGGGAAGCAAATAAGGTGACTCATGAAATTTCTAGGCTAGCAAAATTTCCAGTCACTACAGACTGGTTTGAGGAGCTTACGAGGGACATTGTACAGTTACTTATTGATGATGTAATAATTATTTCTAATTAATAAAGTTCATGTTTATTTAAAAAACGGATATTCATTTATGAGCCCGGGCTCATCTGCTCCGGTGAGCAATAAAATCAAAAAAAATTAGCAAGAATAATAAAAAAGTTCCGATTTTTTTGCATGAAAGATTATGGAGTGCGCCAGATGCATGCAAAATTTTGTGTGTAAATGACAATCGAGGAACTCGTGGCAAAAGAGATAAAATGAGTTCCGAACATTGCATTTTTCAAATTTTCTCACATGCCCGGTTTTTTTCTGAGAGCTACTCAAATGTTCAAACACCATCAAATTTGGAATGGGCATCACGCATTTAAACATATTGCATGCCAAAAAATCAGAATTTTTTAATTGTTTTTAAATTTACTGTTCACCGACGGGAGCATGTAGACCTAGGAGCCAAATCGCCGCGTCCCAAATAACTTCTACTCCTTAACTTGTGCATCGAAGGTAGGCATGAATTTTGTGCATGTTCATAAGATCCATTATGTTTTCTAAGGTCATGATATATCTCTCTTTTTTTTCTACATTTATCTAAGTTATAATCTTTGGTGTATGTTGGAATTGTTGATTCAACTTTACCTTTACTAACAGGGATACACATCTGTAGCATTGTATCAATATATATGTAGGAGAACCTCTAGATGATCATGGACTTAATACATTGATCAAGCCTGTGTGCATACTTGTCTTTAGTTCTGATATTGACCTTGTTCAAGCTAGATAACAAGTATTATTTTTAATCAGATACCCATGGTTGTGGTGGTGTTTGCCTCCCGTTTCTTCTTCTCCCCATCGGTGGTGAGGCTTTCGCAACCGCCAGTCGAGACTCGATCCGGTGGATATGCTCCTGAGCCCGACAGTCAAGGCATAATGTCATCAAGACTATGGACCCTGGTGTGGACCAAGAAGCAGGTTCTTGCCCGAGGCTTCCCAGATGGGAGAAGCCGGACTGCCCGAGGTCGAACAACCAAAAGACGGATTGATCCATCCATTTCATTTGGAAGGAGACTGCCTATATTTCGTCCTTAAGAGAAGCTCAGCCAAAACTCCAGACAAGCTCGGGGGATACAGACTATTTGCTATATCGAGGGTGGCCCATCGACCGGGAGGCATGTCAATGGGCCGGCCACAAGGCCCAGGAGGCAAAGTCGTGACGAGGGCCCTTCGATGGATAGGAGGCCCGACTTCTAGATGGTTCATCATCTTGGCATGAAAGGCCAAGAATCCATCAACCGATTGGGGATCTTGGTTGGTTAAGAGATTTCAAAACTCTAACTTGGTCCCTCTTTTTAAGGTGAGGCCGTCATCGTCTCGGTAGCAACCTTCATTTCATACTCATAACCCCCTCACATGAAGTGTTTTCCACCGTTAATCAAAAAACACAGGAGTTGGGTATTCCCTCGACAATGAGGGCACGAACCTAGGTAAACTCCCTGTGTGTGACAGGAGGGACGCCTATAAGACTCTAACTAGACCATACCGGCGTGCGTCGCTGCGCCCGTCGATTTATGCAATTCAATGTTAGGCATTGATACGAATATACAGAGACATGTTGTTTCATAATTTTGTATTGTAATTTTAGATTCTGATTTTGTTTTAAGTTGAGTAAATCCTTCCTTTATTGAATTTTTTTGAACCATCCTTTATCGAATATTGAAAGCCAAAGGTATCACATGAAACGACGGGAGGATTAAATAAGCTATTAGTTCGTTCTTGGGGTTGCCTTTTTGAATTTGTCTGAAAGTATGGTCTTGGACTGGGCCTTGTATCACGCTTTTTCAATGTTTAATCTGAAAGAATGGTCTTGGACTGAGCCTTGTGTCACATTTTTTTATGTTTATCATTTAGTAGTTATGTAATATTGTCTCAAAAAAAATTAGAATTGGGTTTCCGTTCTGATTCTGGAGGTTTAACTGAAGTACATTAAGATCGAGTATACTGGTCATGTTTGCTTTTCATCTTATATTCATGGATTAAGCGGGTTGTCTTGGGGTTGGTTTGGATGAGTTTATATCTGGGAATAGGTACCATGATTTGATGCAAAAAAATTATTGTTTAGTACCTATCCCCGAATTTGGAAGTATATTGGATATTATTGTATGAACTGAGAACGTAGGTACCTTTTGGCAAAAATTGGTTAATACTTTAACATGTTATATGGAAATGTTCTATACTTATAGTAGAATGGTGTGTGAGAGGTCAGGCTAATGATCATTATATGTTCAGGCATTCATAAGCATTCAGTTACCATTTGGCACCACATATCTGTAACTGATAACTGGTTTTTTTTGTAACTGATGAATAATGTCATTTGCATTTACTGTTGTTGTATCCGCGTTAGCCTTGTAGGGAAGAAAAATGAGGAGAAACAATGATACATGACAGGAATTAGTAGCTCCATGCTGCAATTTTTTGAGGAGTGGGCACTAAAGGTCTGCTTCGACTGCTGAATTTAGGGTAGGAATCCTTATTTTGCATACAAAAAGATCAACTGAAAACTGAAAAGATGCATTTTGTTATGCTAATAGAATTGAGATATTATATCATTGGGAAAACATTCTTAGTAGAATAGTAGAAGATCGAAGAAGTGCATTTTAAACATTCTTGGTAGAATAGTAGAAGATCGAAGAAGTGCATTTTGCTATAGGAATGGAAACCAAAGCTATGGAAACAAACATTATTCAAAGGTACGATAACCATATGTATAGAAATGCATAAGTTGTTTCATTATTCAGTGCGCAAAAGAGGAATAGTTTTTGCAAAACATAGTACCAAGACACGTTAACTGGTGAAGACAAAATCGTTGATCATCTGATCATGCAGTAGCATTCACACGCAGGCGAAATATTTATTAATCAGAAACAAAATGACTTTAAAAGGTGAATGTATGCAGAAGAACACCGTTTCTTTATTTGCTTATGAAATAAGCCGATCGAAGCTCTTTTATGATAAGTGCATCAAGTTGATGTGCCGGCTTCGGTTCCAGTCCTGTAATCCATAGAAAAGTTTGTAAATAAATAGTACTGTAAGTGGATATGTACTAAACTTTAGGTTGCAAGTTTTGGTCTGGACCTTTTTGATGGCTTCTTGTTAGTGTTGTGTGAATCATTTTTGCTTGCAGTGGCAATTTCAAAAGATGGTGCGCTTCTTGTTCCTTGGCAGAAGATGATTCTATCTGTTCCTCTAATAATTCAAACAAAAATGGCGATGATAATGAAGTAAAAAATTGGTCAAGGATATAACAAAATGAGAAATAATTGTATAGATGTTGCATCAAGTGTAGGAGAGATTTGTCCTTCATTTTTATCACTTTCATTAGTGTTGTCCCCGTCCTTGTCCTCGGTTTGTTTGTCGTTACTGCTAGTGTTTTAAATATCAAAGGGATAAACTAATAGTTTAGTGTACTACATCTTGAGGCATCACACAATGGTCCAGAATTAACTACCTTTACTCGTTTTCTGAACCTAATGCGTGCTAGTTGGTTCTTATTTGCTTGCTCTCTGCTGTATGTAGAATTTTTTTTAAAAGGAGGACCATGGTGTTTTGATTTGGGAGGCACAATATTTTCAATATAACCAGATTGTGATGTCG
The DNA here is from genome assembly GCF_056163025.1 of Triticum urartu. Taxonomy (NCBI): domain Eukaryota; kingdom Viridiplantae; phylum Streptophyta; class Magnoliopsida; order Poales; family Poaceae; genus Triticum; species Triticum urartu. The sequence continues at coordinate 671,720,808 of NC_141877.1, forward strand.
ATGCATCAGTGCCTTGCAAGACATTTGTATGTTTTGCTCGTTTTGATTTATATTTTGATCCAGAGTGTGATGTCGACGCATCACCACTTGCATGCATTTGTTTTTCTTTTCCTCATTTTTCACTTGCTAATAAAATGCTACATAGAGCAAGATCGATACACAGTAGTGTAATTATTCATAACAATTATAATTTGGCATCATATAATAGGAATTAGAGGTACATTCACACGGATAGTAAGATGAGGCATAAGAACACTGGTACTAACCTGTCCGTTAGCCATAGAATACAATAATGCCTAAACCTTCTAATCCAGCAGAATCAGCCTCAAATCCTTAAAAATGAAGACCTACGTTTTTTGTGAGCACAAAAAAAATATGAATAAAGAAAAACAATGAAGACCTGGGGTAAGAGGGGATGCAGAAAGGAGGGAGGATTTGAACGAATTGCATACTTAAAATATTAGCCATCGCTCTTGGAGAATGATTTCCAGAAGTGGGGATAGTTGGGAAGAACCAGCGTAAGATTGCGATTATATAGGTGTTCATGACATGCTCATAAATTGTACGAAGGAAAAACATGAATGCAAAATTGTAACTGACCCAATAATAATTGGCGGCGGCCCATCCACTGCTATTGATGACAATTAAGGTCTGAATTGGCGATAGAAGTTGAATCGACTTGGGTTGTTCATGCGATGGCCCCGTCCGGTTGCGCAGCCTAGCAGATGTCGTCCAGTCGCCCGGCGAGGCGCCGTACGTCTGACCAGTCGATCCTCCAGCGTCGCAGTCATCACTCCCGCATCGCTAGGTTGGGGAACTGTCGTGGATGAGCCACCACGCGATATTTTTTTTAGGAAGCCACGACAAGGGTTCGTGGGGATTGTGCGAGGCTTCCGTGTCCATCCGCTTCACGTGGGAAAACTGCCACAGCCCATTAGGCCCAAGTTAACCCGGAGCGTCCAAAAATGCTAACGGAGCAGCGGCCCATGATGTGAGCGATCTGTATTAGCGAATGATGCAAGATTAAAAGCGATTCACGGCTAATCTAACGACCGACAATGCTTAAAATTGATGATCAGACGGTTGGGAGCGCTGATAACATGAGAGAGTTGGAAAAGTGCTCAGTTTTAATGTATCTAAATGGAGCGTTTATTGAAGGGGTCAAACTGCTACGTGAAACCTGATATGGGCGCCCCGGCTTCTTTCTTTGCGGGGATGGACACCCTGGCTATGGACGCATATGCTCTATTGAAGGGGTTCCAGCCTGCGAATGATCTTGGATTTTTCTCTCTTGTGATTGAATGCTCTTTGGTAGAAATCGTGCAAGCAGTTTTGAACCCTTCAGATTTCCGTGCGACGAGAGCGGTGGTTACGGATGAGTGCCGGCAGTTGATGAGTTTGTTCGGCAAGGCAACAAGTGAGCTTGCTCGTAGAGAGAATGCGTGAGGTGTGGCTTAAACACCTTCCTGATTTTTCTTGTCCCCTCGCTTGTAACAGATGGCTTATTTAATTAAATAAAGTCACGAAAGTTCTAAAAACCAAAAAAAGAAAAACAGTACTACGACCCAACTTCTAGGGACTGAGTCATTTCCTGCCACCTCATTTTTAGTGCTGATTCCTCCACGTGCATTTAACTGAAATCCATGCGTGTGTTGTTTTGTATGTAGTGCACAAAGGACACCATATTTCTATGTAGAGTACGTCGCTTATAGTAGAGAATATTTATTAGCACGTAGGGCAAATTCTACCACTCCATCCAGAAATTGTTTTATTAAGAAAACTTCTGATCTATTTATATTTAATTGTGGTACTACAAGAACATCAGAAATAATAAAAATTGCATCCAGATTAGTAGACCACCTAGCGACGAATACAAGCACCGAAGCGTGTCGAAGGCACGCCGCCGTCATAGCCCCCCCCCCCCCCCCCCCCCCTCCTCTATCTTTTTTGACGAGCCAGGAAGAAAAAGCCTGCTCTTGTTTGCCTTAAATTTGGACGAAATCATTAATTAAAGGATACCCTTTGCAAGTTATGGTGTCTCCTCTATCAAAGACAAGTGGCCCATCATATATGGGTCACTTGTCATAACGTAAGAGTTTTAGTGTGATTTCTTTCCACGCGGGTGGGAGATGAGTGGTTTCGTTTGTATTTATTAAATTTTGTTTCTTAAATGAAATATCTCTTGAATCATGCGTCCAAATGATAGAACCATTTTCATCGTTCTGTTCCTCGTGTCGAGATCTTCAAACCTAAATACCATGTTGATATATTTTTTATGAATGTTTTTTCATGCAAATTTGGGCTCCCAACTAGAGTAATGTATGCTTCCAGCATGAACTAACTCGTGTTCTCACTTTGTACTAACTAGAGGATACCCCGTGCGTTATTTGCGGGAACTGGTTGATGAAGTTTTGTGTTCATAACATGAGAACCAAAATTGAAAATACATGTGACTTTTTATCTTTGATTATGTATAGTTCTAACAATATTGATTGAGTATAAGTACAATAATTGAAAGGATTTTTTTTCATGCATGGTTGAATGTTGTGGTGGGTCTTTTTCCATGCATAATTGCAGTTTGAGGTGGGCCTTATCCTTTTTCATAGTTGTATGATGAGATGGCATTCTTGTGTGTTAAGATAAATAAGTTAGTGTGGATGACTCTCTTAGGTATATAGAATTTTGTGTTTCCCAACTTGTGCGCCAAGTTTAAATGCATGCTCCCAACTACACAAACATATGTTTTAATGTGAACTAACATGTACCCCGGCGTAGTACTAAACTGTGCTCCCAACTATTACTAATGTGCATGCTTCCAACATGTCTCCCAAGAGACACTAATATGTGATCCCACATATACTAACTTGTGCTCCGCAGAGGGTGTAGCGCAAATTATGCTCCACAAATGAACTAACTTGTGCTCCCACGAGGGGACAAAGAACAACTATGCTCTTGAGTGAAGCACAACCGTGCTCCCATGTGAAGCACATATGTGCTTCACGCTCACTAACAGAAAAACGCAAGTAAAATAGCCAGAAGAAAACAGAGGAAAAACCCCGCTGGCAAGCTTTCTCACTTGTTTGCTCCATCCCTCGCTCCCTCCTGGAGCCCCACACAATAGCATGGTGTGTACTGGAACTGCCCCCCATGGAAGCCCACGAATGGGTGCCCTTCAACTAGTGCATCCTGAAATGGGTGACATGCGTCCATGGAACTCACCGGGTATTCAACCTCAGTTTGTCGCCCAAATAAAACTGTATTGAGTCTAGCATCTGCTCAGCAAGCTGCACGACAAGGAGGGCCCAAAAGTCCATGATTTCCATAAGTTAGCTTATTGTCTGCCGGTGAAGAGATCTGGCACAAAGCATTTGAAAGGACTAATCATCTCCCTTTCTAAAATTGCCACTGGCTCTGCTTGAAACTCTCCTTCTAGTCTCATAGGAGGTAATTCTGGAGTGATCGCCACAACTTAGTGCCCTTCTTTCTTCTTTAATTGAGATACGTGAAAAGCCGAATGTACCATTGATCCCACTGGCAATTTCCATCAATAGGACAAAGTCCCACTCTTTTCTACAATTTCACATGGCCATAGTTTTGGAATGGGTTGGTCACTCTAGCTAGCAAGATCATCTTGTGATTGTTGAGTCATGTTATGTTAAATGGGAAAGTAACCAGGATTACATGAAAACCTGGTTAATCAAAGGGTAAATTTGACAACAAAAAGAAAAAAAGGATAAAAGAAATGTGGTTATAATATACCATTATCTACCACATACCAAACATACATACACCGATATAATTGTATTTTTAAAGAACATCTCTTGCTTCCTCTTGGAACCCCACACGACAGCATGGTGTGGACCGGAACTGCCTCCTTGTAGAAGCCCACGAAGGGGTACCTTCCAACTGGTTCATCCAAACTTGTGTGACATGCATCCATGGGACTCACTGGGTCTTCATCCTCAATTTGTCGACCAAATACAATGTATTGAGTGTAGCATATTCTTAGCAAGTTGCAGGGCAAGGAGGGCCCAAAAGTCCATGATTTTCATAAGTTAGCTTCTTGTCTGCTGGCGAAGAGGTCTGACACAAAGCTTTTGGAAGGACCAATGATCTTCCTTTTTATTATATTACTTTCTAGAATTGCCACTGGCTCGACTTGAAACTCGCCTTCTGGTCCCGTAAGAACTAATTCTGGAGTGATCACTACAGCTTAGTGCCCTTATTTCTTCTTTAATTAAGACACATGAAAATCTGGATGTACCATTGATCCCGCTGGTGATTTCCATCTATAGGACCAAGTCCCAATCTCTTCTACAATTTCAAATGACCATTGTTTTGGAATGGGTTGGTCACTCTAGCAAGCAAGATCATCTTGTGACCGTTGACCTGTGTTATATTAAACGAGGGAGTAACCACGACCATGTGAAAACCCAGTTAATCAAATGGTAATTTTGACAACAAAAAGGAACAAAAAGGATAAAACAAATTTGGTTATAGTATACCATAATCTACCACAATATCAAACATATATATACCGATATATTTGTATTTTTAAACAACATCCCTCGATTCCTCCTGGAGCCCCACACAGCAGCATGGTGTCGATTGGAACTGCCTCCTGTAGAAGCCCACGAATGGGTACCCTTCAACTAGTTAATCCCAAACTTGGGTGACATGCATCCATGGAACTCACCAGGTATTCAGCCTCAATTTGTCAACCAAATACAATGTAATGAGTCTAGCATATGCTCATCAAGACGCGTCGCAAGGAGGGCCCAGAAGTTCGTAACTTCCATAAGATCGAATGTGTTCTTCACTTTAGCTAGCAAGGTAATATTGTGGTTGTTGAGTTGTGTATGTTAAACATATTTCAAGATTTTGCAACGAGAAAGCAACCACAACTACATGAAAAACCGGTTAATCAAATGATAAATTTGACAACAAAAAAGGTAAAACAAATGTGGTTATAGTATACCATAATCTACTATAGTACCAAACACACATACACACATATGTTTGTATTTCTAAACAACATTCCTGAGAGAGAGAGAGAGTTCGTCCATGGTGAAATTCCGTCGTGCTCCACTCCGCACACACCCTACAACAACATTGCCTCCCTTCTCGCATGCTCCTCCACTCTAGAGGCCCCCCTCACGCACTAACATCGCCTCCCTCCTCTTTTTCCTATTCACATATATGCTCATGTGGGTGCTACTAACTCCTGCACTCCCGACATGATACACAGACATTCCTCGGTAGAGCCATGGATGCCAACGAGGCCTCAAGTGGGAGGGGGTCACTTCTCGGCGCTACTATCGGTAGCTTGTGGCGACTTCTTCGTGAGGGAACGACACTGTAGTGCGGCATCTTTTGTATGACACCTTCTCCCCGAGTTCACCCCGTAGGCGCCTTTTCATAGATGGGCAGGTACCACTCAAAACTCATTAGTGTATCGAGACGCCTTTGAGTTTTCTATTAAACTTACATACACAATGATAGGCGTCTCGATCCACCGTTTGGTATACAAGCACTGTCGGGTACCGCTTCAAAACTCATTGGCGTCTTATTTCTCCTTGGCACAGATGCAACCTAGTCTCCCTCACGAGAGTGTTTGGCACCACAGCTGGAAAATGACAAGGCCATGGGCATGGGATTTTTTACAATGGGACAAAGGGAAAAGAGATCCCAAGTTTTCAGCAAAAATCATAACTAACCATGCAAATGATAACTCTTAGAAATTATATTCACTCGTATCGATGTCATAATCAACTAGCAAACAATAATAACATATATCAAATGCCAACACTTTGTCAAAACAATCATGGATTGGGGGGAAATGGCCACTCGACCCATGTCCACCTTAGGAGTCAGGAGTAAGTCCTGCTAGGCATGTCCCACCATCGAAATCGCTGCCAAAGCAACACCGTTGTTTCGTGAAGCCTTTGCCCAGGAAATGAAACTGTAGCTTTTCTATAAGTTGCGATGGTTTTGTGTAATTTACTAGCGTGATGCGTTAACGTTATATTCTTTCATAGTTCACGCATGTAATTAAACAATCATTGAGATCTAAAAGGGCCTCTAGAATTTTCACAAAAAATAAATAAATAAGAGGGCCTCTAGAAAAAAACCGATCATTGAGATCTAACCGGGCCTAAAACGATCATTGATTGAAAGAAAATAGGGTTTCCTCTCCCCAAATATACGTGCGGCCAACAACCGCCTCTCCCTCAAAAAAGCCTAGGGTTTCCTCTGCCTCCTGCCGGCACCATCGCCGGTCCTCCTCGTCTCTGGTGGTCTTAGGGCCATGGCGGCGTGGTGGATCTCGACTCTTGCATGTGGGAGGGCTCCGTCTTTAGATGTTCCTTCGAGTTTTGTTAGGGTTTGTGTCTTGCTCAGGAAGACAACACGACGGCGTATTCCTGGAGATGAATAAGGTTCTCCCTGCCTAGCACTCGTCCCGATGGTGCGTATAGCATCATCAGTGGGTGTGTAGGGATGTGCTTTCGACGGATCTGTCCTTGATGGATTTGCTTGGATCTGGTCGTAGTGTGTTTACGACTCTACGTTCGTGCGTATTCAAGTTGGATTCTTCCGATTTACGCTACTCTTCAACAGCGACGATTGATGTTCTGGTGTGCTGGTCCTATGTGGTCTTAGCACGACGACTTCCCAACTGTCTATTGCAACAAGTTTTGCCCGGCTCCGGCAAGGAAGGGATGATGACGGCGGCGCGCCTTCAGCTCGCTTCAGTGTTTGTAGTCGTCACTAGATGATCTACAGATCTGAATGTAATTTTTTATTATTTTTTGTATTCATTGTACTGCCATGCCATACTTGATGATGAATAAATCGAAAGTTTTCTCGAAAGTAAAAAAACGATCATTGAGATCTAAGCGGGCCTCGTGTTTACTCGTAAGCTGAGCCAAGCCAGTGTCACCACCCAATTTAAGCGGACCGGACCCCCACTCAGCTGCTACTACTAGAAGTTAAGCAAGTCGACGACGACGACGACTTGCGCCGCCGGCTTCCTATAAAATCGGCGCGCCTCTCGTCTCCTCCGCCCCACTCCATCGTGATCGTCAGCTGCCTACCTACCTCCCTCCCTCCCTCCAGCCGAGGAATCAGCAAAAAACAAATGCCACTGTGATTGTGCTTGTGCGCGAGCCAAGGAGAAAGGGGGGGAGGGGATCGACGACGATGCGGATGCGGGCGCGGGACCTGCACCCGCTCTGCTGCCTCCCCGTGGACTGCCCCGGCGGGTGGTGCGCCGACCGCTCCCCGTCCTCGCCCCCGCCCGCGCCGGCGCCGGCCGCCGTGGCCGGGCTGCTCCACAAGTGGACCAACATCGGCAAGGGCTGGCGCCCGCGCTGGTTCGCCATCCTCCGCGGCGGCCTCCTCGCCTACTCCAAGATCCGCCCCCGCGCCGCCGGCTCCCCGACCCCTTCGGCGCCCGCGCCGGAGGACGGCCGCCCCAGGCTGATCGGCCCCGCCGGGTACGCCGCCGCCGCCCCCGAGGACCGCCCCATTGGGCTCGTGCACCTCAAGGTCCGTCCGCCCGTCTCATCCCATCTGATTGATCCCGCCGCCGCCGCGCGCTCCTCTGCTTCTCTTTCCCCACCCGAAAGAATCGAATTTTATTTTTAGCCTGGTAGATTCTTGCCCTTTTTTCCAGTTGGTCTGTTATTAGAAGACAGATTCAGGGAGGTTTCGCCATTGTTCCACTGCTTGCTACTCAATGCCTGCCGGCCATGGCGATGATCTTCAACTGTTAATGCTCTGCTCTGATGATAATAATCTTACTAGGTGGATTCAGAGCAGGTGGAGCTATGCGCATAGATAAAATACACAGTAACAAACAAACAAACAAATGGGAGCTGTAAAGCTAGAGAGACCAACGCGTCACATCACTCTGAGTTCGGCCTCGGCCGTGTCCGCATCCACTGACTCTACCTAGCTTAGCTTCCACCCCACCCACATCAGAATCATCGACACCCACTTCCCAGATCTTCACAACAAGCTAGAGCTGCGACATTTACCAACCTACAGTACGTACTAAACTGTACTAGTATACATTTGTTTAGTTAATTACCTGGATTAATCGATCGATGGAGATGGCGGAACGGCGACGGCGAGTGCTTACTGCTTAGTTATGCGTGCCTTTCCTGAAAGCAACTGCCCCTTTTGAATTGGCAAAGCACACGTGAGCTTTCCTGCAACGCAAATGCTGTTGTGGGATCCAACCACCCAGACCCAGGTAGGGGTTGCCAGTGACAGTGAGCACCATCTCCGTGGAGATCAACTCACACCAATGGGGCTAAACAAGATTAGCAATGCTGCTTGCCATCTTTTCCTTTTTGCCCTTTTTTACATTACATTTTACAGCCCCCTCTGGTGAAGAAGTATCTCCTCCGGTGAGTCTCCACATATGAAGAATGACACCATGCGCTGTGCTGGGCATGTGAAGCAACCAACTGGCTTCCAGCTGGATTCGCTCTCTCGGGTTTAAACTGGGTACTGATGGGGCCTTGGCATTGGATGTTCTTGAGCTGTTGGAATCTGAGGCATATGGTGGGGAAGGGGACTTTTAGGGCCCTCGTGTTTGTGTGAAACTGTGAACCATCCTGTCTATAGTTGTTAGTGCTGCCAGGTAGCCACATTCATACCTTCAACAATTTCAGTTGAAATGATGCGGTAAAGCAAAGGCTCTACAGTGTAGTACATTCTCTCTTCTTTTGTTTACCTACTAGGAGTAATTCTAAGTACTACACATGGTTTTTTGTAGCTGTGAACAAACAACACTTTCTGATTCGCATTCCACAGAACCACACAAACAGTTGGCACATGCTTAAAATTGCACATGTTTTGGCAGAAAACTACACATTGCACAAAACAATTCAATTCTTTGGCTGCTGGCTAGTCGGTCCGGTATGCCAATTACACCGATGATTGTGTTCCACCAGTCAGGTTCTCACTTCTTTTACATGAATCGATTGTGTTTCATTAAAACATCCCCATAAAGTATGTCTGGTTTTCTTAAAGGCATATTTAGACTATTAGTTTTCTGCTGGTTGTTCTAAAAATGCATGACTTTGTTAGAATGTGCTCTTTATCGAATATAAAAAAATAATCTGAGGGCATCTTTCTTATTAATTTGGGCAAGTCTCATTGAATGGCATAGTGTATAGAGAGAATATGTAATCTTGTTAGATCTGCAGGTTTTGGTTGCTAACTTTATCATCTAAAATTTCGCCAGATATCATCATTCCGTGAAAGTAAATCAGACGATAAGCGGTTCTATATAATTACTCCAACCAAGACGCTTCAGCTGAGAACCAACTCAGTTAAGGATCGTGTGGCTTGGATTGAAGCCCTTGTTTCTGCGAGAAGTGAATCTTCTCCCAATGGAGTCTTACTGTATGACCAGAATGATGCATCCTTTTCTACAGACAGGCTTAGAAATCGTATGCATGCTGAAGGTCTTGGTGAAGAGGTTATTAAAGACTGTGAGCAGATTGTCCATTCAGAATTCTTGCAGTATTATACACAGATGAAACAACGTTGTGAAGAGTATTTGAGCTTTCTTGGCAGTCTTCCACAACAGCTTGAGGTAACATTTTCTCAAGACTTGCTGCTAGGTGTATCAGTGAACTCAATCTGCTCCCACTACTTTGATGATTGACCATCTCATTAATTTAACGTGGATTGCAAGAAAGCATTTGGTGCACTGTTGAACTTTTTTTAGAATCAACTGTGTGGTCCCTGTACCCTCAGTACACTATATTCAAGTCGCTTTTTGAGTTATTAGAAGAAATTATAATTTTTTGATTAATTCGAAATAATGGGTTTTGCATTTATCGTGGATTATGAAATAATCAGTAGCCATTCTAACTCTGTTTTAATTTGAGTTACATGTACAGAAGTTGAACATGCCAACCTTAATCCAAAAAAGTTCGCCCCGTCTAGAAGAATTAAGGATACCGCAGACACTTATCTCTGATTTCGTTTGACCCTTCCAGCATTGTATAAGTATTACAGTAAACTGTAGAAAGATCCTCATTTCTATTGAGATTTTTTGGTGACATAACCATATTGATTTTATTTTGGATGTGATGTGCGTGATTGCCGTAATAACTACACCCCGGGCATCCTCCCAGTGCTCAGGCCCAAACTATCACTAAATACTGCTTAATAATAATTATTAAGAGGAAAATCAGTTTGATTGACCTCAAAAGGCAGAATAACAACAGTCAGACCGGAAATTTTGGGTCTTCCCCTGCTTATTCCCAGTTGGAAACTGAACTAAGCAATATAGAGAAATGCAATAACCTGCTCTTCATGCTGATATGCTGTGTCTTTCAGGTACTTAATGAACAAGATACTACACACTCTATCAGACCTGAATGTTCCTGCTCTGGACATGGAAAATGTTGTGGTACTTGATTTTTTTTTTTGAACTCTTTATGTTTTCTATGTTTCTCATACTAGAATCCTGTTCGCATCCATGATTCATGCAATTAGCTTCGAGGAAAAATATCAATTTGGTATTTCTAGTTTGATCGGTGTTTGTACCTTTTTTCCTCATCCTCTCAGTTTAAGCTTTTAATGCACAATTTCCAGTTGCTCTCGTGCTGTACCGTTGTCTCAAGATGGATGTTTGAACATGTTTATTTGATAATCTTTTTGTTGTTTGTTGTTAAACTGCTATCATATCACATCAAATTTTGAAAATGCAGAATGCCATGTTTATCTGTTGAGCTTTCATATGTGGAGCAAGATAAAAGAGAAAATGAATTTTAGCTTTCTGTTGTTCTTACTTTTTTTTTCTTGACCTTTTTCTATCAGAGAGCAGCAACACGGAATCATCCGATGATGCTGGGATTCAGGAGTTAGATGAATCGTCAGATGAAGATGACTATAACTTCTGTGATACAAGACAAAGTTTCAGTGATTCTGCTGCGAGTCCTGACATGAGGATGAAGCATTCAAATTCGAGCAACGATGTCCAGCAATACAATCATAATTTTGTAGAATCAAGATCTGGCAAGGGAGAGAATGAATGTTTATTGCTGCCACCAAAACGCCGCACAAAGTTGCCTGAACCAGTTGAAAAGGAGAAGGGCGTTAGTCTTTGGTCAATGATCAAGGACAATGTTGGGAAAGATCTGACGCGGGTCTGCCTGCCTGTTTACTTTAATGAACCGATTTCATCTCTTCAAAAATGCTTTGAAGACTTGGAATATTCTCATTTGTTGGACCATGCATATGATTATGGCCTAAAGGTATGAAAATGTCATCCTTCATGCATCTTTCTTGTGATTTGTTTTTTTGTTTTTGTTTCTGTCTTGTCAATGATACTTAAAATTAGTGGTAGCTTTTAAAATTTAGTGAACAACAAGATGTTTATTTCCACCATGACTCATTCTAAATGTATCTTATCTGGCTGATCTGAATTTTATTTGTTCATTAGATGCAACATGGCATCTGTTACATTTTTACCAACTCTGATCAATTAATAGTTCACTGTTAGTCTGGAAACTAGCTGGCTATAATTTTTCAGTATTCTGAGCATCAATCTGAATCCAGGGCAACAGTGTGATGAGAACTCTATGTGTTGCTGCATTCGCTGTCTCTGGGTATGCTTCCTCTGATGGCCGGCCCTGCAAACCTTTTAATCCTTTGCTAGGGGAAACTTATGAAGCTGATTTTCCTGAAAATGGAATCCGTTTCTTCTCAGAAAAGGTCAGTTATTGGTAACGATGGAACTAAGTTTAGCAAGTTTCATTCAGTGAGAATTGTCATGATATATTTCTATTTGTTCTCTACAAACAGTTGTAATTTCACTTTCTACTGTTATCTGCCGTTAGACCTTTTGCTGTTACTGTTACGAACTATACCTGAAGTCATTATGTTATTCCCTTCTTGGTACCAGGTTAGTCATCATCCAATGGTCATGGCCTGTCATTGTGAAGGAAGAGGATGGAAATTTTGGGGAGAGAGCAATGTAAAGAGCAAATTCTGGGGACAAACAATTCAGCTTGATCCTGTTGGTGTTTTAACATTAGAATTCGATGATGGAGAAATTTTCAAATGGAGCAAGGTAAAAGACCTTCCTGGAGACCACTAGCCTTTAATCATTGATTGCAGGACAGGCAGACCGCCTCACCCATGCCCAAATCCAATAAACGATGCTTGTCCAGCAGGTCTCATAGTAGTGAACCCTTTTTTTTTTGCTTATGAAAAATCTGAACTTCTTACTCTCTGTGCCAGGTTACAACAACCATTAATAACCTTATCATCGGTAGACTTTATTGCCATCATCATGGGACGATGAAAATAAGTGGGAACAGACAACATTCATGCAAGCTTACCTTTAAACAGCAGTCGTTTCTTGAACGTAACCCTCGACAGGTAAAACAGAACATAAATGCCAGTTCCCACAACCTATGTGTTTTTCACCTTCCCTGTCATCTCCATAGATCTTACTAAGATATAGTCCTATGCAAGGTTCAAGGAGTTGTTGAGGATATTGGCGGTACCAAGGTTGCTACCTTAAGGGGAAAGTGGGACGAGAGCTTGTACTGCAATGTTACTAATGACGGAGTAAATTCCAGTGCTGAATCCACTCTGCTGTGGGAGAAACATGAGCCTCCAACTAATCCCACACGATACAATTTGTCATCATTTGCTATAACCCTAAACGAGCTGACTCCAAATCTCAAGGTACACCATTGGCAGATTCAGCTCGCTATCTCGGTACTTCTCTCAGCTAGCTCTGATACTGAAGCTCCGTTTTTGCCTATTGTTTAGGAGAAACTTCCTCCAACAGATTCAAGGCTCAGACCGGATCAGCGACACCTAGAGAATGGGGAGTACGATAAAGCCAACTCTGAGAAGCTACGGTTGGAGACAAGGCAACGGATGGTACATCTTCCTGCATGTTCTCCTACATGTTCATGGAAATAACACTTGCGTTCACAGTTCTGTTGAAGGCCCTACTTTCACAAAAATGTCTTAACTGAAGTACTGGATCTCTTCATGTACAGGCACGGAAAATGCAGGATAATGGATGGAAACCGAGATGGTTCGACAGGGACACCGAAGACGGAGCGTTCCACTACACCGGCGGTTACTGGGAGGCGAGAGAGCAGAGGAAATGGGATGGCTGCCGCGATATATTCGGTGAATTGCCCGACAAGAAAACTTATCCGGTTCCCGCTAGTGTGGGTATATAGCTCAATTATGTAGCAGCTATTCCATTTCCACCAAATAGGTGTTAGCGTGAAAAGTATTACTGAAAATATATACTACAACTACTAGCTGGCTTTCCCAATCCTCATTGTGGAGAGATGAGCTCATTCATCTCCCCTGTATGTAAACAAATACTATGACATACGACTATGGACATTATAAACTGTGTCTGTGTCCACAGGCTTGCAAGATGTAGTAGGTGCTATAGCTTGTGGTTGTTAAACCTAGATTGTCAATAATAATATTCTTCTTTAGCTGTATATGTTTTCACACAACCAATGAGTGCCTTGTTATCAAGTGCTTAAGTATAAATCTAGTGATCAAGCGCTGATCAAGAATGTTTGTGCAGTTAACCAAATCCCAGCAATTCTGCCTGGAAAGATCAGGACATACTTGACATTTTTATGTTGCACTTATCTCCAAGGTCATGATATACTTGACATTTTTATGTTGCACTTATCTCCAAGATCATGACATACTTGATATTTTTATGTGTTGCACTTATCTAGCGGTGCCTTAACCTCGACAAGCAACTCGTGCATTCTGCAGAGCCGTTGATAAACACCTAAAACATTTTTATTCTGTTCTGCTCTTACAAATTTTCATCACCATCATCACCGAGGTTCTAAAATACAATAAAACTAAACTAAAACCCAGTTCGTCATCTATCAAGCATGGACGGCCACTTCTTCGACGTGGAGTTCGATGAAGCCGGCGTTTGCCAGGCGCTTCTCCTTGTACACGTACCCCTTGGCGGCGGCGACGAAGATCCCAAGGTTGGCGGTGCTGATGGCGGCGAGCAGCCAGTAGAAGTAGTCGAGCCTCCCCTTGTCAATGTCGTTGGCGAGCCACGGTCTCCGGCCACCGGAGGTGGTCACCGCGTGCACGACGGAGACGAGACCGGAGCTGAGGAAGAAGCCAAGCGAGAGCGTGGTGAGGAAGAGGCCGGTGCTCATGGTCTTCATGTCCCTGGGGCACTCGCGGAGGAAGAAGTCGAGCTGGCCGATGTATGTGAACGCCTCTCCGGCGCCAACGAGGAGGAACTGTGGCACGATGAGGAAGACGGAGAGCTGGATGCCCGCGGTAGAGGCGGAGAGGCGGTGGCGCTCGGTTAGCCCGGCAACGGCCATGGCGAGGATGGAGAGGAAGAGGCCGACGAAGATGCGCTGGAGCGGGGAGAGGCCTTGAGGGTTGCCAGTGAGGCGGCGAGCGAGCGGCGCGATGAGGCGGTCGTAGATAGGGACGGTGAGGAGGATGGAGCCGACGAAGAAGACGGTGAGGGAGCCGGCGGGGATGACAAAGGAGGGGCCGAGACGGCGGTCCAAGGCTTGGGCCTGGGAGACGGAGAAGGTGGTCATCTGCGCGTAGACGGTCCAGAAGACGATGGTGGTGGCCCACGTGGGCAGCATCCGCACCACCTGCTTCACCTCCTCAACCTCTGTCACTGTGCACACCGCCCACTTCTTCCTCTTCTTCTTCCCCGACGACGGGGACGACGGCTCCAGCTCCACCTCTACTATTGCAGCCTGATCAAGGAACCTGCACGTGGATGATCATTAATCCATGATAATTAATATAAGCAACATCAAGAGTACACCATATGATTAGAAACTGAATTAATTAACCATTGTTCGTAAATACTCTATCTGTCTCAGTTTACTCATACTTTGTGTGTTAGAAACATTACACGTATCAAGGAGGAGGAGCCCAAAGGAGTTGTCTGCCGGATTCTAAAAACGTGAAAATAGGATAAATCACACATGGTTAGAATGTCATATTATTAAATTCTACAAAAGCGCATAGAAGCTGTTTGGTTGCACCACATGGAAAAATGCAAGAACTTCTGTATACCATTAGATGCATGGTATAGTTGTCATAGCAACAAAAGAAAATTTTCCATGAGATTACTACCAACTGTAATTTCCTTTGAAATTGCATACAATATCTCTACTATTAAAGATCAATCGTTCGGCCAACTTGATGGCGCACGAGATTATGATGTTTAGATTTGATAATAGGTCGGATGGTTTTCTTTTTAATAGCCGTCCACCCTGCGTGATGTATGCCATAACGAATGATGTAACATCCTTTTAGTTCATTAATACCGTGGGAAGGTGTTTAGAAAAAAAAGGAGTCGGGGATTGCATGTTTGTATGTCCAACTCCCCCTTCGCTAGCTTCAAACAAAAAACTCCCCCTACCCACGACCCCCCTCACCCACGTCCAGCACTAACCAAGATCTAGAATATGTTGGGTGTAAGATTTACGTCGGACGTTATTGGTGTTGAACCATTAGAATATGTATGCCCTCATTGCAACGCACGAACAATTAGCTAGTAGACTATAGTAGCAATTTCTATGGTTTCAAATCATGTAGACCAAATAGATTTGTGCAAGAAACCTTTGTTAGGAAGAAAATCCTCCCGAATTCTATAAAATTTGGATTCCATACTTCCCCCTTTAAAGGGCTTTGGAGATGTCTCGGCCTCTCGGCGGATTGGATGATGAAGTTGCTTGGAGGTGGAAGAGTTGCTTTGAAGTTAATGACCATATTGGTCCATACTTTCACACTTTAAAGGGATCGGATAGGGGATCCACTATCCCCATTGTTTTCTAACATAATAGCCGATGGGTTGGTTGTCCTTACTAAAAGAGCTCAAGTCAGGGCATGATTTCTGATTTCTAGGCTGGCTCCTAATTTGGTGGTGTCTTGGCACTGCTCCAATATGCTGATGACACTATCTTCCTACCGGATGATGAGCTATCTAATGCAAGGAATCTGAAGTATATATTATGTGTTTTTGAGCAGCTATCCGGACTAAAGATCAATTTTCATAAGAGTGGATTTTTTTGCTTGGGTGAGCCCAATAGTAGATTGTAGGAATACATGGAGATTTCACTTGTGAGTTGGGTTTCTAACCTTGAAACAACTTGGGGTGCATGTGGATGCTAAAATATTAAGTAACACTTGATGGGTTCTTGTCGAAGAGAAGATTGACAAGAAAATGTTTGGTTGTAAGGGTAATCGTCTTTCTACTGAAGACCGGGTTACCCTATTTTAAGGATACGTCCAAAGATGGACACACTAGTAGCATAGAAGGAAGGGCAAGACGCCCGGAAGAATGCCAATGAACGGTTGAATGCCCTCCCAACTCAGGAGAAGGTGGAAACAGAAAACTTACCACTCGCTAAAACGCCATCCATCTATGAGGCCCGCCGTATGGATAAGTCATGCTGCCCCTTCACTTTGAACCTTAGGCACTACATCCATCTCCCTAGGGTCATGCCATTGAACACCACATTGTTCTTGTGCGTCCAAAGGCTCCATAAAACAAGCAAGATGGTCATTTTAATGTCACTAGTGAGCCATCCCGCAGCTTCCTTTCTTGTACACCAATACACCAGGTCATTGTCCATTGTTGGGATCCACTCAAGCTTTCCCCAATCCCCGAGGATAACTGACCACACCTCCTTTGCAAGCACACACCCAAGAAGAATGGGTTGAAGGTTCTCAAGTTGTTGGTCACAAAATGGACAATCTATTGGGTGCGGAAGCCCACGCCGCTCTAGCCTGGCCGTCCAATATCTATCGCGTGCTGCCAACCACCCAAACACCTTGCATGTCAAGATCGTGCAAAGCACTGTTACCCTAGTGAATTCATGTCTTAGTGGCATTTCCTTGTATATGCTTTCCTTCCTAGAAGCTCCTAAAGGAGTGCTAAAGAACATGGATTCTAGCAGAGCCGAGATGGTGTGGCAAGAAAATGAAGACAAGAGAAAATATCATCTAGTTAATCACACCTCCTTTGCAAGCACACACCCAAGAAGAATGGGTTGAAGGTTCTCAAGTTGTTGGTCACAAAATGGACAATCTATTGGGTGCGGAAGCCCACGCCGCTCTAGCCTGGCCGTCCAATATCTATCGCGTGCTGCCAACCACCCAAACACCTTGCATGTCATGGGTGCTCTTGACCTCCAGATCGTGCAAAGCACTGTTACCCTAGTGAATTCATGTCTTAGTGGCATTCCCTTGTATATGCTTTCCTTCCTAGAAGCTCCTAAAGGAGTGCTAAAGAACATGGATTCTAGCAGAGCCGAGATGGTGTGGCAAGAAAATGAAGACAAGAGAAAATATCATCTAGTTAATCAGCCTACATTTTGCTTGCTTGAGAGTTGTGGTAGTTTGGGGGTGCTAGACCTATAGGTGATGAATAAATTTCTACTAATGAAAAGGTTATGGAAAACTGGATAATTCTGAAGGATTATGGCAACCGCTGTTGACCAAGAAATGTCTACATGAACAAACTATGTCAGGGTTGTGTGATGGAGCCAGTGGTTCACATTTTTGGCAAGGATTAGAAAGTCAGGGATGGTTTCCTTAGTGCATCTAGCAGGGTGGTTGGTGATGGGGCAAAAACTTTGATTTGGGAAGATGTGTGGCTAGGGAACAAAATCCTTATCAACTATTTCCTAGATTATATAACAACACATTTAAAAAGATGGTGACTGTGCAGCAAGTTAGTCATGATGATTGAGATCGTTTTAGATTTAGAAGAACTCGTATGAGAGACTGCAAATCAATGAAAGGAATTGAATAGTCTGGTGGATGATGTGGTTCTAATTGACAGGAATGATAGATCGAGATGGAATTTGAATAGTAAAAATAATTTTTGGGGAGAGATCATTATATTTTCCTGAAGTCCTCAATTTGGTGGGATATAGAGGTATTTGTAAGTTGAAGACCCCTCACAAAATTAAGGTCTTTCCCTGGTTGGTGCCTAAGAATAGCATCTTGACCAAAGATAACCTAATCCATAGCCAGGAGAGGCTGAACTAGGAATGAGGAGTGTCACTTTTGTAGGTATAAGGAGAGTGTGGATCATTTGTACTTTGGCTGCAACCTTGTCGAGCAGGGCGGACTCATAGGTGTGCCAACTGTGCGGCCCGCACAGGGGCCAATTTTTTATATATAAGCCTATTACTCCCTTCGTTCCTAAATATTTGTCTTTCTAGAAATTTCAACAAGTGACTACATACGGAGTACAATGAGTGAATCTATATTCTAAAATATGTCTATATACATTCGTATGTGGTAACCATTTGAGATCTTTAAAAAGACAAATATTTAGAAAAGGAGGGAGTAACAATCAGAAGGGCATGAGGCTAGTTTCTGGAATCTGGACGCTGGGCTACATGGGGCGTTGGTCCGCATTCGCGACTCTGCTGGGCGACTCGATCGTGGGTGTATCACGCGTGTGCGTCGCTACTCGCTCGCGAGACGCCAGCACTTACGTCCCCAAGACCCCAACTCCCTATCCAACTCCAGGTCGCGACTCGCGGCGATCCGATTCCATACGAACCAGGGTGTGATGAACCCGGCGAGCGACGACCAGCGACCAGCGATGGCGACGGGCCTCCCGATTCCAGAACAATCGTCTTCCTTCCGGCGTGGGCGATGAGCGATGACGACTCAACGAGTGATGACAAGCGAGACGCGACAATTCAATTTCTGATCTCCAATCCAGTGCCTGATGAGTCGATCCTCTTTTGACTAGTAATTACTAAATTTCTGATTAATTTTGGCTACTGACGGCAGAGGAATCCCTAGGGCCTAGAGATCGATTCTCTTCTCGGTCAATGATCGTCGTATAGACTAGGTGAGTTAGAGGTAGCAATTTTGTTAATCTTCAATAGTTCAATCTTATTTTATTCATCTCTGTATCTTGTGTTTCAAGAATACATATTTGAATCATCACAGGGAAACATTAGTAGAAAAGTTATGTAAAATATTATGTCATATACATTAGAATTTTGAGAGCTGTAAACCTTTATTATGCATTAAAGTTCATAGGAACACAAATAATATTAATTTTTCATGTGAGATAGGGCCTCGTTTTAGAGTTGCACAGGGCTTGGATTTTGCCGGCCCGGCCGTGTTGTCAAGCTTGTCTAGCAAGTGGTCATTTGTGCTCTAGGCCCCTGAAGGGTTTTGTACTCCAGGCCTAGAAAATAGTTACTCCTACTATCAGCATGATTTTTTTTATAAAAAGGAAAAACTCTATTTACCGAAAAAGGCTTTCGCCCCTCTTTATATATATATATATATATATATATATATATATATATATATATATATATATATATAAAAGAAAACTATATTTCTAGTCTTCCAAATAGTCGAGCAAATAGTTACTCCTACCATCAGCACCAAATGCCTTTGGTTTTCTTGGAAAAGAGTGCAGCCAACCCCCCTCATCGTATGAACCAGTCCAGAAAATAGTTACTCCTACCATCAGCACCAAATGCCTTTGATTTATAAATTTTTCTTTTTTATAAAAATAATTCATGATGATCCTGGAGCCTGGCTGTGTGCCGTGAAGCTCATGCGTAACGTGCGGGTGGAGTTTTAGTATCAGTTTTGCTAAAGCACATCTAGATGTGCCATAAGTATTGCACATCTAAGTCATATGTCATTGATCTTACATTGAGATTCGTGTGAATATTTTCTTTTTTTTTCCTTTTTCTCTTTATGCTTGATTCACTCACTTAGATGTGAAATAACTAGAGCACATCTAGCTGTGCCCTAGACACACCCTTTTAGTATCACCTGGAGTGCCTGAACATGGTCTCTCTAGCCTTTCTTTTTCTATTTCTGTTCCTTCATTTTGCTTTGTAAGAAATTTGGGTGAGCGGTTTCTACTTTAATGGAAATCAAAAGGAGGCTTGTTGTCTTTTTTTAAAGGGATCATATAAAATTCTTTTCCGCAAAATAAAAGATCGTATGAAATTTACTTGAAAAAGGAAAGCTGGTCAGTGCGCTTGAAATCTGAATTGAACGGTGGGAACGTACAAACTCATGCCAGCGCCCGTACAGAGACAACACGTCGTGGTTGCAGCAGGTTCACCGTTCACATGCATGTGACTGTGTGTGTGAGTGAGCACTGAACGCACGCCCGTGAACTGAATGAACTAAACTGATAATGTACAGATCAGGGCGCCGTGAAAAGCAACACCAGAAGTACTCTCCCCATCCCAAAATAGGTGCTCTAAAGTCGAGACACTTATTTTATTTTGAGATGAATGGAGTACTGTATGCAGTGCTAATATTATAGTATTATATGTATATATATACTCTCTCCGTTTCTAAATAAAAAACCTTTTAGATATTTTAATAACGATTATATATAAATGTATATAGATGTATTTTAGAATGTAGATTCACTCAATTTACTCTGTACATAGTCTATATTGGAATCCTAAAAATGCTTATATTTAAAAACAGATGGAGTGCAACAAATGAAGATGAATTTTCTGAGCGACATCGTCCAAGATTCAAAGTTAGCTGGAGAACATGCTGGCCGCACTAGTGCCAAACAAGAATGCATGTGTGGCAGGCAGGCAGGCAGGCGTATCTCCAACAAATTCTCCTCTAGCTTTGGTACTAGCAACGAAGGGGGTATAGCAGAAGCACGTGCTTGGGGCCCAACCCAACCCAACCCAACCCAACAAAAGGCTGAGCTCTTGGGTTTTTCTTTTGTGAATTTATTGGTTGGTTCCCATGCGCCACGCCAGAGTATTTCTTGGGGCACTAGTTTAGCCCAGCTATAGTACGTGCATGTACTAACATGCATGTGCTTTTGTACGTACTCCTTGACAACATTCGACCAGCTATCATGCATTCACGAAAAGAAACAACGATCAGACAGACCAGCCATTGGCCATGTGGGGGTGGGACTGCCCACTCTCTAGTGGTGCACTGCACTGTCTGCCCAATACTGTACTAAGCATATGGAACCAACTCAACCAACACCATCTATCTCATCTATCTGCCTCACAACGTTAGCTGCCAATGATCAGGTTTCAATGCTTAATTATTTACGTTTAGCTGCATACTGCCTATATCTAGTAGGCTGGTTGTAATGTGAGAGTATCATATACTAGTATCATGCATATGATACTAGTATATGATACTACCTCCGTAATACATAGTATCATAAGTTAGTATTTTAGGTGGCATTATTAATTGCCATGCATGACACAAAGTAGTACAACATTTAATATGATACGGTATCATGATATGATACCACACCCTTTTTTTTCTTATTTAATTGTGTGCCAATTTATCCAAAAAGTCTAGTTGTCATGCATGATACCGCTTATGATAATTTCATTACGACCAGCCCTAGATCAACGACGGGCGATCAGGTCATGGGCATCACATGCACAAACAAACATACAGGTAGTGATGCATTTTTGCATGCCTGTGTGGACATGCATGTGAATATGTGATGCTAGCGATATATGGTGGTGTCACACGCTCACAGCTCACAGGTCGATACTCGATCGACCCGTCCTACGCGCGTGACACAGATTGACAGATCACTATATGTACACATGCCGGACCTACGTGCTCACCTACGTGACAGCACACGTGAATTAAGCCACGTGCATGGTACACTGCTTTAGGTACCCCCTACGTGTGAGTGTGACAAGGTTATATATGTACCACGTACTGTGCATTGCCTCGTGGACTACTACACTACACTAAGCATACATTGTTCTTGTTCAGCACAAGATAATTATGGTGTCATGCATGATGTGTCTACCTAGTAGTGATCCATAGATCCACACGATGCCATGACACATGCCAGACTAGAAACCAACGACGCTATCGATAACAACTATAATCCCGGCCGGCGCCAATCAAAGTACACACTGCTACAGCATATTATATTTTGAATGAATTACTATGGTCCTGCATGCAACGCCGCCCGCCACCGACAAATTAATTAATCATGGAACTATGCATGGAAGCGGATAGGAACGTTGTTAATTGCAGTTACCTGCACTGCTTGGAGTGTGGCAGCTTCCGCTTGCCCCCGACGTCCTCGCCGGCGGCCGCCGCGTCGTCCACGTCGTAGAGGGAGGATGGGTCAGACGGCAGCGGCAGCGCGCGCTTCCTCCAGGCGGCGGCGGTCACGGCCGCGATCTGCGTCAGCGGGCTCCCCGCCAGCTTCTTGAACCGGTACCTGGGGGTGCCGGCCAGGAACACGCCGAGGCCGGCGAGGATGGCCACCACGCACGCGCCGTAGCCCCAGCGCCGGCCCACGTTGTCCTGCACGTACACCAGCACGGTGACGGCGAGGAGGGAGCCGAGGCTGATGAAGAAGAAGAACCAGCCGAAGAAGCGCGCCATGCGGCACCGCTCCCCGGCGTGGGACTCGTCGAACTGGTCCGACCCGAACCCCGACACGCTCGACTTGAGCCCGCCCGTGCCCAGCGCCGTCAGGTAGAGGCCTAGGTAGAGCACGCCGAGCTGCGTGCCGGTAGGCGGCGCGCAGCCGGGGACTCTGCCGTCGCCCGTCGGGTCCTTGCAGGGGGCCGGGCGCAGCCCCGGCGCGGCCGTGGAGACGGTGAGGATGGTCATGCCGGCGGCCTGCACGGCTGTGGAGATGGCGATGGTGAGGTAGCGGCCGAGGTAGGTGTCGGCGACGAAGCCGCCCAGGAGGCAGAGCAGGAAGGAGGTGCCGAGGAAGTTGGTCACCGCGTTGGCGGAGGCGGCGTTGCCCAGGTGCATGGTGGCCGTGAGGTACGTGACGAGGTTCACGGCGATGCCCAGCGTGGTCAGCCGCTCGTTGAGCTCCACGCCCAGGATCATGGCGGCGCTGGACCACCCGCCGGAGCTGCCGCGCACGGCCGGCCGGCCGCGGTAGTCCCACGCGTCACCCAACGCCTCGCTGTCGCCGCTGTCATCCGCCGCCGCTAGAGTGGCCTCCGCCGTGGTCTCTGGGAGCGGTGCCATCACGGATGTCTCGATGGATTGATCGGTGGTACGTACGCGCGCTAGTGAGCTGCCTCAATCACTCACTTCATTTATATCCAGCCACTCAAGCCGAAGAAGCATACTACTACGTCCGTACAGTGCACTTATTCTTATGACACCAACTCTCCCCCGGCTCCAGTTAACTTTCAACTTATGAGTTGCGAATTGAACAGGACAAACAAAGCCACTACGATAGTTTTCAAGATAGCACCAAGCTTGTTATTGGTTCCAGCGCTACACATATGGCGTTGCTGTTGTAACATCTTTGTAGCAGTACACGATTGAACATCAAAGTTAATTGGGGCGGTCACTCCAATACATATACATACAATAAAGGGGGGGGGAGAAAGTACTCCTACATTGCTACTCTTGTCGAAACCAAGCATATTTGATTGGATATACGTACTTGCTATGCCGTCCGTACACCTGGCTAGGACTTGTATTTGTCTTTTGTTTCTGAATTCTAAAAGCTTTGGATTTGGATGTATGGACGGATGGTCACGTCGATCTTTGTTTGCTTTACCGAACTTGTAGTTGGTTGAACCGGTCGTGTCGTCTTTTATTTCCTTCCTTCTTTAATATAGTACTGTATAAACATAGGGAGTGTCTATTTGACACTTGACTGTTTTTCAATCCGGCAACATTCAAATTTCCTCACAAATGAACAGATAACACCTGTATAACCACAAAACAACCTGACACCAAACAGGGACCAACCCATGGAATTACAATGCAAAACCCTGGAACATACACAAGGTATTCAAGGTCATTGTACTGTAATTACATTATAAATACCCAAGTATTTACACTGTAAATTCAGTACAATGGCCTGGAATTTACACTGTAAATACAAACCCTGGAACATACACTATACAAAGGCATGTATTTACAGTGTTTTTCAGGGCGATTGTACTGTAATTACACTGTAAATACCCGGTATTTACGGGTGTGTTTGGTAGGATGGATGGAGGGTGCATGAGGGCAAAAGTTCCTAATCCGACCCACTTTTGCTTGTTTGGTAGGGTGCATGGGCTCACCTGAGCTATGCTCATCTGATGCATAAAAGTGCCCTCAGCCATGCTCATCTCATGCACCCCAGACAGGGTGCATAGAGGCAGCTATGCTGGCCCTGACACTCGTACCCACCGACTAGACCATGTCTGGATATGTTTATTTTTTCAAAAAGAATCAAAATTTCAAATTTTGTTTAAATATTCGAAAAACTTTAGAATTTCAGAAAAAATAAAAAAAATGAATTTCAAATTTTTTTTAAATTTTCAAAAAAAATCATAATTTCAAAATTTCTTTGGATTTTCAATAAATATTTGAAATTTCAATTTTTCTCAAAAAATCATAAATGTTGGAATTTCAAAAGTAAATCAAAATTTGTTTGAATTTTGAAAAAAAATAGAATTTTAATTTTTTATAAAATATTCAAATTTTGTTTAAATTTTCAAAAAAAACTCATAATTTCAAATATGCTCAAATTAAAAAACAGAATTTCAAAATTTATTTTAATTTTCCAAAAAAGTTTAGAATATCAAAATATGTTTAAATTTGTGTTGACATTTTTTTCGATTTTGTTCATCATTCAAAAAAAATATTCAGAATTCGAAATTGTTCAGCATGTCTAAACACATGCAGGCTGCCCAACAAAATCTCAGCTCAGCATGTCTAAACACATGCAGGCTGCCAAACAAAATCTCAGCTCAGCATGTCTCAGCGCATACATCACTGCCAAATAACAACAACTGCATGGACTTAGCATGTCTACACTCAGCATGTATGAGATAAGAACAACTAAGTTAGGTCCATACATGCCACCGAACACACCCTACACTGTAAATACCCGGTATTTACACTGTAAATACCCGGAATTTACACTGTAAATTCAGTACAATGACCCTGTAACTACACTGTAAATTCAATACAATGGCCCTGGAAATTACACTGTAAATATAATGCAAAACCCTACAACATACAGTGTACAAATGCATGAATTTACAGTGTAAATACCCAAGGTATTCAGGGCCTTTGTACTGTAACTACACTGTAAATACCCAAGTATTTACACTGTAAATTCAGTACAATGGCCCTGTAATTACACTGTAAATACACAAGTATTTACACTGTAAATTCAGTATAATGGCCCTATAATTACACGGTAAATACCCAAGTTTTAGCACTGTAAATTCAGTACTAAAACCCTGGAATTTACACTGTAAAAATGCATATATCTACACTGTAAATTCAGTATAATGGCACTGGAATTTACATTCTTAATACATTACAAATACAGTCCAAAGACCTTGGAATTTACATTGTATAAACATAGTAAGCACCCAACATTTACCATTCAAACTACCGATTTACACTGTAAAAACACCTCATGCCACCCAGGATTTACAGTGTCCAAAACCAGGAACTCACACTTTGCTCCTTAAAAAATGATTTGTAGTTTGGAGCTTAAAAAGTTAATATTGACAGTTTTCTGCTTAGGAAATACATGCAGAGAAAAGAGCTATCACTGATAATAGTTTGCCGCTTACAAAATTAAAATTCTCTCACATTTAATCTTCAATATTGCAGATGGGGAGCATGATAGGAAGAGTGACTGAAGAGGATCTACTGTCAATGTCACAAGAAGAACTCATTCTAAATGTGAGACATGTATAAATACTAGCAAACTGATTGCAAAAATCAATAGAGGAAAATGCTATATACAATACATTCATGCTAACAAAAAATGTTTTGCGGGAATCATTTTCATTCACAGCGCTCCTCAATTCAGACATTATCTACAAGGTAAAAATGAAATTCAAATACTGCATAGCTACAAATCTTTGAGAAGGAGAAGTTTTAAATTAAAAGAAATCATGATGCTCGCAGGTACATTCAGGAGATGGTGCTGCAAACATTACACAAGATGGAGAGGAAAACTAGTACTGAATAACTCATATCTGAACTGAGAAAAAAGAGAGAAAGTAACATCTCACTTACACTGCAGACATTGCAGGAAATGCATCATGAAGCTACAGCAAGCGAAGAAGGCACAACAGAACCTAATCCCTGGGAGGCACACATGTTTGACAACATCAGTTTGGAACAGGTAGCCACATAAATAGATAAATCAAAGTCACAAATAGAATATGAACGTATTTGTACAAACCTGTTTGAAAATTAAAACGGACACAAAAAGAATAATTTTGCAGGTCCCTGAAGATACCGACCCTAGTTCCACAACAAATAAATCAAAGTCAAACACAAACCAGATAAATCAAGAAGGACAAAGGGGAGAAACAGAGGACTCACATGAACAAGACGCAGACAATGAATACCTCGATGAAGAAGACATTGAGAGGTTCCTGCAAAATGAACAAGAGACTGCATCAGAAGGCAATCTTATGAACACCAGCAGCAATTTCAAGCCACAGTTAGGCATGTAGTTCAAAACAAAAGAAGAAGCCCAGGCATATATGAATTTCTACTCAAAACTGGTTGGATTTTTAGTGGCTACAGTAGCATCCTCAAGAACAACAAGCAAAAAAGAGAAATAATGAGCTTGGTTCACATAAAACTTGAAAAGAGCTTGGTCAAAGTCTGCTTCATCACCTGAAAGTTCCTGAAAAATGCAAAATACAACAGACACAAAATAAATAAACAGACTTCAAGAAATAATAATTGAAAAAAAGTAGAGAAAAAGAAAGAAATAGCTACCATTGACAGGCGCAAATGGTTCGTCAGCAAAACAATCTGCACTCTCAAAAGAAGATGCTAACGGAACGCCCTGATGATAGACTTTCCATAGCCTACCCATTAAACATGAAAAAACTGGTTGCCAGGACCCTCCTCAAACTACAAAACCAAAACACTCTTAAACAATGCTACATAAATCCTAAATCAAATACTACATTAACAACAAAGAATAAGAAAACTTATCAAGACCTATATGGTTGCAAATAAGACGCACTAATGTTGTACAGGAATTACATAGGAGAAGCATGGCAAATACAGAGTACAATACCCCAAAATTACACTGTAATATAGCTGAAAATTACAGTGACGATGCATGGGAATTACAATATGAGCATTACTACAAAAATGAGGCATTGGAATTAAAATATGGGTACATTACACCGTAATATATCCAAAAAATACAGTGACTAAGCATTGGAATTACAGAGTAAATGAGAGAAATATTACAGAGTGATGAAGAAGCATACATGAAAATCATGGGAGTTACACAAGAAACCTGAGGAAAATTACACTTCACTATAACTAAAAAATACAATGACTGGGCATGGGAATTACAGTACAACCATAATTACAAATTTGAAGCAAGGGAACTACAAAACGTAAATATGGGAATATTACACATTAATATATCCAAAAAAATAGTTGCTAAGCATGGGAATTACACAGTAAATCAAGGGAATAATACAGTGTGATGAAGAAGCCTACATGAAATTCATCAGAAGTACAGTGGAATTCTGAGGTAAATACACTGTAATATAACTAAAAAATATAGTGACTGAGCATGGGAATTACACTGCAAATCAGGTGAATTACAGTGCAAAGAAGTAATACAGTGTAATTCTACAAAATACAAGCACTAAATATGGGAATTACACCACAAAATCAGATAAATATTACAGTGCAAAGAAGTAATACAGTGTAATTCCACAAAATACAGGCACTAAGCATGGGAATTACACCGCAAAATCAGATAAATATTACCGGGTAAGCACATGGAAAATGCTGCCAAATACATGACTAATAACACTTGAACCTAACCTTACACTCTAATACTGGAGGGATCTAAGACTGAAAACATAGGGGGCAATTGCAGGGCTAGAACACATGAGATTACAGAATAGCACAATCAGGGACATCCACTGAAGAATCATACTCCCAAGGACGAGACACATTAAGCATTACAGAGACTCCCACTAGAGCAAAATCACCAACCCAAACACATGAAGCATTACACACGAATCATACTCCAACCAGAACAAAACCCAACGGAAACCCTAAATCTAGACCCCTACCAGCGACCAGGAAACGAAACACATACCAGTGCCTACACCCGAGGGGATTCAGACATGAAAGAGCTAAAAACCTAAGCAGAGGAACCACATCAATTTCATAGAACTTACACAAACACATCGGGAGCCATGGGAAAAATCTACAAGAGCACATACACCAAACACGGGCAAGAACATACACAATCCATCAATCAAACACCAGAACATACATGGATCTCGAATCGAAACTAGCAGAAACGGAGGAGAAACCTAGATCACACGGGGGAGAGAGAGAGAGAGAGACGAGAACAACCAACTGGGGCAGCCGAGGAACGAAGAGCAAGGGAGGAGAAATCAAGCTCGAAGGGAAGGGGATCTCAGAATCGACATGAATGACGGGAATCGCCTCCGCTCCTTCACCGCTCGAGCGCCTCTTCCCCTCTCTCGCTCTCTCATCTCTGCCTTATCCAAACAATACCGCCAAATGAAATGGGGAAAAGACACAGACAAATTTCAAAAAGGAAAAGAAAAACAGCCAGTCGGACCGGTGCGGCCGTAACGGGCTGGAATAAAAACAAACCACACCCGACAAACAACAAACCAGCCCAAAAACCACACCTCCAAGCGCGAATCTGCATGCAAAAATGGACAGACAGAAATTTGAATGTTGTCGAATTGAGAAATAGTCGACTGTAAAATAGCAAATCCGTAAACATACAGCTCTCTCATGCATGGTTTGAAAAAAGCATCCAATCTTTATTAGTGATGCAAGCAAAGGGCCGTTCATTGCAACAGGAGAATTCTTTTTTTTATCATAGCCTTCAATGGCTATGATCATATTTTGTTACTTCATCGAGATACAGTACCACTCTCTTTCTCATTGCATGTGCCGGCCCAGGAGGGGCAATTCCCAAACGTATTTTTCTAGCCACTACCGTGTGGGTCGGCCCAGGTGGGGGGGGGGGGGGTGGCGCCCTATCTAAAATGTATTTTTACAGCCACGACTGCATGGGGGTTTCCTATTTGGCGTGTAGTGACCTAGCATGTACTCCCTCCTGCCTTCGATCATGTTTTAGGCCGGCCAATTTTCGGACTTCTTCCTCACCGGAACCTT
The DNA here is from genome assembly GCF_056163025.1 of Triticum urartu. Lineage (NCBI taxonomy): Eukaryota > Viridiplantae > Streptophyta > Magnoliopsida > Poales > Poaceae > Triticum > Triticum urartu. Next base: position 671,750,019 of record NC_141877.1, read on the forward strand.
CCCTGAGCCTTTTTTTTTCTTTTATTCCTTTTTTATTATTTTATTTTTTGTTCTTTTTTATTTTTATTTTCCTTCCTTTTTTCTTTCATGTGAACATCTTTTCAAATTTGCAAATATTTTGTGAAATCGTGAACAATATTTTGAAATCATAAACATTTTACAAATTTGTGAACATTTTTCAAAGTCTTTAACGTTTTTTGAATTTATTAACATTATATACTATTTGCAAATGGATTGCTACTGGATTGTTGGGCCTACTAGGTAGGACATAGTTCATCCATGGGTGGATGGGCCTAGGCTATCGATGAAGGGGGGAGGAGAGATGCTTGATGTGTCCCTCATAGGCTATCGATCGGTGGAGGCCAGGGGTACTACTTTGTTAGGAATAGATTTGCGAGATGTATCATGCAACATTAATGTGATTGGGTGGCATATGGTAATGTTAACTGTAATTTTGGGGACGTATGAAAATATTAATTTAGGATGCCAATAACTACCACACGTGTGGCATGTAGTAACACCGCCCACACATTTTTTACACTAAAATTGCCATACGAAAAAAACAAACCTCAAAAAAACTGAAACTTGATATCCAGACAGAAAGTTGCCATGCTTCACAACTAAAGTTTCCATCCTCTTGTAACTAAAGTTGCCATCAAAAAAATATGGGCGAAATTGCTTCGTGCCACACGTGTGGCGTTATCATTTGGGTTAATTTATGTGATCGAGCAATTTATGATAAGGTTAATTACTTTAGATTTGATTTTTAGAGTTTGGCCATGATTGATTCTTTCACATAAAGACATTACTAAATAACTTGCCCCTGCATGAAAAGTTCTCATTAGTTCATTTTTTTTCATTGTGTGGAAAATGAGGTAAAAATAAACCAGTAAGAGGGAGTGGTGGGAGGAAGGACGAAAAAAAACTAGTCAAAATAAAACCGAACGAAAGTGATGCGACGAAAAAAACTCTGAATGCAATCCTATCAACTGCTCCATTAGAAGTAGAGATTGGCGAGCGAACCAACCAGCGACACCCTAGAGCGACCCAACCAGTGGGGGCGCTCCTATTGAACGCTCATTGCGTCCAACAGCGTCGCGCCGCACAGGGGACCCCATAATGGGCCAACCTACTTGCTGGTGCACCTGCCGTTGCTAGCGAATGCAAATATTGAGCGTTAGTGATTAATTGACAACTCGAAAGTCTAAGAATTAACAACAGCATTAGATCCAAACGTTTCTTAATTTTTATTTTTTAATATTTTTTTGAAATTTGGGAACAATTGTTAATGATTTTCAAAATTTGGAAAAAATCTGAACAAATTTTGAGAAAAATGTGAACAATTTATGAAACTGTGAATAACTTTTGAATTCCCGAATTGTTTTTGAAAATGCGGACATTTAGTGAAATTGAGAACATTTTTTTTAAGTAAACAAATTTTAAAATTCAGAAAAATTTCTGAGTAGATGATATTTTTTGAAATTCCTTATCAGGTTCATTTTTTTGATATTTGTGAAAAAAATGAAAACAAAAGGATTTTTTGGAATTCTTGGACATTTTTTGATATTATGAACAAGTTTAAAATCGTGAACATGTGATTCCTTGATTCATGCTAATGCCTCATTTATTCTTTTGGAAATTCATGCTAGTGCCTTATTTATTATAACACGTCATCATGATATGATACTTTCTCATATTTATTGTGGTTCCTTGTATTTTGTTCAAAATTGAGCCTATATATAACAAAGTTTGCTCTGCTCCGATGAGGAAGGGATGATGACAACAGCGCGCATTCGACTTGCTCCATTGCTTATAGTCGTCGCTAGGTGGTCAATGGACCTGGATGTATTCTTTACTTCTGGTGTTCTTTGTACTATCTTGACAGTTGATGAATAGATCGAAGTTTTCCTTACAAAAAGAATAGTTAAAAATGATGATCTATGAAGTTTACTGAATGAAAATTTATCCATGAAATGTGGAACACTTGAGTAGATTGGGCAAGCAGAGGGGAGGGGCTTTGCGGGAGCTAATATGTTTATTCCATGAATATTAGATCAAAACAGTTTGTAAAAAATATACTGGAATTTTTTTGGGTGCTGCCGAAAAATGTATGTTCATGTAATTTTAAAAAGTATTTTTTTAACACAATACAATTGAAGTCGCTCAAATATACGAGCATACACCCACCCCATATGAACGCACACACGCATACCCTACCCCTAGGAGCACCTTCGAGAGGTTGAGCCGGCACATCATCTTGGAATTGACGAAGTCGCCACATACGCCTTCGTAGTCGACGGGAACGTCTCCTCCCACTGAACGTGAAAAGCTAGTGCTTTAATTTTTTTCCTATGAGATATTAATTCATTTGTATCCTATGAAATAAAATTTTATTTTAAAATCTTTTTACATATTTGAATTCCCGATGTCAAGGAAATAAGATCAAATTTGGATATATTTTCAATGATTTTAAAATTAATGAAACATATTTCACTCATTTCTAAATAACAGATTCCACTCGTTTCTTAAAAACTTACTGATGTATATATTCGAAACATTGATTTCACACATTTCAAAATGCCGATTTCACTCACTTTAGAATACTTGTTTCACTCAATTCAAATAAATAATTTCTGTCATTTTCAAAGGAATTTTTTCACTTCTTTAAAACAACATATTTCACTTATTTCAAATAACATAATCCAATATTGTCTAAATCATTGATTTCACTTAATTCAAAATACTCATTCAACTGAACTAGAAAAAACACTTATTTCAAGGAAGTGATTTCACTCATTTCACTTAATCCAGAAAAATGTGTTCACTCAATTCAAACAACTGATTTTAGTTAAATCGAAAAACATTTTTTACTCATTTCAGGAGACTTATTTCACTCATCATTTGAAAACACCAATTTTAATCATTTCAGAAAATATATTTCTATTGTTTAATTAAGAAGATTTATTTCACTCATCATTTCAAAACACAAAATTTACTCATTTCAAAATCTGGGTTAATCCATTTCAAAAACATATTCCACTCATTAAAAAAATTATTTAACTCATTAAAAAAATAATTTCATTCGTAATGAAACTTGAACTCAAAATATATTCATAACATTTCATCATGTTTCAAAAATAAAATTTTAAAACTTATCAAAATATATTCAAGCATGATCTTGTTCTAAAGACATCATCGTCAGGATGCACATACGCTGACAAGAGTTAAATCGAGCTTTTGGTTCATAAGATAAAATGATTTCAAACTTTGAAATCACATGAAAGGCATGGGTGTGTGATGCGTTGCATGGTAGAGACCTCTGCCAAAGCTGCATGCACAAAAAGTGATTTGCATGCAAGGGAAAAATGACTATACAAGCATGTAGTCCCTCCGTTCCTAAATATAAGTCTTTTTAAAAATTTCAATATGGATTACGCATGGATGTATACACATGAATTTTAGAGCGTAAATTCACTCATTTTGCTTGATATGTAGTTCATGTTAGAGCATCTACAGCCGGACTTGACAAATCTGGCCCCTCAAACACCCTCGGACGCGCACGGGCGCGTCCCCGGGGACTGACCGGGCACTCCTCAGAAAATACAATCCATATCGGGACACCTCAATTATCATATCTCAAATCCATACAAACTCATGCAACGACGTCGACGCACATGCATCGTCCGACTACTCCATCACACTACACTAAACATGCCATTGGACTACCAAAATTTGGCATGTTTGGCTATGGTGGAGTTCATCCACGGCTTCCCTCCCTTGCCGTCCTTCTCGCAGAAGTACCAGTTGGAGATGCAGTATGGATCAAGTTGGATCTGCTCATCGCCGGAGCTGTCCTCGCCGTCGATGTCCTCCTTCTCCTCCTTTGGTGGCAGTCCGTCCATGGCACGGACCGCCCGATTCTGCTCACGTGCGAGGGCGTGCGTGTTCCTCCGCTGTCGTTTCTTCACAATGCGGGCGCAGATGGCTTCCTCCTATGCGGTTGCCAGTGCCGCCGCACCAGCCGCCTCCGCCGCCGCCATTTTTCACCGCGATACGGGCCTCGGTGGCCCTTATCCGCTCCTTTCCACGGCAGGCCGCCCATTCCCGGTGGGAGTCATACTCTGCCCGACTGATGATGGGAAAGGAGAGGTGTTCTGGCCGGGACCGCGAGGATCCAGCACCAGAGGACCCGAGCGCCTGGTTAGCCGACGGTATGGCGTCACGGTAGACGGATCCGTCCATCGGCCGGGCGCTGTCCTCTCGGGAGTGGCGGAGTGCAATGCAGACTGTCATTGCCTCCTCCAACCCACACGGGACGACACGCCAGTCGACGGATCCGGACTAGTCGGAGTCTGATCCACTGCCTGCCATGGCGGAGAAGGTCGCAAATCGTCGGAGGTGAGCTCAGGTGGCGGAGGGGAGTGAAGGGGAGCGGAGTGAAGTGGCTAGGGTTTGCTCCGGCGAAAGGATGGGGACGAATATAAGTGAGGTCGGGTGGGCCAGCATGGTTCGGGTCCGACGTGGCGGGCATGCCCGGGCGCCCGATATACGCCCCATATTTAAGCTAGATATATGGAGAGTGCCGGTCAGCCCGGGCGTTTGAGGGCCATTTGAGATGCCCGTCTGAGTCCAAATTTCGTGACCAGACGGCCTGCCCGTGCGTTTGAAACGGGTTTGGAGGATTCAATTATAGATGCTCTTAGAATATCTCAAAAGCTTATATTTAGAAACGGAGATAGTATGACACACGCAAGTTGGTTGCATGCACTCGGATCTCCCACGGAAGCAACAGCAGATGGCGGCATGGGACTCTGGTAGTACCCAACTAACTTGCAAATTACTCCGTGGCTAATGCCAATTGTCTAGCAAAGTACTAGTAGTAGTAGCAGGTCATCTAAGGCTTCTGCCAATACTTCAGCTTGTACAAGTGTTAAGATTGCCATGTAGGTAAAAAATCTGATGTGGCAACGTAATTAAGAAAAAAGAGATGAGTATGATGACCCCAAGAAGAAACAATACTACCTCCGTTTCAGTTTATAAGTCCTACGCGTATACCTAGGTTGCCAATTTTATCACCTTAATATAAACTATATAACACAGAAATTATACGGTTTGAAAATAGAGCATCTAAAGTTTATATTGGTATATTTTTTTATAATATATGATTTGTATAAGTTGGTCAAATTAACGACCTAGGGGCACGCGCACGCCCTGTAAACTGAGAGAGAGGTAGTACTAAACACGAGAACCTAGGTAGATGACTTAAATGAAAGAATCCCATCAATACATGAAGAACTTTCGTTGCAAAATCATTAAATAAAAGATACTTAGCACCAACGAGTCAAACACCTATGCATTGAGGGCATTAGTTGCTAATTTTTTTAATGTGCTTAGCACCTCATGTAAGCACCAATGCATTGGGAGTAGCCTTAACCGCAGAATTAGGTATGACAGTGTTGCCCATGGGTATGGGTACCCGCGGGTACCCTACCCGAAAACAATGGGCATGGGCAAGACTTGGAGAGATTTTGTATCAACGGGTAATGGGTATCCATACCTGTAAAATATATGGGTAAGGCATATGTATGAATCTATGCCCATGGGTAACCCAATGAATATCCAGAAAATAATTTAAAAAATGAAATAGTTCCTATGACATGTGGGTCAACATACAACTCCTATGACCCAACCCTAAATCTCGTGCTCCTTAAACTGTCCATAGCTCGTAGGCTCGTAACCATTTAGCTCGCCACTCCTCCTACGACCTTTGTGACTCCTAAAAAAAATGAACTATCGACTCTTTTCTATTGGACTGTTGTTCAACAATCAAACTATCCCCACGAACCGCTGCTCATACTTTATTGATTCCTCCAAGAGGCCTGCAACATGAGGAGGCCGTATCTGTGCTATATTGCTTGCCCATCATCATTTGATTTTTAAACTCATTTCTCTACCTTTTAAAAATTTAATGTTATACATTTTATCCACTGGATACTCATTGGGTATAGGATACCCGATGGGTATGAACACGGGTGTTAATTTATGCCCATGAGTATTGAAATGGGTGGATATAGAAAGTTTCGGTAGGTATGAGTTTTGACAGAAGGAGGTTGTACCTAGCCATACCCTATCCATTGTCATTCCTACGCATAAAAGGAGAAAGGGAGAGATACGTGCAACCGAATCAGCTGGTGAAAGCATTTATGAATTTGCAGCGAGGTCACCGCCCCAGCTGGTGCCGTACGTCCCCGGCGGCGACGGACTCGGTTTATCGGCAATGCTCATGTTCGGCACTGGGTTGCTTTTTTACTCTTCTGTAAAACGCGTGGACAGTCGAGTCCTGCAGCAATAAAAACCGCCAGCCGGCCACCGACGAGCGAGCGAGGACGTGCCGACGCCCTTCATGGCCGGCGGCAACTCACGACGGTAGGTAGGGAAATTAGCTTGTGCGTGTATGAAAAACTAGTATAGAGGCTAAGGCACGCTTCACCTTCACTCCTGTGGTTAACTCCAGACCAGCGGAGTTTATATGTGAAATGGAGAACATAAACAAGGGGATTGACTGATTGATTTACGGATTCTATAACTCATGAACATCAGGATTTTAGCGTTCGGTCCCAAACGCCTCGACTGTCGTCAGATGATTTGCACACATCTTAGAGCAGGCCACACTGCCAAGTCAGCAGAGAAGTAGTTCGGGATTTTCCTCTCAACTCCCGAACGACCGATTGACCAAACGACATCGTCTCCTTCTCCCCCCTCAGCCTTATCCTTTTCTTCCCCTCACCCACTGTTCCTCTCCACAGCGTCTCTGTGGATCGCCGCTAGCTGCCGCCACCCGCCAGCTCCCCGCGCCGCCGCGTTGGGCGGGGTCGAGGCCGCATACATCTGTGTGATCCTCGCCGGGGTAGAGGTGCGGTCATGGCGGAGGCCAAGCGCCGCCCGCTCGCCGGCGCCGTCGCGGTAGTCGTCTCCCCTCCTCGAGCTCGTTCAGGCGATGCTGACCGGAGCGCGACGTGACTCTGGTCCGCTCCCACCGACTAGAGGTTCGGCCGTGGCGGAGGCAGAGCGCCCCCCGCTCGCCCACGCCGTTGCGGCGGGCATCTAGGTCGTCTCCCCTCCTCTAGCTCACCGCCCGGCTAGAGGTGTGGTTGCGCAAAGAGGGCGGCGCGGGGATCACGCGACGACAGTCGCGGCGGCGGCTGAGGCGTACAGGAGCAGGAAGAGCGGCGGCGGAGCAGCGCAACGATGTGCCATCTCTACTCCCGTCCGGTGAATTGGGGGAGGCAGCTATGACTCCAACGATTCCCAGCATGCACCGAGCGGAGAGTGGAGTCGGGGTGCCCGGCGATGAGTCCGCGGTGAGGCAACACGATGGGCTTTTCACAGACGGCGTCCATCCTCAGACATCGCCGGGCAATTTCCCCAATGTTGGCATGGAGAAATTAATCTATAACGCCATGGCAATTTCTTTTTGAACCTCTATTTTTTCTATGAGAATTTTATTAATTTATTGCCATGGCAATTTTTACTGTTTTGACATGGCAAGTTTACCTATTTTTGCCATGGCAATATTGGACATTCAAATGAAAAAAGAAACATGGATTTTTTTCTTTCAATTAGCCATGGCAATTTTCCTATATTGACATGGCAAATTTATCCGTAACGACATGGCAATTTCTTTTTTTAACCTCTATTTCTTTTTTTTAATTTTATTTTTTTATTTTTTCCATGGCAATTTTTAGCTTTTTGACATGGCAAGTTTACATATATTGCCATGACAATATAGGACATTCAAATGAAAAAAAAAGATGGCAAATTTTTCTTTCAATTTGCCATGGCAATTTTTCCTATATTGACATGGAAAATTTATCTGCAACACCATGGCAATTTCTTTTTTTTAACATCTATTTTCTATTTTTCTGTTAAAATTTATTTTTTTTATTTTTTCCTTGGCAATTTTTACCTTTTTGACATGGCAGATTTACCTATATTGCCACGGCAGTATAGGACCTTCAAATAAAAAAATATGGCAAATTTTTCTTTCAATTTGGCATGCCAATTTTATCTGTAACGCTATGGCAATTTATTTTTTAACCTCTATTTCCTATTTATTTTTTGTTAAAATTTACTCTTTTATTTTCCCATCGCAATTTTTATCTTTTTGACATGGCGAGTTTACCTATATTGTCGACATTCGGTAATTATCCTGTAGGGGTAGTGGCAATGGGCGTTCGGGATTTACCTATACTACCTTTACGTACATGTCAATGTAATCACTAATGGTTTTTTCGTGTCAAACCAACTTTATGGGACTGGCATTTTTACTCTATTTTTCTTTGATTTTTTTACTTTACATATGATTCATGGCAATTTTTTGTCCCAGCAAAAAAAGACTTGTGTTTATTTTGTCCCAGCAAAAAAGGGCTTTTGTGTCACTTCTGGGCTTTTTTTTTTGTTTCTACAAAGAAGAGGCCTGTAAGGCCGTGTTCCTAAAAAAGGGCCTGTAGGGGCAGTGCCAATGGGCGTTCGTGCTGGGGGCCTCTCGTCCCGAACGAAATCGTTCGGCGGGGCTAAAATGACGTACTGAACCTTTCGTTCGGTAGTTATCGACGTCCTTGATTTATAACACAAACAAAGAGAGACCTCAACAAAAGGAACAACAATAAGGAAAGAAACACACGAATTCGATTACAAACCCCGCAGTACAGTGATCCAGATCGACTGAGCTTTATTGCCATTTTGCGTCATACCAATCAACACGCATACACGCGCGCCGGGATGTTTGGCTGAAATGGAAGGCCGAAAGGAAACAAGAGGAAAACGATGGTCGATGGTGAACGACGCGATCGTCAGGGCC